>NC_046358.1:53844527-54178693 GCF_004027225.2 Strigops habroptila
TAATGTAATGGTAGTCAGTTTTTCACTGAAAACACAGAAATTTCATATTGCAAAAGGACCCAATTTAATTTTTTCATGCCAAGAAAATTAAGGGTATATCTTCAACTGAATAAAGAGCATTCAATTAACCTTAGTACAGCTGCTCTGACTTTCAGTGTCTGAGGATCTGACCTATACTCAAAAGTCTGCAATGGTTTGATGTCTGTGTCATAATTACTACATTAAAAGATACATTTCTTTTCAATTCTATTCATATTTGGTTTAGAACCACAGACACTGGACTGTCTCATTGATGGTTAATGGAAGAGATGATAGCCATACCAGCTAAATATGCCTGTAAAACTGCATGTTCTTTATGGCAATGCTTTTGAAATTAATAATAGAGCTCTCAAGAAATGCCCATGAGAAAATGAAACTGTTTTTAGGAGTAATAGGCTGCACATATTATGTACTGTTTTGCTTGTCTATTATGAATTATTACCAATAAACATAAGTGGGAAATTGTTACAAAATTTTTGCGTGAGCAAAAATTGACACTGTTTGAGAAGACAAGACTTCTTTACAAATGCAGATCATATGTTTTATCCTTAAAATGTAGGAAAAAAATGGGTCAGAGATGAAAATCACAACAAAACACTGTGTATTTCAATGATAAACATACTGCATCACAAGTTATAATAGAATATTTTAGTATTTTAGCTAAAATAACTTGTGAGGAGTTTAAGTGGGAATGGTAAAAATATTTAAAACCACTGACAATATTTTAAGATTGCATTTTAGACATTTGGGGTTTTTTACTTTCTAATTATTTGGTGATACTTTCGTTTGTCTGGGCCTTTGGTTTGTGTGCTGCTTTATGTTTTTCTTTGTATTCTGATAGTTGTGCTTTGTAATGTTCTTTGACACATTTAAAAATACCAACACGGAACTTTGAGCACTTGGAAACGTGGAGCAATTCAGAGCCTGGTCACTCTTCACCTTTACCCTTCTGAGTCATTTTGCTGCACGTTTCCTTCTCCTTGTTAGAGCTCGATGCTGTATGCCACACTTTTCCATGAAAAAAGAGGTAGTTGAGAGTCCTCAGTTATTGCAAATCATTTCTTGCTAACAATTTTGTTGTACTTTGCAGAACTGAAACCAAAAGACAGGGAGAGTTTGTAGTTTCCTTTGCAGTTGATGCAGTTTCAGAGTGCTAGATGCAGAGACTGCACGCTGCTTGAGCTCTTCAACCTGAATGATGAAACAATAGCAATTTTACCTGTGAAAATCTCTTTTTAATGTTCTCTGGTTCTTTTCAGTGCCAAGTCCAGATACCTTAATGAATTCCTTAAAAATACAAAACTTGCATTTAGACACTGGTTAATATCAGTGATCTTGGTTTTTTGTTTGTTTTACTAAACAACAATGAAAATACTTGTTAAGTATGTCATACTAAGAATAAGACTATGAATAAAAATGTCTGAATTATTTTAATATTTTTTTTAAAGGCAGTTAAAATCAGTAAACATTTCATCTGTAGATCTTGTGAAAGGATAGGAGGTTCAAAGTCTTGATAGATTGAACTTTAAATTGCTCTTAATGGCAACTGATTAGCTTAATTAATAGAGGAGATAATGTTTTGTTTTACTTTATTTGAATACTTAGACTGCTGCAATTGTTTATCTTTTGTTTTGATATTTTCATATAGAAGCAAATTAACATTAAGAAAAAAGGACCTCATCTACTCCCTCCCATGAAAACTTGCACAGCCCAAGTAGTGAAGGGCTTGGGGGGAGAAAGAGAGAAATTGTTGCATTTTTGTTCTTGGCCACATTGCCAGTCAAACTGGGATATTGATGAAAAAAATCCTGGGTAGTGTCAGCTAGGCATAGTATCCCTGTAATCTTTTTCTGAACAGTATGCTGCTGCAGACTGCTCTGTCCTTTATCCAAGTAGTAGCTGCAGCTCACTGGTAAATGAGGTGGTTCCTGCAGGGGTCTGTAAACACATTTTAGGGTTCCTATTGTGCACATATGTAAGGATCATATTGTGTAAGCCTAGTTCAAAATGGAGAAATATAGTGCACAATGCTGCCTTGTAAAAGCAAGTCCTTTGTAAGGACTCTAAAAGAAAATTAGAATTTCTCGAAGTGGCAGGAAGTGGGTCATTTTGCCTAGTTTTGATTTATCTGATCAAAATGCTCATGACTTTAAAATTGTTGTGGCTCTTTGCTACCTTCCTTTCTCCCTCTGCTCCCACTGACCCATATCTCAGTCTGTCCTCCTAAATTTGCTGCTTAGTCCCTTGAAACAGTGTCACAATTAGGAATATCTGCTAGGGCGTATCAATGTTCTCGTACAGTGGAAAAGAAAGTGCTGTGTTGTATGATACAGGGTAGTGCATGAGAGCAAGCATCAATGGCTGGAGCCTGTGAGCAGGTTGTACATGGAAAGCCCAGCCTTGCAGAGCTGCACCTGGGTTCCTGGTGATACAAAGCTTGAGACAAGAGGGAGGTGGTGTTCCCTGTTATGCGGACCCTGCATCTTTTCCTTAACCTTTTCTGCAAGGCTAACAACATATTTAAGCAGTCCTTATGGCTGCTTTATCTGCAAAGGTTAGGATTATATCTGGCTCTAGAGCAGTTGTGCAGTGTGGAAAAAGGCCATTCATCCCTTACTGCCATTCTTGAATATACCTTCAGGGAAAAACTGATGTCAAAGACACATTCTTGGCTTTGCATATTTTGCTTTTCCCTCTTCTTTTGTAACTCCTCCAGCACAGGTGCAACTTTAAAGAGTACGTGAAGGTGATGTGCGCTTACATCAATAAATGTACAAGAACTTCGTGTATGCATCAATAGTGACTGAAACACTTATGCAGGAAAGGCAATCCACAATATCACTCAACAATGCAAGTTTTTCAAAAAGAATGTAGGTTTAGCTTCATTTCTGTGAACCAGATGAAAATATTTTTTCAAGTAGGTATCCCACCTAGGATACTCTAATAGTTTATAAGATGCTCAGAGCTACTGTAGGTATAAAACGCAATTTCTGTTTATGAGATCTCTGCATCACCAAAATGCAAATTTCACCCCTGAACAGGCTACTTGCTGAATAACCTGAAGAAATAAATGGTGAAAATGGTAGTTCTCATGTATTCGGATTACCCTCTTCAAAGATTTTCCTCAGGTTTTTAATATCCTGAAAGTCCCAGTTCTGAGGCAGTCTGCAGTTCAAGCTTCATTTTCGGTTCTTAGAGTGAAATCATTTAAATAAACAAATAAAAGTGGCACGTCATACGTACATACATGCCAAAGTACACCATGTGCCAGCTAGAATTAATTTTCAAGAGTCCTCACATATATGAATTTAGAATAACAAGAGTGCAGATACATATGTTTGTCCCAGCATCTCTGATGACACTTACGGTACTTTAAATGTGTACAAGTAACATCCCTGCATGGTTCTGACCTGTGTTTATTTTTAGTATTTCATGAATCACTTTCTTTAGCTGTTTGTCTTTTTCACTTAATGAAAGGCACATAAGTCTTATTGCTAAATAACACCAGGATATTTGCTAGTAAAAATAAAATCCCTCCTCTTTTTTTTTTTTTTTTCTTTGTGAATAGCCAGATGGATGTGTTTACCCTTTAGAGAAATTTAGATTTTATGTTTTTGTTATGTTTTGTTTTCCTCCCGGTAATTATGTTGGCACTTTGCTGATCCCTAGTTATGCATTATTACAATGGAAGGTGACAATTTGATTGTCTTCAGTTGAAGAAACAAGTAATTTTATATACACCAACCTGTCAGGTAACTACCTCACAGTACTAAAAGCTCCTGGCAATGTGGTTTGGCACCTATATTTAAGTGCTTTGATGCTTGTGTAACCTCTATGGAATCAGAACTATTTTCCCTGCTAGAAATGTTGTTAGGCTTGTAGTATAAGGTTTTTATTAAAAAGACAATTCGTAACTGAGCTGCAGAGGCATTGTTTCATGTTACATGGAGGTACTAATTAGGTGGTTTAGTGCAACTGGCTACAGGTGAGCCTGAAATTGATATTTCTTTTTGCTCTCTACTGAGGTGCTCTGTCTGACTTAGAAATGAGAATCAAAAATATGGAGAGGAGGGAGGAGAATGAGGGAAGAAGGGAGAGAAACTGACTTAAAATATTTCTGCTCTGAATTAGGAGGTGCAGAGAAATGGCACATGACCTCTTGTTTTCACACCTGTAGGATTGAAAATTAACTCTTTAACTCATTACATGGAATCTTAAGCACCTCCTGAAAGTTAGGTGTAGGAGGAAGAAAAATGTAAGAATACTGTGTCTTACCACTGGAGTATGTACCTCATAGAGTATTGAAATGATTTAATGACCCTCTCAGGAACTTATGCCCATCAGGTTTAAGTGTAGTCAGGAAGATTCTTAGTTATTGGAACAAGTTGTTAACTAGCTTTGTAAGGGGAAAAAAAAATATATTCTTGTCTTTTGTATAAAGTCTCAACTCAAAGTCTAAACACGCTAAAATAAATTTCTCTTAGTTTTTTTTAGGCATCCTTTATCAAAACCATTTACATGATCATTGAGCTAAACAACTAAGTCATTCTATTCCATAAAAATATGTGAATTAATGCTTATTTATAGTAACCATTGTTTTTAAATTTTATTGTTAATGATTACTTTTATTTATATTGTATATTCTGTTACTTGCTGCCTAAAAAACCAAATCCTAATAAGTAAGTTGCTCATGGATAAATTCTTGGCAAGCTCACTCTTGTTCCCATAGTTATTGGTGAAGATAGCTCAAAGTCAGTACTGCCTTGTTTCTTTTTCCAACAGTAAGAAATTGGATATCCAGAGACACATGGTGTAGTCATAGGGCTTTAAAGGCAGCCATCACTGCGAAGCTAATACCAACCAATTAAAAAGAGATGGTTACGTGATGTAACATTATCAGGAGAAACAATTCATGAGTCAAAGCATTCCAGGGCATATGAGCTCCAGTCCAAAGAACAGCCTCAAGCTGTTTAAATAAAGTGACAGCAATATTGTCAGCTAAATATAAACTATAGAAAATATTAACTACAGTGACTGAAGATGAGCACATCCCAGGTGCTAAATGACTATTCTTTCACTGCCTTTTACTGCATTCAGAAGGAGTTCACCTTAGGCATTTTCAGTGAAATTTTCTGGTAGTGAATAAAGAGAATAGAACATTTAACCTACTAGAAAGGCAAGTTGTATTTCTGGGATTTTTTGAATCCAGCTGAACAGTTTGGATTTCCATTGAAAAGTCACCAGGGTCTGAGAGGCTGGTTTGCTGCATCCATTTTAATATTTTTGACAACTAGATAAATAGGCAGGAACTCGTGCCCTAACCCTCATAGTTTACTGTGACTGCACAGCTTAGAAGGTCACTATAATGGCAGAATGTAAGAGAAAGGCTTTCCAAAAAATTCCAAGGAACTGTTTAGCTCTCACATTATTTGATTACAGATGAAAAATACTATAATGACTGTTGCAAACCCTCTGAGCTTTGAGGAAGTCTGAATCTGAAGTCCAACTTTGTGATTTGGATTCATATCTATTAGCAGAAGTGTGATTTGTCTGTATTGGAAAAACAAATGCAAGAAAAGCTGAGTGTGTATCTTGGAAGGGGTGGGTGTATTGCTTAGCTTGATGCTTATTTCAGCTACAGCTTTGAGTGCTCAGTTAACATTATAGCTGTCATTTCTTGAATCATATTTGCTTTCACCCTCCCCCCTGCCTTTTATTTCCAAGGTGATTTTTGCAACTACCGTAAACTCTTTAATCTTGCAGAGCTGTTTATGATCCGTATGTAACTAATTCTTGTAGCGTTCCTTCAAAATGAAGCCAAGGAAGAGATTGAGGGAGTTGAACTGATTGGCCTAAGGTCTTGCTGTGACTCAGAGCCAAAGCCAAGAACAAAAACTGGGAGATTCTCTCCTATCGCTGCCTTGTCAGTTTATACAGGTCTTGTGCACAGGGATTTGTGTTGGGGTGTGGGACCTCAGGAGAAGGGAATCTGTTACGAAGTGTTCATTTGTCTTACTAAGGCTCCTTGAAAACAGATATGACAGTTCATAATTTTAGGAAATAACTGTTTATTCTAAAATGGCTGACACATTATGGCATTAGATTTACAATGAATTACATTAGTGAGTTCTGCCTACATAACATTGTTTTGTAGGGGCAGAGCTGCAAACTATTTTGGCTATTGGCAAAGCATTTTCGTTTTTCTTGAAGGCTATCTGAACACTACTGTAACTGGTATCTTCATACAGAAAAAATAAAGACCAGTTTTCCTGAATGTTTAAACCATGTTAAACTGGTTTCCAGCTAGAAATAAGTAAGTTGTTCCAGTAAATTCTGTGCTGCTATGTCAGTGTACCCTGTTCTACATCAGGCCTGTACTGGCACAGGTAAACTCACACTGCAAAATAGATTGCATAAAGGATGCTCTTGAGTTTCAGAAGGGGCTTGAGAACCCATAAAAGACACAGGGCCACCAAGCGATAATGTGTGCCACAGCTATGAAAGAGGAGGACACTGTGGGCAGCATGAGCAAAAAAAAGTATACAGTGCCATTAATTTATCGCGAAGCTGAGTGCTAATTTGTAAGGGACAGTCCTGTAAGTCATGCTTAATATTATGGGAGGAGTATAAACGTTTGTTGCTCTTTTAGAAGGTGAGGAGGGATAAGATGATGTGGCTGAGTTTTACTTTTCGTGAACGACAGGTTAGCATAAAAGCTTAGAAGGAAATATTTAAATGATTATGAGTGCTACTGAAAATGGTTTCTCTTAATTTGTTTAGTTCTGGAGTCACCAGAGCACTTAGGCATGTGCTTAACTTTTTGAAACTGGATAGTTCAGTTTGAAATTAGTGGACTGCTTGCATACTTACAGTTAGTCATGTACTTAAGTACTTTAATCTGGCACTTTGGGAAAAAGGAATGGAGACTGTTCATAAAAGCTCTGTAAGCGAATATATTTCTAATCTAATCTGATTCCAATCTACTGTTGGAGCTGTACACCTGGGTTATGTCTATACTGTAGTCACTAAAGCAGGATGAATTAGTCCATCTGAGTACCACACTACTGTAGTTGGAGTGCTATCAGAAATGAGCTTGTTTAAAATTAGTTTGGATATCTCAGCATTACAAAGCAATCATTTATATGCCTGCAGTGTAGACATGCCTTTAGGTTTATGAATGCTTTGTTAGGGTGGAGCAGAGCAGAAGCTAGAGTCTCCAGCCAACTAGAAGTCTACTTTGTCAAATATCTCATTGTTATTCCTTAGTTTATATGTTTTTAAAATAGTGTCTGGGCTATCACACTGTTGTTATCTGTGTTAATTCTTTGTGGCTTGTTTCTGAAGTGTCTAGCAGCTACAACTCCAGGTCTTCCACTGTAACGTTTAATTTGAGCAGTCAGCAGGGTGGAAGATTTTAGGCTTTGGAAGCATTTCATTTCATCTAATTGTTTCGAAAAAGAAGAAAGATATCGTTTGAAGAATTTGAGGCCATAGAAGAGCCTTAGACAAGAAAAGAACCTAACCCCCTGAAGTATTAGTATTTGTATTTAGAAGGGTATAACACAGACTGCGGAAAAAAAGGAAAACTAATGTTTTGAGAATCTGACTGGCAGTCTTTATTACAGCAGAGAGAATTTCTTCTCTGGATTAAAATAAAAAATCATGTCAGATATATAGCACATGGAGCTGTTTAGGACTGTCATTTTATGTAGGTAAAAAACCCTTAGCAGTTCAATTTTAGCTTTACTACCTTGGTATCAAGACTGACTGAAATTGGGGTTCAATTCCTCAGCTTTATTGAGGTTTTGATAAATGATCCTGCCCTTTTTCTGTCATGAGTTTAAAATGAGATAGAATTTATTCTAGGTCTGGAAAAACCAAATCAAGGTTTATTTAATTCTCAAAGTTGAGTAAGTGATAGGACTTCAGATAGTTAGGGCCCTTTTCAAATTTTTTTCATTCCCGTTAGGTATATTTTCCACCTTTACTGATTGCTGTGTTCAGCTAATCTGTCAATTTAACCAAAGCAACAATTTCACAATGTAGTTTTCTTTCTGATTGTGTGCTGTGTAATCAATATACTGATATAATGTGAGTGTAATTTCCTCTCTTATTTTATCTCCACTGCACAGTATTATAAATAAACAGCTAAAAAAGAAAAGAAAGAAAAGCACCAAACAAATCTGTTGCATCTTCTTTTAAGATTGTACCACTGTAGACACTTGTTCTAGTAAAGTAGAATTGGACCCACTTGATTGCATTTAAATTTTTCATGCTTCAGCAGTTTGTCTGGGAGCACAGTAAAGAAAACCCCCCGAGCGAGGATAGTTTAGAATAATAGAACTTGATTTTGTGTATTATAGCGGCACCATTTGCGCTGCTGTAGTTAGGGTTGTGTCAGCACTTCCATTGTAAACCCCTGTTTGCAGGGGTTATAACTAGGGAGATATTTTTTATCAGAAACTTTTTTTAAAATCATTTCAGTGAATTTAATTGGTAATAGAAAAAATAAAATAAATTATAATGGAAATTTCTGATAGGAAATTTCTGATACCTTTTACAAGCCTTATTTATTATGAATATTAATTATTTTTCCCCCCCTCTCACGAGGGATTTAGCAAATGCATTTTGAATATTTTAAATGTAAAATTGGGAAGTTATTATGGCTTAAAATTTGACTGCTATTCGTACTCATGGTTTAACATCAAAGCATTTTAGCACATCAACCTGTTCTATTGTTTAATGTTATCATAAATATAAACTACTCAAACAGGGCAGATTCTTCTCCCTTTGAATTTGATGAGATGTTGGAGTCATTTACCAATCTCTGCCTTTGGACTTGGTGGAGATCTGTGTACAGAATTCTCCCATTTAAGTAAAACCAAACAGGTAACGAGTAAAAAAAACCCAGCATGTAGTAATTGACTGGTTAACACGCAGTCACAGAGTTTATATTTACTTTGTTTTTGCTAATTATAAACCCAGGCATAATCAATATTCGGTGCATAAACTGGCACCCTCAGAAGACGTGTACACATGAGGTATGTTGACTGAGTTAATGATTGTGCTGGGAAAAGAAGGTGGGGGGCTTCATCTAGCAGGGTCCTACATCTCTGTCCCTTTTACCACAATGTTTAAAATCTAGCAACCAAAAAACCTGAAAAGTACCATGAAGTGCTGGCCTCTGACCATAATTAATGCACTAAACTTTACTATTTTAGCAAAGGTTTAGGGGAAAATATAAATGAAACACAGCCCTAAAAATTATATCATGAGGAGAGCAAGTGCCCTGGGAGGTCTGCCTGTGCTTGCTTTCTTTTCAGGCTCCAGGACTACAGGTAACTAAGTACAGTATGAAAATGTGTCTGATCATAATGCAGCAGTGAAGGAAAGGCGTAAGAGGAGCTAGAAAACATTTGAACCCTGCTCTCTCTCTGTTTTTTTAGTGTACAGAAAAAACTTGCTGGTGTGGCTTGAGGTTATTAGTGAATGTGACTTTATGTGAATATTATTTTTAAGGTTAATAGAGTCCCCTTTTCTCTATGTAAGTAACTTAAAAACCAGAACACGAATAGAGATTTTTATTTAAATGCATTTAAAACATCATGAATAAGAGGAAAGTATATTAGTGTACACGGCAAAGAAAAAATGCATTATCAGTGGATAGCTTCACTGAATGGTCACTTGAGGAAATACCAAAAGCCTGTTTATGAAATAGAGGTGAAGCCTTTCTAGACTAATTATATTCAGCATGTAATTTCTAAACTTCAGTCTGAATTTTGATTTTCAATTAACATTCCCAATTTGAAGATAATTTTCTATTTAATGTAATTGCAGGAAATAATTTATTGGCTGATTAAGACTGAGGGCCCAGCCTTCCTTAAGAAAACAGTCCCTAACAAACCAGCCTTTAAAGCCAACTCATAGCTTTGGACAGATTCAGCCTATTTTTGCAGCTGCAGAGTTGTGTTTAATTAGGATTGTGCACTATTATTCATTGGTGCAGTTTGTAGTTGAAATTATTCTTAAGAGACATTTTCATTTCTAGTTTTGTGTCATGATTAATTTATGGTGAAGAAACAGCCATAGCTATTGCTTTTCACAGAAGCTCGTTCAGTTTGAAAGAATAAGATCTGTTGAGAAGGTGAAAGAAACGAAAATCCTTTATTGTGACTTTCAGTTTTCATGACTGGTTTTCAAATTGCATAAAGTGTTGACTTATATTTTCATGTGAGTGATTATATTAATATGACTTTTAATGAGAAAAAGGAAAGTAAACCTTTTATTGTATCTTGGCTCATAGTAATTATGAACCAGAACCTTTTGAAGTACGTACAATGATGCTGGTTGCTGAACTCTTGGCATATTCTCTGTAGCATCAACACAAATTCTTTAGTGTAGTAAGAATGTAATATACGGTTTAAATTCCTCGGTTCTGCTTATTGGCAACACTGATATTAGACTCCCACTTATGCTTAGGCTCCCCTAAAGAAAATACAAACCTTTTTTTCCCTACCAGTATCGAGTTTAAGAGGCAGGATTATTTCTATTTACAGAATAGTTATTCTAAATAGGTATCAGTGTTTTAATGTGTTTCAAAGCTTGTAATACTTTCATATTGAACTGTACATAATTAGATTAGTTGATCCTATATTAATTTTTTTTCACTGTAGGATACTAAATCTGAACTCCCTCATTAATTGTGAGAAATTTAGCATTAGCTGTTAAATCCTATGTGAAACACAGGCTGCTACATAAAAACTAATGTTTAAATTGGAATTAACTTAATTATTTTTCTTTGCACTTGATATTTCCTTCACTGTAATATTCATGAAAGCATGTGACAGATTTGTAAATTTAACTGTTAGTCTCAGATTTCCAGACCCTTTAATCAGTATTTATTTGTCTGTAGAAACAGTACTAGCAAGTTAATGATTTGCTAATTTGAAAAATGCTCATGTGGTTTCCTATGTTAACTGATTTGTGCATTTTTAAAGAAATGGTATGAAATCAATTATTGTTAAAAAGCAATTAAGGTGAAGATCTTACTCCTTAGTTTCTCAGAAATTTCAGTGTCAAGGATATTCTAAAGTTACTAAAACCTGGGAAAATAGCTAATATATTTTAGCTGTCTTTCAGGTTTATTAATGATTGTTTTAACAGTTGCAGTTAATCTTATTAGAAATTTTAAACAAAGTGTTTTCAGATTTTGAGTAGAAGTCAGTTATATTTTCATCTAAGTGCAGAAACTGTGGTGAAAGCTGTGTTTGCATATGAGATGGTAGTAAGAGGCCATTATTAGAAAAAGACATTTAACATAAATCAATGCATTTATTCATCACACTTTTAAGTCATTTAAAGTAATTTGTTGAGCTATATCGTGTACTCAGTGCCTAATATGAAATGAAACATAATTATTTTAGATTTTTAGTTCAAACTGTAAATGATTACTCTGATATTATCCGTCCATTCAATAATCTATTCCATTTTTGAGCACTTTTCATATTAATGTCTCAAAACACTTTCCAAAAGGTCAAACTGGGTAAAATTTTAAACAGGTTAAGAGCAGATACGGCTTTAAAATAACTGCAGAAGAACTTATTTAGCAGATTTTGAAATAGATTTAAAAATGTGTAGAAACATCTTCTGCTTGCAAGGAATGCTGTTAAGAAAACTTAATGGACTCTTTTCTCTAAATGTTTGCTTGTAAACATAGTAACCTTCAGATTGCTCATGGGAGTAAGCATTTAAAGACTTTAACTCTTATGTAAAATCAACATGAAAATACGAATAAGATCACTATCTTCTTATGGCTGGAGAAAATCCTATTGTTTGACAAATGTAAATGAATAGAATGACATCATATAACTTAACCCTGACCTTGACTTGGCATCAGTGAGTACAGTATCTCAGTTTTTTTGATCCAGGTCCCCAAACCCATACTTTTAAAAGTACTATTGTTGACTGCATATAATTCATTTTTAATTGTTACAGGCAAGTGTGGTGTGTTTAGAGGACTGTTTTGAACTTCTTTTTTTATTATTTATTTAACACCAATGTTTTCTTTTTGTCTGCTTTTCTCGTTTTGTAGAAGAATGTCTTCCAAGCAGGCTACCTCTCCGTTTGCATGTGCAGCTGATGGAGAGGAAACAATGACCCAGGACTTAATATCACGAGACAAGGAAGAGGGAAACAGTGATCAGCATGCGACCTCTCATCTGCCTCTACATAATGTAATGCACAACAAACCTCACTCTGAGGAGCTACCAGCTCTGGTCACGAGCATTCAACAAGATCCTGAGTGGGATGGAGTAATCTCAGCCCAACACAGAATGGTGAGTTTCACAGTTCTCACAATGGCTTTCTAAATTAGTATTGTAAAAGACTGTTCACTTCCATTTTGAAATACATGTTCAGTACAATCCTTTATGGGTGTAAAGCTTTTTAAATGTTAAAGTGTCCCTGTTGGTAATAGATCAACATCAGTATGGTGTAATTGTAAATTACAATTGTATAATCTTCTTAAGTATACAGGTCTATATGAATGAGGTCATTTGATGAGTTCACCTTCGGAGAGGAATGCATCTATTTATCATGGTTTTGTTCATACCTTGATTTATGTCATAACCTTTTTAGCTCATATATTCACGCATTAATTTCTGACAGGAGAATGTATCTCACAACTGTTTGTCATCTGCAAAGTGTTGTGCTGAAGGAAAAAACTTGAATGTATTTTTTTACTTGTCTCGGAAATGGAACCCACCAAATCTAAAATATTATAGCTTCACACCACAACAAAGAAGCTGGAGTTTTAGGTGACATAAACATCATGCAGTATTTATAGGAAATTACAATTTTTTGTGGAGGGGAAAAATGTTTATGTGTAACTACGTCATACTCTTCTACTCTAGATCACCAGTTTGTATATAGGTGATGTTAGTAATGGTCAGAATTATTATCTGTGTTCTCTTCAGTAGCCTAAATTATTTTACAGTTGTAATTCTGTCTCTTCATCCCCAAAACTCTTCAATAAATGGGCAGACTGAATGAAGACTGAATGGGCATAACATCTCAGTCAATTTATTTTCCTTGCATGTGTTCCTCAGGAGCAGAATTAAGGTACGTGGAGCAGCCAGAGTCTCCATAAAATGACTTTCACAGATATTAAATTCACACAGTTAGTTTAAAAAGAATACCCTGCCTTTTCATAAAATTTCTTTTGTATTTTTATTAAACGTCTATGAGCAGGTTTTTTTCAGCAGGTCTTTATTTTTATTTTTCAGCATGAATCAGCAGCATTCAATAAGGTTAAAAAAAATTGTAGATTTTTTTGACAATACTAGCAATAATGAACTTATTTTAAATTTGGCTAGAAATAATAATTCTTATTCATTAATCAACATAGATACTGGATTCTTCATACATAGTGTGAAGCCTGGAATTAATTAAATAAGAACACTACAATAATATCTATTTTCTTAATATAGTGGTTTAGGTTTTTTCTTTTTAAAATCCAATTGATTAAAAAGGTCAAACCAAACCAGAAAGATGAAGATGCTACCTAATCTGTAATGCACAATTTAAGCCAGTGCATAACTTTCTGTCAGGCCTAAAATATTCCTGGGTGTTTGGGCAGCTGTCATGAAGAAGGCAAAATTTCAGATGTAAAAATGGCTGGCAATTTGGCAAGGTAGGTTGTAAGTTGTACATACGATTTCTATGCAGAATTCTTGGATGGAACCTCATTTTGGATGGAGAGTCACTCTTCTGCCTACGTCATGTGATAAGCACATCAGAGTAATTTTAACTTCTCTGTTATCAGGAGGACAAGCTGGGTGCAGACTAGAAAGGATTGATCAAGTTTGTTGATGGAAAAAATCTGTGAATTCATCAGCTACTTTTCTATTCATTCAGAGAGGCATGTGCAGTCTGGGAATTTCAGTCTTAGGACATCAATAACATTGATAACATGACTCTGTGTCCTAGAAAGAAAGGAACTCCTAGCTTCTAAGAGTCCACCAAAGCATTTGGTTTTGGTTCAGGCTGTTGCTTGAATGCGGGGTAACACTTAAGCCAAAATGATAGACCGTCTGCAGTATGATTGGTTGTACTCATTCGTATTGCTCTGAAGTGGTTTTACATTTACAGCAACAGAGTGCAATCTCTGCTTTATTTCTTAATGCTGCACTATCATGTCAACACTTGCTGTACCTCTGGACAGGCATTAATCAATACCCAGCTTATCATGTTTCAGAACAGGTGCATAAACTTTGCTTGAATGACTTAGCACTCTGTTTTTCTCTCTCCTTTTTCCAGTAAATATTCAGTCATATACGTAAATGAATGTCCTGAAAATCTTTAGGAATTTCCACAGTTCCCTTGGGTTAAATCTGGTGTTGGGTGTATGTCATCCTTATTTAGGTAGCTCTCAGCTAAATCAGACAGATTTCCACCCCCCCCTCCCCCCCCCCCCCAGCTCTAAGCTGGGTATAGTTTACAAGTCTTGGCTAGAAATGAAAACTGAAGTTCCAAGGCATGCTGTTTGATTGCACTCAAAAGAGACTTAAAACATGCAGAGCAAGGTCCCAGTGTATTTACAGTTTAGGTGGGTTAGATGACTAGTTAGATCACAACAGTGAAGTGGCGACAATTTTTTTTTCCTCCTTGAGGGACTGTCATTTAGGGTAACTTGTTTGATCATTTTTTCTCCCTTACTTATGTCCTTCATGAGCAAACCTTTAAGACTTTATTAATTGCATAAAGTTTCTCTGAAACACCTCAGTCTCCAAGCAGGCATCAATATTACTAAGAAAGAATTCAGAGGCACCCGCAATTTTCCTGATGAAGGCAATTTCATACTCCTTTAAGGGAGGATAGGAGTTTCTTTCCAGAAAGACAAATTCCAGAAGGTGAGTCAGGCAAATTTGAGATAGGTGCTGTGGTAGTTACTGCTTTTCTACTTAATAAAATCAAATCCCCAGAAGGTAAGCACTTTCTGACCTTTGTCAGATGGATCCTTTCAAAACAGATTTGAAGAAGCACCTGCTCATACCATTTACACTGAAAGAAAAGACAGTAATGCTGTCATTAAAATGCATCAATAATGTGTATTGTCCAGTTATAAGATAGTAAATTCAAAGAATGCTGTGTCAACATATGGGGAGGAAAAAATTTCTCTTTTGTGTTGTATCTAATTAAGGGTACAATCCTGCATCCTTTGTGCCCTTAAAACTGCTAAGCAGTTCACTGGAATTTGTGAGAGCACACAGTATGCATCGTAACACGGTACAAGGGTTGTACAGATCTGAAGTGAAAAGATACTGTAGGAGGGCAATTTTACTGAAAAAAAAATTGAGATTTCTCCTAACATTTATGGTATGCAGCACTTTCTGTAATGTAAGATACCTTGAAACTACATCATGTATTATCATAAAAAAAACCCACACTGGCTAGAAATGTTTTCAAACTTTCACTCCCTTTGATATCAGGCATTGCTTTCCACTGAGTCCTTTGTGTATTCTGAATGTCTGGAAGCCAAAATATTTTGTTTTAACTCCCACTCTATAGTATTTCCCAGCTGTGTACTTATATGGTGTAATAAAAGGATTTAACAAATGAGAAATAGCAGCTGCATTTGGAAATTCCCTTTGTGCTCCCTTTTCATTTGACAGATTCAGCAATGTATAGCAACTGTAACATCAGACCTGTAATGACTTATACTGTGAGTATCGTATCACCAGTCAATTTGATGTTACAGTGGAGAGAAGATAAAACAACCAAAAGATTTCTGTAATTTCATATTGCTGAGCTGAAACAGTTATATGTATACTTCTAAGTGTAACTTAATATAAAAATACCTGTACATATGGGTATTTATTGCTGCCTGTAATCCTACTAGAAAATAAAATTGATTTTAGACCAAGGATATACCTGTTTGCTGCAGTAAACTCCAAGAAAGAGGGCAAAGTGGTAGTGAGATAATGAGGAAAGTATCTTACTTTCTCCCATGAACAGTGAGTAGCAGGCAAGAAATAGAGTAAAATTTTTAGTTTGCATCCAAAACCTGGCTCTCTTGGGGCAACAGAGAGAGAGGACAAGGGGGAAAGCCGATACTTACTTCTGCTAAGTTAAATAGTAACTGAATTGTTATATCCCAGTAATATATTTACTAGTGGAGAATATGGAGAATCATAATTTGTGCTTTGTTCACTGGGGAACCAGGATGGTCCCCACCTTCATACAGAGCCTCACACATCTTGTGAGGTAAATTTTGAAGATTTCTTTATTTTTGCTCTGAAGTATCAGGAGAAAGCAATGCCAACAAAAAGATACAAAATTAGATGGAAAAGTGCCCTGCTCTTCTTTGAGGAATAGGATGGTGACTTCCCATGGCTGTAAGGGCTACTTGCGAGTCTTGTGAAAAATGCATTTGAGCAGCTTTAAGCTAATGTAATCTGTAATCTTTCTCCAAAATGCAGAATTCCCCCACCCGCACCCAGAAGCAGCAAACTGTTTCCATCCCCAACCCCAATGTAACTATCTGGTAACAGACAGGGTTTTGGAAGAACTGACGGGCACTGTGTTGACCGCTCTACAAGACGATGTATCGCTGTGATCGTCACTGTACTCTTTTTTTCCCCCAACGATGTTCCTCACCTGCCCACTACTGTAGGGGGTATATAGACAGCATGTGTGTGCACAGAATGAGGGCATCCACTTCTTTTTGCTCTGCTGTTACTTGGAATGATGCAGTGAGAGACTGTTACCTGGAACCACAGCAGCAAGTCAAGTCTAAAGGGTGGGTGTTATTTCACTGGGAATGAGGAAACCCAGGCACATATAAATATTTAAATTCAAGTTAGTTACCTCCAAATATATGCTTTGTTTCCCTATAATTTTGTAACATCATTCAGAGACCCCTTGGATTTAGAAATGAAATGTATCTCACTCGATTTTATCTCAAATAGCAACATTGACATATATTTCATAATTATGTCAAGTCTCTGTCTTTTCTTGACTTTTTGCCAAAAGATTGAAACGCTTCCTACCTTTGCACTGTGTCTGCCTGTACAGCTCAGAAGTACTGACAGCAGATTTATGTATGCAGCGGGAAAAGTGAAGATCCCTTAATGCCACATATATCTGTTTTAAAATAATTTTAGATCTCCAAGTATCAAATTTAACTTTATATAGTTATATAGCAGCAAAACTGATGGCATCAGAAAGGCAGAAATAGGTGGTATCCGGAAGGTCATAATGTTTCAGTGCTTATTGTCTCTACATAAAACACACACAACCCTTTTGCCTACCTCCACCCCCCACCCCTCCTTGTTATTAACTTCTCTTGCTGAAAGTTTTTCCCTTTAAGGAAAATAAACTCAGGTTTTTAGGAAAGATCATGGAAAAACATTTACACAAGCTGAACACTGTGACTTTGTTGTTACATAAATTCATGGCTTCAAATCCTGAAAAGTTATAGATACAATTATATGTTTTGAAATTTTATATTTAGTTCCTTTACAGGCTGGATATGAGCATATAAAATGCATCAAATATAAATGCCCTAAACTCTGGCAATTCTGTATCTGCTAAATTGTTCATGCAGCTGTTATTTACATTTACAAATCTGAGTTTTGTGATGATCGAAAGCAATTCTATTGTGCTTGTGATATTATTTCTGCATGCCAGGTAGTGCATTAGAGTTTTTATCTAACTAAAGAGGTAAATACCTTCATATGTAATTGCATGGGTACAAAGTTTTGGCTGAAACTAAAGGGTGTGAAGAAGCAGATGATATCATATTTTATTTTTCCATAAAATAGACTCCTATGAGAAATATATTGCAGAAGAGATAGAAGTAATTTTTTCAAGCACGTTCTTTTGATTCAAAAGCATTCAGGTATGTGCTTAACTTGACTTTATTAGGACTACCAGCAACTATAATGTTAAGCACATGTCTAAAGGTTTGAAAGATCAAGAAGCTAGTTTTACTAGCTTTAGCATAAAAAGATGTTTATGTTTCATATTAAAAATAATAAGAAAAAATACCCCAAAGTGTGCAGGGTAATGAGCTTAATGGAAGTAGTGAAATACAAAATCATCTTTATTTGAAGAAGAATCAAATAATTGTTCTTTTTGGCATGCCTGCTATATTTCTATTATATTCATTTTGACACTGTACATTTTTTTTTCCAAATGCACGGTCTATTTTAAACCCTTCCCTATATTCTAGGGTGATCTGTGTTTAAACAGAATTAATCACCTGAATTATTTGCAAAAGACTTGTATTTTATGTTCATCTATACCTGTAGCAAATTTACTCCTTTCTGTTATTTTAACATTTCCTATTTTTTATAAAGCGATTTCTGAAAAGTTTTAAATTCACTTCTGTATGTTGACATACAATTTTTCAAAAGTAGAAGCATTAACATGCTCCAAATTGTTTTTTTGGTTTTTTTCTTTCCTTGGGCAAGAAGGAATCAGGTATGCATGCTGATTAACACACTCCAGTCATTAACATGTGATTATGTGGGCTGCATATTGAGCACCTGCCAAAAGATAAAATCCAGCACTTTACTACATCTGCGCAAGGACTTTTTGCATTTCTTTTGTACTTTGACAGCTCAAGAAAAAACAGACTTTGGTATCTTTGTTCAGCATAATAAAACTGTGTACATAAAATGTCTTCATGGAGGAAAGAAAGATACTACATGTATTTATTTTAATCTTTGAGGCCATGAAAAATCTAGGGACTGAGACTTGCACAGCACCAAGTGTAATATGAATCTCTCAATGTACTGTATCACTGACATTCATATACAGTTTATAACATTCCTGCAGGTTTATAAGGATTATCTGTTCTGGGATTCAGCCAATGTTATTGTAATTCACAACAGTTTTATGTGATACCTTTATGTCTCATAAATGTCTTGTTTTTATTTCAATCTTCCAAATGTTTCATCAGTGTTTACCTTAAAGAAATACAAGTACTCTATGCAGCAGGCTGGTTTCCTGCATGCATTCCTCTGCAAATGCTAAAAGGGAAACATAAAGCATGTAATACATGTCATGTAACTATATACAGAGAAGGATTTCTATGTGCATTTGATATTGCTAAAAACATAAATATGAATTTTATTTTGATATTTACAGTAGATCTAGTTATAGGTCAGGCAACTAAGATGACCTATTAGGAGGAAGTTGGATATATACAAAATGGTCTGGAGTACCCAAGTCACACAATCCTTGTTTTATTTGGCAGCTTCTGAGAAGCATACATCACAAAATATGTGTCTTTATTTACCCAAAAGGCAAACAGTGCTAATCAGCTGGGACTGATCACAATGCATCTTCTGTTTCAGTTTAGATGAAGATATAAGCCTAAATACTCATTCTGTAAATGGTGGTCCATTACTTCTTCTTAGTAATAGCATTTAACCGAAGTCCAGGGCATAAAGTCTCAATATTGTTGTGATTTACTACCAAACCTAAACACTGGATGTTAGGACATATGGCATTTGGATAACTAAGGAAATCCTTAGCATCTAACTCTTACAAAAGTACACATGAGTTTGTGCATATCATTTGTGGGTAAGTTGATTGCCATATAGAAGTGATTGGTCATTGTATTTAAGAATTTTGAGGTCATATTTCTGTTCTATTTGCAATAAGGCAAAATGCCTGCCAAAGTTTTTCACAGATTTGCTCATTTGTAAAGAAAAGGGTTTAAATCACATAGTTGAAATATTATAACATTCTGAAATCCCTCTACCCAAAAGTTTGTGTACCTGAATTCATTAGTTTTGCTCCAACAACTGAGTATGAAGGGATTACTGCAATTAGATAGTCATATTTTACATCAAACAAGTACCTGCCTATTCCTTTCCAAATAGATACCTAGTCTTGCAATGGCCTATTCATAAGACCATCCTAGTATCACATATGCCCTGACCTAGATGAAGATGTCCCTGCCCATAGCAGCAGGGTTGGACTAGATGACCTATGAAGGTCCCTTCCAACCCAAACTATTCTATGATTCTACGATTATTATATAATTTCATTTTTAAACCCTTGATCTAAACTAAAGTTATTTTCCTCTTTTTTTTCTCTTTTTTTTTTTTTCTCCTTAATTTAGCATATTATTTCTTGGCTTAGAGCTAGTGATTATTCCTGTATTGTTTCTTCTTGAGGTTTTTATGTGCATAGAAGATGAAATACAAGTTTTTTGCAGATTGTATTCAACCTATACTTTGGCACTAAAATCAGTGTAAGGTTTATCAGAGTAAATGCTGAGTTAAAGACTTAAGGTTTTATTCCATTACTTGCCATTTGCCCTCCCACTAGCATAATTTGCTGAGACTTTACAAATGATATTCTCTCAATAGCTCATAGCAGTCATTCTCAAGCCTTGGCTTTAAATAAATCTTTCTTAATAAATCTTGTGGTTTTTTTAATCGGATGAGAATTGGAAATGATCGCTTAGATTTCTAATTTCTCTTAATTCTATTTAATTAAATTCCTCGAAATGGGAAACCTTATTTAATGTAGTGATTGGAAATGATTTTGTAAGCATTTGCTTTCATTATATGTTAACTCCGACTAGTTCCAAGTGCCAGCATGCCTCTAGTACTTGGAATCAAAATCACTCTGGATATCCAACTTTCCTGGGGTGTTTACATGTGTCCCATTCAATGCAGAGGCAGATAAATATCCTTTTATAACAGAAAAGCCTCATCCACATGGAAATAACCAATTCAGCTAACACATTTTATGTTAGTAATATTTGCTCTCTACTTCTTCCTGGCCATTCATCTTGTGATTTCAATGGAACTCTTACAGAAACAGTTTGCTCTTTGGCTATTGAGTAGGACTGCAGTTGTTAACTTTCAATCAAAGTTGATAGTAGTTATTCTTAAATTGGTAACTAACACTGTGACCCTCATTTTGTACAGCCCACAGTTTCAGTTCCTGAGTTTTCCTCTTTTCTCACCTTCAGAGAGCTTTCTTCTTTGAGACAGAATCTGTCTTCCCTACATGAAGCATAAATGCCACCATAAAGGAATTGTGATGTCTCTTTATTAAAATCTGCAACCTCATGCACTTCCCCCATTTAAGGCTCCCTATTTACAGAATCCAATTCACGGGACTGTTGGTGTCTCCTTAACCCTTATGAGGACCCAAAGAGAGAGCTGTCCCAAGCCAGGTCTCCAGTCATTGTTGTAGAGTCCCCAAACTGAAGGGTTACTTCTCAGCGCCCAAAATGCAGTCCCCATATTTTGTACTTTGGCCATTCAGAAGAAGGAGCCAAGAATCAAAGCCACTATCAAAACTATACTTGAGCCATTCACAGCAACTCTAAAAGGAATGGCCACGGGCCACTTTTTTACATCAGACAGCCTAGAAAGCTGTTGAGACTAAGGACACTGTTGTTGGACCACATATATTCAAAGCAAACTTGGAATTGATTAAAGTTCACTGTCCCTGTAAAATGATGAGGGTCTAGGAAAGCTTTTATGATATTACACTGGAAGTATTAATGTTTTCTCATTGGCAAATGAGTAGGAGGTTAGATACAGGTTTTAGGGGTAAATAAATTTCATGCATGATTTCCTGCATGGGCTACCTATCCCTGGGTGAACCATGCATAGTATTCTACTATTCGTGCCTTGCTAATTTCAGGTTTTCCATCTTCTGTACATTTATTCATTTTTCTCCATTTTGTCCACTTTGTAGCCTAATCCTTAAATTTTAATGGCTATATACAGGTATTAAGTCTGGTATAATAGGCACATTTAGTTAAAACTCTAAGCATTGTCAGTCGAATGATCTGTAATAGAATCTTGTCTATGCTAATGGACTTAGAAGGAAATACATGCAGGAAAAATGCCTTTATTTACCTTGATATGAAACCTCAATGTTTCAAAGATAGACTCTTTTTTTTTTTTCCCCCCTGCTGTATAATAAGAAGCTGTAATAGTGGTCCGGACTGAATTTCTGCCTTCAGGTGTTGGGCAGTAAGATTTTCTGGTTTAGTCATATCTTCAAATAAATACCTCTTCAACTTTAACCATTTTTATATCTGACACAATGATAAGGCAAAGAAGAAAGCTTAAGATGTAAAATAATCATACATGTTGTTCCTTAAGCAGTCAGATTTGTGCCTAATTTTGTGCAATAAGCTGTCTTCAGATTTTATCGTTTGCCAGTTACTAAGGGCTAGTCTGGAAATGCCACCATTGTGGTGGCAAAAATCCTTGTGCAATACCCTTGTGTATTCTGGTATAGGCATAAACAGTTCTACAATTGCCCAGTATTAGCATGTGAGTGGAAGGATACACTTATAAGTCTAGCAAAGGTATGATGGGATCCTGAGCAATCTGCACCAGATGTCACTTTGGATCAAACTGAGAAGAAACCCACTCTGCAATGTTATCTGTAGTAAGCTATACCTATGCCTAAGACACAAGTAAAATATGCTTCAGATGGACATAATATTTTGATACTTTATTAATATGTTGATTTCTAATATCTTCTATTTCTTTACTATTGAATTAATCCCAATGTAGTCAAGATTTAAAATGTGTGGGGTTTACTGTGACTGAATTTCACCTATGTTGGATGAAGGAAGTATGCTTTGTGTTAAAGCTTTTGTCCATAGACTAATTGTTTGCTATTTCCCTTATTATAAGAGATTTTCTTTTTTTTCCTCCTTACATGGAAATCACCGAAATAAGTAGGAACAGCACACCTTGAAAAATGAACCTCTCAAAGGGACTGTCATGTGTTGAAGATACTATTTCAGGTTTAGACTTAAAATGCCATCTTACAGTAGAAATGCATGAATTTTAAACATGAGAATTCAGGGATGTGTCAGTTATCTGGTGTATTATGTAGCTACTGGATGAATTTGGGCACCAGATTGTGTACAAATACGTTAAGTGGACATTAATATCAGTCATATTTTCTTGCCAATTTTCTTATTATCTGAGAAAATAATGCTGACAGAAGTTGACTTGTGCGAAGGATTGTCATCAGGGCTGATGGATTACTCAGCTGGAGTTCGCAAAATGAAAACATTTTCGCTGATCTTGGCTAGGCATTTTGCTTGTCTTTACCTCTTCTTCCATGGTTTTGGAAATAGCATGAAAAATACCTTTAATAGCATCCGTTCTTTCCTTGCTTCAAATCAAATTAACTGGGGCTTCCTCGTTCTGTGAAAGCTTCTCAAGGATAGGATCTGTTTCATTATTGAAAAAGAACCAGGTTCTCCTTCCCTGACCATGAATTTATTTTTTCGTCCTATAGTAAAGCATGGTGGTACTTTTCCATTCTGGATTCCAGATTTTCTAGTGAACATACTGTATGCATTAAAGCAAGAGGACCAACAAACACCTTGTCAAGATGATATACCTCTTCTCTGAGACAACACTCCGTTATCCATGTGAGGTCAATATAACCAGTTCATATGGATGGAATAAAAAAGAAAGCTGCCAATGGTAGATACATAGGAGTAAAAATATCTTTTCTGACTACATAGCTATAAAATTCCTTCTGAAGCCTTTTCAGTGTTTCATTTTAGCTACATTTTTATTTACGGATTATTCACAAATTAATCTAGAATAATAGAATTCATGGGAATTGGTGTTGTTTCTTGTAGATAATTGTACATGCAGCTGATGTAGATTTTTCTAGCTGAGTTCTGCTATTATTAGGTAAGGTATTTACACTGGACTGGTCTGCAGTTTTTCCATTTGCCCACTTAATCCCTTGAATGCCTTTCAGTTTGTGCAGTTCTCCTGCTGAATCCTTAGCCACTCTTTTTAACCATTTCTGATTTCAGAAAAAGATGGGGCTCAGAAAGTTATCCTTGCTGGGTTTCTCAGAGTGCCAATTCAGATAATACACTGCAAATGTATTAGCTGTTAGTGACCGCAATACTATAGCTGTAGGGCCAAACAGAACCAAAAATATTAGAGATGCCTTTTATTCTTTGATTTTTATTCTATATTTTAGTTACCCACAAAACTGATAACATAAAATACTCAATTATTTGGACAGATTCTCATTCTTGCAAAGGCTGTCATTCTGCCTCCCTTCCATAAATGTACATCATTTGCATGGAGTTTAAACTTGTCTCATCTTAATTATGGACATTGCATTTCTTTTGAAAAGAAAGTCTTTTGAAAGAGAAGTGTGAATGTACTGCCTAATGGAGGCAGGGCTTGGAGAGTCTTAGCTGTGAAGGAACATTGTGCTGGACCATGTATACGTCCAGACAAGTGAGAGGATAGGTTATCAGGAGGAAGAACATTCAGTCATTTCTACTTGCTCCACAAATTAGCCTTATCTTCTTGTTTCCGGCCTAAACAACAGATGTAGTGTTCCTTGCTAAGAGCATGAAAAAACTCCTGGATTGAGTCTGATGGATATGATTCATGTACTGTAAGAGGACATTGTTTTCTCGAGAACAAACTCCTTTAAAATTACTGTTACTCTTGTACTATAGTCTTCAAAGGAGGAAATGCCATGTTATATAATATTAATTATTCATTGAGGAAATGTATTATAGAAATTCAAGTTTTAAATTTGAAAGATGTTAGAAGATGCTTTTTTCATCTCCATTGTAACTTAGACCAAGTTTTAAGAAAAATCCAAAGTAGTTTTCAGAAACAATTGAAGTTAACAAAGACTTCCTTTTCTAAAGGCAACTGAATAAATTCAGCTCTGTGCTTGGTCTAAGATATTGTTGTCCCTTGTGATGTTTGATTCTTTAATGGATACAAATGAATAGAATGAAAAATTCTACATGTTTGATAGATAAAAAATGAAGGTAAAGTTTTTGTTCCATGTCACCTCTCTTTGTGCTTACAAAACCTCTGTCACTCCTAATGTGTTGGTAAGGGTGCTGACACTGCTGGGATGCAATAGTGTCTTCTTCTAGTTTCCTGTCTTAGTGAATAAATACATTTTCAACACCACTAGCAAATTCTGCCTCCTTCTCCAACGGTAGTAATGTTGCGCTGATCATATACTAGTGTGCTTGGTGATGATTTGCCACCGCCACTTTCTATGTAGTCCACAGCTCTTAGTTATCACACTTGCTCATTGTTACTGTTGCTCCTTCTGTGACATTGCACAGCTACTGCTTAATCCATACAATACTGAAGCAAAGATATATGTCTGTTGTTGCTGATGGTTAATGTTTTCTAGCCCACCTTTCTTCAGACCTTGTTTCATCTGGGACCATTTCCCAGTGCAAGTTTCTTCAGTACTCTATAGATGGATATATCCAGCTCATAGAGTAGTAGGAATGTTATTGTTTGTGAGGAATGCTATGCATTTGGAGAGTCATTTTTGATAGAACTATTAATTCATCTCTTACTTCTTAAATGTATTGCCACTATTATTATTACTGTTTAATTTGAAAGGAAATCTGGTTTATGGCATCAAATACATATGATGGCATTTCTAGACATACCATAATCAACTCCCTCTCCCCCTCTTTTTTTTTAACCCCCTATTTTTAGCATTCCTGGCCTGGTACTATTAAAAATTAGAATAACAATTTTGGAAAGGAAAGTGTGCAAGAAATTCCCATGGTTGAGTTTTTGAGGGCAAACTGAAGAATCTGTTCTCTTTTTAGCTGAAAGAGTGAAAGCAGAGATGGAGCAAAGGTTGCGTCTATGGTTGGGAGAATGAGGAATCTGAGCCAGAGAAGTTCACAAAGGGCTTGACTGTCGGATGATATCACAAAACTAAGGAGAATTGGCATTACTCATTGCTTTTTGATGTCCCCCCCCCCTTTTTTTTTTTTGCCTATTACTCCAATGCTGTGTGTTATTTATTGATAAGGGAGATGAACCCTTTTACTTCTCTTTCTGTGTTTTTGACTGTATAACACAGTTTTTATGTTTTGCTATAAACTCATTTCTTTGCTCATTCTTGTCTATGTTAGCCTGGAAAGTAACATCTCCTTTTGTATATTAGAATCGTTATAGCCTGCATTCTGTAAGAAAACGGTTAAATTTAAAGGACAGTGAATGAGCATGGGTAGACACATACCATAAGCTTTCTTTAACTGTGAAGCAGGTTCCTTGCTCCTCAGTCATTATTAGCCTCTTTTTCTAGTTTTAAAGTTACGTTGTTTTCCATCAGCTGAGGATCTACCCAGGAATAATTTGTCCCTGCCTGTATTTTTTCTCTTAGTGCTACATGTATTGCCCTTTCTTAAGGAACTAAATGAAACTGTAAAAGCTTAACACGTTCATTCAAAAAAGTGTTGAAGGGGCTTGTTTCTGACAAGGAAAATTCTTGATCAAGAGTATCTTAGGTATGAAGTAGGATTGTTAGAAGCATGGAGAGGACTGGCTTTGAGGGAAAAAGAGCCCCTGCCAAGTGTTAAAACTCAGGAAGTTCAAATCATAATGTTCATTTTAGAAATTGGAGGATATATGTAGGCTCATTAGCATTACAAACTAATAAATAATGCTTTTAACTCTTACTTGTTTGAAATCCTTCTGACAGAATAGCCTATGTTTTCATATTGTATTTTTTCTTTGCAGGAGTCAGAGAGTAATAAGTTATGTTCCCTATATTCCTTCCGAAATACCTCTACCTCACCAAACAAGCCCGACGAAGGAGGTCGTGACCGCAGTGAGCTAATGACCAGTGTTAATTTTGGAACACCAGAACGCCGCAAAGGAAGCCTTGCAGATGTGGTGGACACACTGAAGCAGAAGAAACTAGAAGAAATGACCAGGACTGAGCAAGAAGGTATGTGTTGGATAAGACCAATGCAGTTTGCCCACCCCCAAACCCTACAATTTTTATGGCATAAAGAATGTGTTTGGTATCAAGAGCCAGAAAATTGCGTAATTGGCAAAGGCTAGGATAAAGTTATTCACAGGTTACCATGGCAATGGTAGTTTGAGATCCATTAGGGATTTTAGACAAACATGCCAGTTTTTTAAGACTTTCTAAATTGTGTTGGTTGCCTGTGAGTCAAAGCAATAATGTTGGTTTAGGTGAAAACTAAACTCTTACTTGAAAGGTTATGATGAACTCTTAACTGGTTGTAAAGTTGTGAGAGGTATTCTTCAGTGCTATTTGTTCTTTTTCTTTTAAAAGATAAAAGTTTATTTTAAACAATAGGAATGAATAAAACATGAGCTGGTTTGTTTTGCCTTAGAAATTCTCATCTTTCACCACCTTAATGACCCAGCATCTGTGGCTAGGACAATGGGAAACACTTTAATTGTAAAGACTACCTAGTTCTGACCTACATACGTTAAAAAAGATAAAAATGAGGACAAATCTTTGAGCTCTAAGGCAGTTTATGTATTCAGTCCTTATTCAGATATTTTCATCAACTTTGCTACAATTTTTGTCTTGATAGGAGCTAAGCAGAATTGCAGAACGAGTTTATCATTGCACACATGGTTAAGGTCCACTAGAAAAATCTCTCCCCATGTCAAGTAGAGTGAAGTCTTGGTTGCTGCTGAAGCAACACCTTCTAGTCTGTGAACTCACACATGAGTTTGAACCAGGGAAGATGTAAGAGCAGGAGGCTCTGAAATATATAAACAGGTATGGAGGCATCTATGTGGATTCTGTTAGTTATTTTACCAGTGTTCTTTAGTGGCATTAAAAATAACCCAGGAAGAATATTTGTAACATAGGAGAACCATAACACAGTAGAACTTTGTGATTACTTCTTTCTTTGAAATATGAATGAGTGCAGAATGATTTTGCCTCCTCAATTTCATGGTACTGTAACAGTCCACTTTAAACAGTGGACTTTAGGATCCCTCAGCTCCATGTAGCAATGTAGATTTCAACTAAAATTGGTGCTGACACAATAATATGTTTAAATATGGAATAAAATCATGTAGGGATGGAAGCAGGCTTTCAAATTTCTTGGCATAATTGTTAAATGCCAGCACATAGATAAATGTGTTCTATAGGTGTCCTTTCTGAAGCTGGTGAAACATCTCTAAAGAGAGAATGTCCCAGATTCTTTACTACCATCTGTCTGTTTTCAGCTGTAAAGATCACTCTTTTAAAAATTGCTTTCCTAGATTTGGTGGTTAGACTGGGAAAACTATTTTAAATGTTACTTTGGCAAAGTTGTTTTTTACAGTCGGTAACAGTCGTTCCACACTCCATGCTAATCAAAGGTCTTGGCTCATACTTTGCTGCGGGTGTATACAAGTTGCTGTTGATTATACTGACACCATAGCTAAGACTTTTCCGGGAATATACTGAATAGTGTGCTAATAAGAATGTGCATCAGAAAGTTTAAACGTAGTATCTTACTGTAAGGATTCAAGTGTTTCATAGTTTATTTTTGTATGAATTCTCAATAATTTTCTGCACTTCCTCTGTATTAGTATACACTGGTTGATTTAAGACATGTATGTGCCCAGCAGAGAGATCCCTCTCACTGTATCTGAGCCTTCCATGCTATGTGTTCTCACCAGGTGTGTAATGGAGGTAATTTATGATCTATAAAATAATCTTGCCTTTTAAGGACCATATTAGAGTGGAAAACTATTCTAAAGTCTACCTGTAAGTTCAAAGGCAATTGACTGTAGCTTCATGTGAAGTTCTTTTCAATTCATCCAGTATTTTCTGTAGGAAAAAAGGTCACTTCCATTTTACAGAAACTAATTAGTGAACATCTGACTGGTATCATATAAACCAGTACAGAAAAATCATTAATAGAAAGATTGAAAATTCTTAAAGACGTTACACTTAGGAATTTCAATGGTTTTAAACTTTTGTGTAGATTAGGAATACCAAAAATCTTGTGACAGATTTGAACACCTATTTCAGTATTGAGAGGTTTCTCTGAATTAAAAAGAGGTGAAATCTCCAGAGTGGTTTGATTGGGTTAAAATAACATTTTAAAAATAATCACTATTTTAAGACTTTGGTCTTTGTTGTGATTGTGGGTGCTGCAACTGATGCAGTGCAGAGTCAGTTGGAGAAATAAGGTCTGAGATTATGAAAATGTTTTGCCATTTTATAGTCTCTTTTGAACAACCTAATACAGGTTTTTTTATAGTGAGGAGTTCCATGACCACCAATGTAGCTGTGGGGACTGGGCTAACATACAGTCATATGTCAAGTGTAGAGTTAGAAGTGGAATAAAGAACCCAAGAATTCCAGTCATCTGCTCTAATCCCCGTGCAAGTGCAGCAACAAGTCTTTTTTAATGTTATTATATAGTAACTTTCTAGTCCATCTATAGAATCCGAATTTGAGTAATACAAGTTGCTGGTGTGAAATATTTAAATATTTTGGGTATACCTTCACATATTAGGTGTCATGCTTCTGTATAATGCTTGTGGTTTCCATTGTACCCCATAACATTGGAAACAAAATATATACTGAAAGACTTTATCATGTCTAAATAGATATATTTAATCAGAGTCCTTTGGCTTCTGAAAATAAGTTGTCTAATGAGAATTTCGACTCAGCAGCTGTGACTGAGGAGGTCAACAGGCATTGCCTAAGAGAATATGGCCCAGCTGGTTAAATCTGGTGGTTGTAGTGATTTAAATGGTCAAGTGCTGCTTGTAATCCAGGACCGTCTGTTTGTAAAGGAAAGAGTGGGTGTTTCAGCATAATGTACAGCTGTTTTAATCTCTTTTTAATAGTAGTGCTTCAGCCAGTGTCATGTCTTGTGTATAATACTGGGAACAGAAGCACCTCATACAGGACTGAATATACCTTAGGTATGTTTTTATCATTATTTGTAGTTTGAACAAAGATTACCAACATCACAGAATAAACAACATTTTTTTACTTCGTAGTCCAGTATTTGCATACTTTGTACAATAAGGCATTCCTGTGTCTTACTTTGTAGTGATTTGGAAATGAGAAATTTGATGAGAAAATTGTTACTTGGAGAAAAAAACAGAAGAAAAAAGAATGCTACAAATATTTAGAGTTAATATGAGTATGTAAAGACTTTGCTGATGTGTTCTAGTAAGACAGAAGAGGTCAGAAATGAACAGGTGTCTAGTTTAATCAACAACGCTAGACTCTAGGGCCTCTTGGATAAGTTCAATATATTCATCTTGGTTTTCTATGAGCAGAAGGATTGTTTTAATTTTCTTTTTTTTTTTTTTTACCTCCTTTGGAGGTATCCTTCTGTACAATCAACTATTAAATCTCTTTATAGCTCAAATGAAAAGTTTATGTTAGATAGTATGGTCAGACTGCTTCTTTCCTCTTCTATCCCCATTCAGTAAAAGACTCTTCTTTCTAAATATTGCTTATATTACTTTTTCGAGACATCTTTACATGGCCTGGGCTGACTGAATTCCAGGCTGAGAATTGGCTTCCAGACAAATATCCTACTGTACTTCATCATAAGCCTCTACGAGCAATAATTAGTAGCACACATCTTGTCTGTAGCTAGGAGAGCAGATTTCCCCCTTTCAGATCTGGAATGCTGGGTTGGCAGGTCAGCTGGCACTTCTGAGCTGGAAACTGGGCATGTCATTTCTGCTAAGTGCTAAGCCCTCATTACTCAGGGCCTGGATTCCTAATTCACTTTTGACCTTGATTCTGAGCAATATATACAGTATCATTTTTCAGACAAGCTCAGTTCACAATTCTAGCACAAGCTTTTTATAAACTGCTTCCCATTCTTTTTGCCTCCTTGAAGACCATAGTTGAACATTCAGAGATCAAAGATTTTTACATATGCATTTTGGAATAATGAACATCTACATAAAGACTAGTATATTCATAAATTTCCACCTATTCTGTCATGTGCACCTGTTTGTACTTTCTCTCTATGGGTGGATGTATGTAACTCATAGGGATACATAATGCGTCTGAAGATATCTAAATGAAAAATTAAGGATTCACATGTATTATTCATTTGATATGCAATAGGAAAAATCTTACTACACTAGTCAGTAGTGGTGGGTTTTCTGATTTTGAGTTTTGTGATTTTTTTCCTCCAGCTTCATTAGTTAATAATAATTGAAGGCTTTCTTTTATATTGACTTAAAATAGATTAACACTTCCTTATAACGTTTTCTATCATGCCAGTAAAGACCCAGGATAACAACCTTTGAGGACAGCACATTTCAGGAGTCCTCTTTTTTGGATCAGATCTAGAATTAAACTACTGAACATCTCTATAAGTATTTTTGAATGTTTTTCAGAAGTTTTACTGAGATTTAATTCAAGTTACCTGTCTTGTGGTATGCTCTATACCCACAATTTCCACTGATGAAAGTGATCCCTGGTTGTCCTGATACACCTTGCATTTATAGACCTCTGTTCTTTTTTCTACAGTTTTCTTAATGGCTACAGATATTTTGTTCTGTTTCAAGGCTTTGAAAATATTACTGGGATTTGGTATTAGGATTATCCAAACTAATTGTTAAAAATTAATTAATGCTACTGTTCCATTTTTTGTGACACTTGTGGAATTCATAAATGGTAACTGGTGTTCCTCTCAGCTAGAAACAAGCCCTTTGGATGTGGAAAAAACCCACCTTCTTCAAAATCTGTTCATCATCATTGAAAAACCTTGCTGCATCTGCTAGGTACTATCCTCATCATGTTTCCTTTTTCTTCTTCTTAAAAATCATTTTGGTAGGCAAATGCAGAATCAGCTATGTACATAGCTATTTTAATATAAATCTTTTACTTGTTTTTAGTTAGAAGCCATATATGGTAACATCTAGGCTGAGAAATTCTTCTGCTAAGCTCCAGATACACTTCCAAAATAAAAACACAAAAGCCCAATAGTCCACACAATAAATAGATGACTCAGATCAAGTTAGAGGAGACATATGAGGCACATTTTCCTAAACCACTGTTTTCTTGAATGTCTTACCTTTTTACTATATAATTAAATGCAACTCACTGTCTCTCTTTTTTTTTTTTTCATCTGATGATCTTGATAAATCACATTGGCCACTCCTTTTTCTTGCAATTTGTATTGATGGTTTAGAAAAATATATTCTTCTATTTAGAGAAGTTTTATATATCATAACATTTCAAAGAATTCATTTGTTGTAGTGTATGGTGAATTCCTATGTCTTAATGTGTTAAAGTAACTTAGGAATTTTTAGGAATATTACCACAAAGAGACTGGTTTCTAGGGTTATTTTCCTGGTAACTAAAAGAAGGTACAGCCTAGTTTCTTTCTATCTGAGGTATTTGATTTTTCTTTCAAAAATTAATTCTTGTTTGAAGCAGAAATAACTTTAATGAACTTGTTTTAATGACATTTAGAATGCAACATATATTCAGGTAATTTTTTTTCTATAAAGGTAAACCCAGCCTGTGTTACCATACTCTGCCTGGTCAATAATATCTTGTCTCATATTTTTACTTATCCTTCTAGGTATATGAGAATTTATTAATTTTTTACTATTTCCTGCCTTTTATTTTTAAGTCTTTCAAAGTACTGTTTTGTGAATAAATGCTCTCTCACAGTTTTTATTGAAGAAAGTGTCACATGTTTTCATCTTTCCACCTTATCTTTGCATTTGTTATCTGGCTGTCTACACTACAGTCTTGCCCAGTGTTGTATCATTTGAGCATCTAGCCATTACTGACAGGTTCTGTTTGGATTACAGGATAGTAATTCTTCAGCATTTTTTCAGTATGCTTCATGCTACATTTGAAGATTTTTCCTTTCTTTTTCTTTGGTCTGAAATTTGTTCGTGGCACAGAACTGGGGAACAGTAGTCTTTTACGTAGGTATCATGAAGAATGAGATTTATATGACTAGGTCAATAGATTATGGAGACTATCTTTTTCGCTAAAAGGTTTTCATGTGCCTTCAATTCTTAGCTCTAATTCAGGATTATCAACAAGACTCTGGCGAGTGTGATGGTTGCATTTTTCATAATAGGATCTGCTGGAACTTGAACAGCAAAAGCCACATGAGGACCTGTTAGGAGAAAATACACCTTCGTTACTCTTGGGCAGTTACCTAGATATAGGATCAGTGATATTTTACGAGCTTATGCTTTTCTGGAGGTTCAGTTTCCCAGCGCAATTTTTTTTCTTGTTGAAGCTTCGTACCTCTGCACATCTACAAAACTGTTGGTTTTGCTAACAGACAGAGTTAATCATAGCTCAAATCCAGGTGTTCAGAGAGTATGAAATTCAGGTCTCAATTCTGAAGACTGGGACATCCCTTTTAGCTGTGATTACTCTTTAAGGTATTTTTTGGTAGAGGTTTACTTTCACCATTTTGAGATGCTCACATTACATTGAGGACATGTTTTTATTCAGCCCTGAATATTTGAGATGAGTAAAATCCTTTTCATTAGAACAAATGGACTTTCAGCCTTTCCTCATTGCCTCTGAACTTGAGCTGCGGACAGGGACAGATTAAACTGAAACAGGCAGAAATCTTCACCAGCTGACCATTCCAACCAGTTCCTCCTCAGAGAGTGTAGTTTCCAATGTCTTACTGTCAGGGGTCATCTCACCTTTTTTTAATCCCACGGTACCTCTCATTTTTTATGTTGTTTATTGCCGGATACAATTTAATTTCATTTTTATTGTGTGATAAATTGTCTCCATGCTTCCATTTTATATAATTTTTTGCACTATGCTCCTTTGCATTTTTGTTTCCTTTTTTAAAGAGTATAAGATACATACTTATATATACGTATATAAAGATTTTTAGAGCTATAAGATCTGCTATCTTTACACTATTTGTGTTATTAGTATTCTGAAAGCATTATTTAAAAAGCGCAGCTACAAAGCCAGCTTTTTCTTTACTTTAGTAAGAAAGGCAAGTTCAATATGAATGGGTGCAACTGACATTGGTCTCTATGGTGAAGAACCTAAGTGAGTAAATAGCTGTAAAAATATGGAGAGTTGCTTCAGTTGCGTGATCTTGGCAGCAGAAAAATAAATTTAAATTTCATTGCTTTCTGATGTACTGTGACACAAACAATGTTATGATCAGATCATGCTTTAAAATGGGAATTGAAATACATTTTGTAGTCATCAGGTTTATTATAGAGACTAGACTTCATTACTTCCCCTCCTAAAATTGCTAATGTAAATACAAAGATATGAGGGAAAGATAGGGCTTGAATGTGGTTGATCTTGTATGCCATTGTATTTTCCAAATCCTGTAGGATCTTGGAAATGACCTCAGATTTCTTTGGTGATGAACTTTAGTTTTAGTTGGTCTTATTTGCTTTGCCATTCCTGCTGTTTTGCAATAGGGCCTAAAAGTGCTTTAAGTGCTTGTGACTGTGGTAATGAATGAAAATATCTTTCCAGCACTGAGAGTATTGCATTAGACTGAATAGTCACCTTACTTGTAAAAGCACTATTAGAGAGGGGCAGCTGTAAGTAAGGATAACGATTTGTGTCCAGTGCTTATTTACTGAAAATTGTAAATGTATTATTTATTGAGAGCTCTCCAGACAGTGCTTGTCAGAATAAAAATGTCAACTCTAAGCAAAATGTTATAATACATAATAAAAATGCTAGGTGCGCACTTTAGAGATACAGCTAATTAGATCTGCTTTTCTTAAAGAAATGACAGTAAAAATGTTCAGCAGCATATACATTTTAAATGCTGATATATTCCTTATTTTCCTATACAGTATTTGGTTTAGGTACCTTATCATTACTTAAAAATAATTTTGACAACTTTATTTGGTTGCCACAAGGGAGACAGAGGCATTCGCTACCTGGCTGCACGAGGGAGCTGCATGCTTAGGCTTCTAGTTCATCTGCTGGAGAGAGCAGATATTATCACCTCTGTGTTTTAGTCTGAAACTCTAAGATGCCACTTCTTTCATAAGGGAAACCTGCCTCCAGTGGAAATAACAAACAATTAAGATTAGTTTTCAGCCATGCTAATTAACCCCAAACAAATATTATGTTAAGGAGACTAAATCCACTCAACGTCAGTGTTACTATTTTTGGTATTATTAAGAATTTTGTGAATTAGTAAGAATTAGAGAAAAAAAGGAGTTCATTTTTTCCATTTAAAATACTACTTTATGTAAGTATTTTTAAGACATTATTTTCTTCCCTGAAATTTGTAATTGGAAGAATTTGAGTTTAAAAAATTTGGCAATCTTCTACAGTGTTTTATAATATGAGGGAGGAAATCAGATTTTGACTTTATCCTTTTTACAAAGAATTGCTCAGTTCACAGCATCATAAAATCTAGGATGTTATCATTAAAAGCAGCTGTCTTCTTTCAAGTATATCAGCCAATATGTGACAGAATCTTACTGTGTTTATTTCAGTGACAATCTATCTGTGTTTGCCTACACTCAGTTTGCTGGTGGTTTCATAGGGCCAGAGAATCAGAGAGTGGATTAGGTGGGAAAGCACCACTTGCGATGGGTTGTCTCAGAACAGCATCGTGTAGAACAGATTGCTCAGGGCTCTGTCCTGTTAATTTTTGAGTGTCTCCAAGGATGGAAGCTCTACAACCTGTTCCGTGTTTAGTCATCCTTACAATAAGAAAGGTTTGTCTTCTGTTTCAAGGGAATTTCCAGTATTTCCACTTGTGCCCTTTGCCTCTGAGCCCCTCGCTGGGCACCACTGAGAACAGCGTGGGTCTGCCTTCTTTCCTCCTGCCATCAGATATTTTTGTATTATCCCCTGGAAACCGTCTTTTCAAGGCTAAATGCTAATGGAAGTCTCAGCCCCTCTTCATATGAGAGATGCTCCAGTCAGTTGTTTTTCTTGTGGCCCATTGCTGGACTCTCTACATATGCCCACGTCTTTTTTGTACTGGAGAGTCTAGAACTGAACACAGCATCCTGGCTGTGGTCTCAAATATGGTTCATTTTAAGGCGCCTAGTTCTGCACTTTAGGGCTGTTCTGGTACCTTTAAATGCAAGAGAGGCTTTATCATGAACATCAATGGCAGTATGCTCAAGCCCTGTCTGAGTCCTGTTCATCTGTATAATTTGAATTTTACCCCCAAATGTGTGCTCTCACTTCCCAGTGCATGGCTGATGAGCACAAAGGGAAAACTAGGAACAAAACTTAATTCAGTGTTCTGAACTACATTTTTCTGTGCTTCATAAGTATATTTTGGATTGTGATGAAAACTTCTAATTCCCATTTGTAGGTAGGCTTTTTCCTTATTCACTCATTGTCATGTTGATCTCCAAAATGAAGCATGAGTTAGTAGCTGGTTATGTATCAAAATCCTCCATCTTCTGTATTACTGTAATAATATAAAGAAGTGGTGATGTTTCTGTAGAGTTCAGACTGTGATATTCATGAAAAAAGAGTGCAATAGCCCTTGTTATATATAGTCGTGAGGGCAAGTACTGTTTAAACATCTGCATAGCTCCTGTTAGCATTGCTCCATCCTGACTAGCTGCACCCATTCTGCTGCAGTCTTGGGTTGGTTTTTAACATGGGCTGCCAATCAGCAAAGCTGTGCCAAAATGTCTTGTTCTACAGCCTAGAATTTTGGAATGTATCTAATAGCTGTTTTCTTATATTAATCATAACATATTTTTAGTTTTACTTACATAGGTGCCCAGAGTTCCTGGGCGCAGTGCCCTATGCATGAATGCCTGTTTATTTTCATCTTCCTTTTTGTTAACTGTTTTACTTAATGCTTTACATAATCATTTGCCATATTTTGACATGAAGCTGTAATGCACTGCTGCCTGCTCACATTTCTTAAAGAACTTGATGTGACATCACCTTCTACGGTGAATCATGATCTTCGCTGAACCTGAAAAACCCCATCTTGAATACTTTTCTGTCTTTTATTTGTTTGAAAATGATGAAGCAAGCAGGCTTTTTCACCCATCTGGAGGAACTCTGAACACTCCAGTTTGGAGAGCCTGCAGTGGCACCAGAAACACTGAGAGCTCTGTACTGAATTTCTTGTTAGTCTAACTGCCTTAAGACTGAATTCTGTTTGCATTTATGGATGTGCTGGATGTGTTAAGGCATGTGCATGAGGACAGGATTCAGTTCTTTCTATTTTCTCTTCACATTTACCTGCATTTTCAATATTTAAAACAGCTCTGGTTCTCAGTGTAGGTCTTAGCAGTTCTTATCATATCTTAAATATATAACAAGGACATTACTTTTAAATATTTACAGTGAAAAAAAACCTAACACATCAGGCAGAGATTTGTTAAAATGTCAGAAGAACTTGTAGTGAAAACTAAATATTGAACCAAATTTATTCCTGAAGTGATTCTATTAATTTCAGTGGAATTACTGAAGGAGTAGTTCTGGAAAAATATCTGTCTAGATATTGTATCATAGTTTTAACATTTTTTTACAGAACTTTGAATAGCCCAGAAGTAATTTTATGGACCTGGCATGCACATGCATCACAAAGTAAAATAAGTTTCCTTCAGTTTTGTTTCCTCTGTGGAGTGTTTGTGGTTTTAGCTGTTTAAATGCAGTGTGACAGCATTATTAATAGGTTTTGTTATATCTGCAGTTATACTTGTAATTAAAAATTTAGTTGGAGCATTGATTCCTCCAAGTTTCAGTGTGTCTGTTTTTTCTGTGATAAAATGACTAGACAACGTATCATATCTGTTGCCTCTCTATGTCTGCGTATCAGGTAACACAACAGACAGTGGCCAGACATAGAGCCTCAAAAATCAAACCAATTTGTTAATGAGTTAACAAGGCAGCGTAATAAGCAGATCTATTCAGGTCATTTTCCCCAGCTTTCAGTTATTCCTCAGAGCAAGAGTTGCAAGTGCTGTATCAACAAATTATTTGATGACAATCAAGTTGGCTGATGAGAGTACAAGGAAAAAGCCGCAATCTAATTAGGAAACACTGTATGTTAAGTGGCAAAATGTGGGTAATACTTCATCTTTTATTGAAAAATTTTGATTTGCAACTTTTGGTACTTAATGAATTTTATGTTCCCCTTCCCCCCCTCCTCATGCAAAATCATTAAAAAAAAAAAGGCCAGAAAGAGACTACAGAATTTGAACACAGTGGCCCTGAAGTGATGGGAAAATGGCCAAGGTGTCACAGCTAATTTCTGACCCTGCTTTATGAGTTCTGCTGTTCCTTATTCCCCTTGTCAGTCTGTGAATCCCTGAGGCTGTACAAACTGGCCTAACATCACTCAACTCCAGTTTTATATCCTCTTTTAATAATGTTGAGTCTATTCTGTCCAACTTTGATTCAGACAACCTGCTTGTCTCGAAAAAGTGATATATTTAATCAGTGGCTCTGTCTCCAGCATAGCTCCCACTGTGTGAGACTAGAGCCAAAGAGTAGTGCAGTGGCCTGTCACTTCTGTTTGAATAAGTAATGTGGAGCCGTTCAGCCGAAGAGACAGGAGCTGGAACTGCTTGTTAGGACACATGATCAAAAGCCACTCTCTGCTTTCTGCCAATCAAGCCTCATGTCGCCTTGTGGGGCAGACATTAAATAGATTTTTCTGCTGTACGCTGTGGGCACTTTGCCAGTTTGACATGTGAACTGTTACAAAAGATACCAGAGTTTCCACTGCTTGCTGACTGCTTTTAAATATTACCAAGCCTTTGCTGTCCAAAGTAGAATATTTTAAATAATGGATTATGATAAATTTCCACTACTATTTGGCAGTGTCCTTCCTGCTCCCAGCAGTTCAACACTATTTTTAAAAAAAAATCTAAGCTGATTTCAGAAAACAAAAAAGCAAACAAAAAACTGTTGAAGAACCTCATTACACATAGATTTGAACGTAATTTTTGTCTGAGTTGTCACTTTCACTGGTGTGACTTTGAATATTGTTTCTATGTTTTGTCTTTTTACATTATTTAATTAGATTTTCCTAGGTGTGATCATAGCACTGTTTTATTATTATGTTTATGTGGAGGGATATTAAAATTGGCTTGGTTTGTAAATTAGGTCGAATTTATTTATTCTGTTTATTGGCTGCTGGTGCAGATATAAATGTCTTAAATGGCTCAGTAGTTGGGTTTAGTTATACTTTCCCTTGGTTTTTTCCTCTTTGTCTATTACCCTTCATAACCACCTCAGCTCTCGTGCCCATGGCAACAACACTCAGTGGTGGAGGCTAACAAAGATGACATTTAAGCTTTGCCTAAGTAATGAATATTCTTTTGTAACTTCCAGGGCCACTGAATTTGTGTCATTTTCAGATGTCTCCAATACCTATAAAACTGCTTCTATTAATGTACTTGTGTTCATGATACCCAGATATTTGCTCCCTTCGTCTTGCTTTTCCTGACATAATTTCTTTCTTTTTTTTTTGAGTAAAACTTTTTTACCAAAACATACCATGCAATCCAATGGAACTCATTTAAACAGTGAGCTACACATAAACAGCTGCTCCTTCAATAAGCCATTCTTTATAATACCCTTATTACCTTCTAGTGTCTCAAATTCTGATTAGTCAACAGTGCTGATTACTGTATGGCATTCCACTGCCCATCTTCCTTCTGCTCAGCTGCTCATGTCTTAGCTGTTATGTGATTACAACACAACTTGTGCATTGTTTCTTCAAGTTGTTCTTCATATTGTATATCTTAAAAAAGACAACTAAACCCTCTTGAGGAGATGGAAAAATTTATTTTGAGTCACTATGAATTCCCTGAAACTCTGTGAATTGTTTTTGTACAACTGTGACCTTCACAGTCTGTATGCTCTGCAACTTTCTGGTAGGATGAGTAAGTTCTTTAGATTTACAAGGGTAATCTATAAATAAATTCCAGCTAAAAGAACTTTAGAAAAATGATAGTTAGGTATTGTGAAATTTGTGATACGGCAGAGCAGGAGAGACCAAAGACTGAGTTTTAAATGAAAACAAAACCCAAAACCCACACAGAGCTTTGGCCTAGCTTTGCTTTCACAAAAATCAGTGGGTTCAAAAGTCAGTAAGAACAGAGCTATGTCATGGGAAATCAGTTTGGAAAATGTACCCTGGTAATACATGCTGAGTTTCAGAAAGGTGTGTGGCGGTAGAAGGAATGCACAGAATGAAAATGGGAAGAGAAGGAATTGTGTCACAGTGCTCTGGATCTCTGATTTCTGGTCAAAGCAGCAAAGAGAGATTTGTTAAGGACATAACAAGTTTGTCAGCTGGTTTATAGGGTGAGGAGAACACTCTTGTTGTGGCTTCATAATCCCCTGCAGTTCCTTTTGGTGCAACCCCTTAGAATCATGTCCTGGTGAGTATGAAATGCTGACACACTCAAAACGCAACACCATTAAAGGCCTTAAATCTGTCATTGTGCTCTGGAGCCTGTTCTGAAAATAGCAAAGCTCTTTTTATAAATTAAAATTGGTGTGAATGGAAACAGATGTTGACGTGCTTTACTTTATCTGCAGGGATCCCTGTTAGGGGGGAGCGGGTCAGCGAGGTTAGATGGTAGGAATTACTGCAAATGTGCAAAGGAGAGGATAGTCTAATATAGACATTGTCTTTGGTTTTATGTGGAGCTGTAGTAATATCCAGTGGTTACTTCTGGTTGCTGATAAGTCTGTGTATAAGGAAAGATGACTGTGTAATACCTTTAATTCCTTGGAGAATGCTGTCGCTTTTTATATCTGTTTACATAGATAAAGGGGAGGGACTCTCACCCTGTTTTTCAGAGCGCCATACTCAGCCAGATCTGGCTTCCAAGAGATTCCGAGTGACCTCAATTCCCATTTACTTCTGTGTTACCTGACCTCACTCAGAACCTCATGGAAGGTGCTTACCTTATCCTAGGTTCAACCTACAAAAAATCTGTATTCAGTCTGACATTGGGTAGCATTTTTGGTATTTCAGCATTGTGTCTTAAGATTCTGGGTGAACTCTCATGTTGCATCAGAGTCACGATTAACTTTTAATAGTTTTTGAAATAAAAAGTAGTTCTATTCTGAAATGTGCCATTTATTAAATAGCTTTGCTAGTCAATCTAAATAAATTCTTGTTGAAGATTTTTCCTGATTAAAAAAAAAAAAATACAGCAAAGGATGAATTTATTTATAAGAACTGTAACAGTTTCCCTCAATTCCTTTTATATTGTAGATTACCTTATAATTTTCTAAATCTACATGAACAATAATGATCAATTTTGTCAGTATTATTCACACCTTTTATTAATTTAGCATAGATGAATAAATGTGAATGTTGTGAAGAGTTGATTTGGAATAGATTTTAAATCTGACAGTTAGATTACAGGGTACCTAAGAAAAAATGGCTCTTTCACTAGGTACCTAGTAATTTAATTCTTGTTTGAAATTATTATAATTTATTACAGTGTGTGGGTCCTAATGAATGTCTACTATTAAATGAAAAGGAGAAATTGAAATTGTGAAATTCTTTTAACTTGTATCTTAAAAATCCTCTTAAACAATCCAGTACATATTAATAAGCAATGCGCTTTTCTTTCCATTTTATGTGAGTGCAAACAAAAACATTTTTCCCAGTACATAATGATATTAGATGAGTGCTGCTGGAAATTCTTACTTAGAATCAAGACTATCTTAAAATAGAATGGAATAATTTTATGTGAAGAAAGATATCTAAAAATTGCTATCTTCATTAGACATTTAGACCTTAACATACAAGTCCTTCTTCAAGGAAAGCTCAAAATTATTCTCTAGAAGTTTTACCTTTGTTAGAAATGCAGGTATGTGTGTGCTGAGAAATTAAAACTTCTCAGCACTTTTCCTGCTCAAGAAGTCAGTCATCAGGGCATAAGAATTTAATAGGCAATATACTTTTACTATCATTATATAAAAAATTTTTCCACTTTCCTCACTGAATTTGTTTTGAAAAATGAGTAGGAGAACTTGGTGAAAATGGGCAGGTATTTCCTAATAAATGGAAAATGGGTAGGTATTTCCAAATATATGTGAAGGATATGCTATAGTGACGTTTTCACTAAGTGATGGAACACAAATTGTGGAGTACCTTTGTTAAGTGGGTGAACACATATTAGGATATTCTTAGATACAAACTCTATCAGTTCATATTACTGTGCCTCGCATAAAATTAGGCCATTAATGGGGCTATACCAGGATAAAACCTGTTTAAAGAATAGAAGGCCTCTAGTTTTGTCTGTAACGTACCATGATATCTAAAATTATGAGAGTATTATAGAAGCATCTATTAAATAAAAAAAGCTTAGAGGTTTTGTTTGTAATTACACTGTTTACAAGTCAGTAATAATTGTGGCCATTGACATTCACTGGTTTCAGACTGGCTCAAGTTTCTAATTAGTACTGTTGGGTTTTTTATTTTGGTTTTGGTTTGGGTTTTTTTTGTAGCTCTTCTACATCTCTCACTGTAGAGGATTCCCATTATTAAAATATGAACCAGGATCTTTCTACAGGTCAGAAAAATGTATTTCTAAGCTGAACAAGTCAGTAGGTTTGCCTGACATTTCTGGATTATTTTCTTTATGTGGACGCCAATACAATTACTCTCCTTAGTGAAGTCAACTTAGTATGAGTAGAAAAATATTACCTCTGGTTACCTGTTGCTGTCTTGCAGCTGACAGATGGAGCACCATTTGGATGTTCCATTTTAAGGTACCAAGGTAGCATTGTGTGCTTGCATCCTTTGAGATGCATGTGTCTTTTCCTTGGGTTAGAGTACGTGCGATGTTATTCCGCTGCATGCGCATCAGGAACATTCCTGATGCGATGCCAAAGAGGAAAAGAAAAGAACAGAAAGAAAAGAAACAAGAAAGAAAAAACAAAAGGAGACAAGACTGTTTTGGGGTGAGGATATGATTTGTCACTGCAATAATTTTTACATTTTCATCAAATATATGTGTCTAAGTTCCGGTGAACATAGCTAAAGCCAGTACTTTAAAAAGTAACCTGAATTGGGGACTTTTTTTTATATATTCCCTGTCTAAAATAAATACACCCAAAATCACCATATTTGAGAACGATATAAGCACAGAACAAAACTGGTTAAATTAACTGTTTGTGGTCTTTCTCACTGCACACAACTGTGGGGTAGAATCTGATCATGTATGAACTTTGCTATCTAGCTGATAGGGTCTGGTTTCAAGCTACTAGTAGGAAAATGGAGACTGAACAGAATTTGTTCTTTTCAGACTTCTAAAAATACTTGGGCCTTTCTCATGACTTAGGAATTTTTATATGTTTACTGTTCTTCACTATAACCAATTCCAACAACTGCCCTGTTACAGAAAAAAAATAGGAGCATGCTAAAACATGAACAGAAACATCCTTAAGACATAACATTTCAAAATATAAACATGAATTAATACTAGTGTCAATTTTTTTTCCCTTTCCAAATTTCTTGGGCATATTCTAGCTATGCGTGCTTCTTATTAATATTTATTTTTAGTTAAATATGTAAGTACTATGAAATGAAATTGTTTATTTTATTAAACTTGTGTTTATTTTATGTAATTTCATATTATTTAAACCTTGAATTTGGAAATCTGAATGAGATGAGATTAAAAGGTTTAAATAGCTTTAAAATTATATTTACATTAGTGCAATCTGTCCTTTTTAATACTAATCTGCTTTTTTGTTTGAGATCGTATTATAAAAAAAACACCCAGAGTGGGTTAAAATAGTCCAAAATATTTGCACTATGAAGCTTGTTTGTTCATTTCTTAATCAGTCAGAGTTCTCAAAGAAAAGTTCAGTTCAGATATTAGCTATACTTCTTAGAAATGACCTTGTGGGGTAGAGAAGCATGGCACAGTGGCACTTTCCAGCTGTACACATGGTATCCGTCGGGGTACAATCATGCTCAGTCCCAGCACCGCAGGCTTGGACATATGTTGAGTTTTATTTCTTTCTTCTGACATTAATCCTATTCACCAGCTGTTCTGCCAGCTGCCATTCTTCAGCTTGGAGATTACATTTTGGGGGATACCAACAATCGCCTAGTTGACCAGTGTTCTCCCCACTTACTTTAAAAATGATTGGAGTTCTGGGTTAGCATTACTCAGTCTTTTTTACTGCCTACGTCCTTAACTGTCTTTGAATTCTAGACTTGATTTATGATCACTTTGAATACACAGCAGAAAAACCCTCAAAAGAGCTCTGATTTCCACCATACTGGTAAATCTGTGCTCACAGAAAGTAAAAAAAAAAAAAAAAAAAAGGTTTGCAGTTAACATTCTGAAAGCTATAATTAATGTTACATGCACTATTATGTAAACAGCATTAATTAGTGACAAATTCTTCTGACAAAAATCATATTTTAGTCAAAAGAATGTCTTAATTTTTCATTTTTACATGTGTCTATTTTAAGAAGTTGCATTTTTGTAAGAAAGGGTTTCACTAATCTAGTTTGAACAGACTACTAAATCTCTGTTACACTCATAACATATACTAATAAGTCGTATAGATTTCTCAGTTCATATTCCAGATGATTTGTCCATAAGCAGGATGTTAAACATCTGTAGTTTAAGCCTTCTGGGACTAACAAATGCATTAATGCTGGAAAGAAATGTGGCCTGAACAATAAGGTTACAGACCATGTGGTAAAGAAACAACCCCGATATCATCAACTCAGCACATACGGTTTACTGTGCCTGAGTTGTAATACAGCAATGAAAGAACAATGAGAGTCTTAAACTGTACCCAGTTATAGCATATATTTATCACATTCATATCAGTAAAGACAGAGAATCCCATATTCAACGTAATTATTTCATGTGGCAATTTAAAGATCTTTGTTGCACATCCTTCACAATTGAGCAAAATTGGCTATTAGCTACATAAGGTTAAACTAAACTATAATGGTAAATATTTATTACAGGAATATTCAATTAATAACACATATTCTGCATTTCTTTGCATAGACAGTGATTACATTCAGATCATATAAAGCAGGCGCTGGAATCATCCAACTCATTGCACTTTAAGGAAACAGTGGCTACACTAATAAAACCCACACACCTTGATTCCTTTTCCCTGTTTTCAGACTTCGCACAATGTTCATTTAATACAGTTATAGAATTAAGGTGTCAGTACTTAACACATGGCGTATTTTTTAAATCGGAGTTACTCTTGATGTCCATCACAGTCAAGAGAAGTTCTGGGGAGGAACAGGGAGGGGGGGAGAATCCTAAGAAATATTCCCGACGAGATGATGTTCCAGACTTATCAATAGTGAACCCCCTTTACTAAATATGGCCATTCTATTTATAGAAATATTCATATTTTCATTGGTGGCCAAAGCACTGCTTATAGGAAAACCTACAGGTGACTAATAGGAGTTGCTCACTAAGTGGAATAATGAATAGTATTAGGTGTCAATTAAATCAAGCTTCCCCGAGGTGCAGGTGCTCCACAATGTACTGACACATTTCAAGTAGCAGCGCCACTTCACCCATGCATATGAACAAGCACATTTGCATATTAAAAAGCTGAAAATTATTTAACTGAAGCAAAAGTCTTTTAGAGATGATGGAGGTTATTAAAACTGTTGACAAGAAAGAAGGTAATTGCCTGAAAATGAGAGATGACATTCTGCTATACACAGGGAACGTTGTTTTTGTTGTATTGTGCAGCAGTGCCTGGGTGTATAACCTATTACATTGAGATTGCTCCTATGCAATTAGACCCTTTTTGTCCTCACTTCAATAAGGCTATGATTATGAAGGATTGAAGAACACTTGGCATATTGAATGTCTGTTGTTTTTATAACTTCGTCAGAAATGACAAAACACGTTTTGTGTCCTGTTTTTTCTTTGTAGGCTTATTGATTCTGTGATTATAATATTCATAAAAGACAATGTGTTCATGGTTGAACACTGTCATTTATACAGGTTTTATTTTTTTATTTTTGAGCATAGTACTTGTTTGAATGCCAAGGTGTTAGTCAGAAAGATGGGCATATAGAAAGTAAAAGATGAATAGGTGAGAAATATAGCACTCTAATAATGCCAAATATTTCTATTAAAAGTGAAATAAAAAGCCCATGTATTTCAGAAGTGTCTGCTCAGAAATACTCACCAACTTACAGTGAATTTACTTTTTATCTCTCAGCAGTGATTGTTTTCCTATGTATTTTCTTTGTCCTGTCTTTCCTAGTGATAGTCTAAAGAAACCGGTTGAATTGCACCTTGCAAGTGGCAGGGAAAATTGCTTATGTGTAAGCCATGAGTGAGAAACTTCATTTAGCTCACATACTATTCTGCAAGGAAGAAAACAATGGAGCTTCCTTTTATGTAGCTCTAAGATAAAGGTGTCTGGCAGGCAATGCATTTAATGCTAACCACCTAAGTGGTCATTTGTGGTGGGATTTGCAAAACTGCCTAAGAGATTTGGATGCCCAGTTCCCATTAAAGTTAATGAGAATTGGCGGCATCCAAATTCCCTTTGCAGCTTTGAAAATGTCAACCAGCCTTTCAGTGTTTGTGATCCTGCTGCATGTTAAGAGAATATTTCCTACAAGCTCTGTTTTTGTTAGGTTTTCTATTATGTTCCAGGAGTTGGCTCAGAATCTGGAGAGCACAGTAATTGCAGTGACTTGTTTTGACTTTGGGCAAAGATGTTAACCTTTCAGCTTCAAATACGTTATCTGTAAATTGGAGACCCTAGCACTTACTTGATTTTGCACTATGCTTCGATATCTTTTGAATTAATTTGTATACATGAAAAAGTATTAATACTTATTAATAAGTAGGTTTTGTTTCACTTTTACTGTCCCGGTCTGTTTAGGTGGGTTAGACATGTGAGACCCTCGTCTGTCTAAAACAGTTTTAGATGCATTAAACCACAGAACATTGTAATGTTATAAATTATTTATGATATAATTGATGTACTCAAATACATAATGAGTCATGAGGATAGATGATCCAAACTCAAGTAAAAGTATGTCATCTATTAGTATTAAGTATCTTTTCAAGAATGCATGATTTCTTTCAAGTTGTGGCTTTTTCATATGTGATTGCATTAATCTTTTGTCAGCCACTGCGTGAAAGTATATGCATGCCATATACTTTCGGCTGACCCTTTCGTGAAACCATTTATTTACTTTGATCTCTGAGACACTGAAATTATCTGGTTTCTTAAATTACATTGGTTACATTTTAAAAAAATAAAATTTACAATTAAAGAGATCAATCTTGCAGTTCTTGCTTAGATAATACATTGTTATGCCCTGAATGTAGTGAGTTGTTATATTAAAGATGCTAGTTGGACTTCTTGTCATTCTGAGATACCCCCACATTTTCGAATGGTCATAGTATTAAGCAGCTCTTATTTAATCACCTAAAAAATGTTTCATTTATTAAAACAGTGCTGAGAATAGTGGGAACACTTCAGACAAATTGTTTATGTCTTCTGAGGGCTCAAAAGAGAGCTGAACTTTCTGGAAAACCTAACTACTTGATTCTTGGTGTAAATGCATGGGAAAAATGGCAGCTCAGCAGCTGTCAGAGTTCTCTTTTAGTATCATGTTTGCTGTGATACACTGTATATGTATGTGTATATTTCAACAGTTATATATCGAATATTTGATATTTATTGCCTTAGCATCTAGTATTGTTTTCAAACAAAGGAAATACAAAATCAAAGAAAACACTGATCTGTTTGCTCCAAGGCAGTGCACCACTTATTAGCTGTAGAGAACATCTACAGCTTGATAAAATAAGCTGTAACTTCAAACACAGTAGCTCACATGTTGTACTATAATATACTGTGGGAAGGTTTCTTAGCCAGGAGACAGGATAGATGGCTCTTATAGGCCAAGAAATATCATTTGATAGGTCTTATGCAGAAACCATTATGAAAGTCATTTTAAACTAAAAGTAATCTCATAGATTTTAGTAGAAAATAAATCAGTTTGCATGCTATTGAAAATTAATGTTTCTAAGATAAATCTTGATTTAACCAACAAACATTTGGCTTCCACTAAGAGACAATCAGAGAATGTTCTTTGTGCCATTAGTGAAGCAGAGCATATGTTTCTGCTTTATTGGTTGCTGACATTAAACATACTGACTTACTGGTCTGAAACTGGTAGTTGGGCCGCTAGAATTCATTTAATTTGTATGAAGAATTAAGTTTATATTTTCTGCTGCACTTTTAAATTTTAGAAAGTTTTGGGTTTGTTTTTGTTTTGTTTTGTTTTTTGTGTTACAGAGAGAGTGAGGAATGTTCTTAATACAGGATCTTTCTTTTACAAAGCCAGGCAGTCTCTTCTGCTCTGAGGCATGGAAAGGATGAGGGTGGTAGCTGTTCGTTTGTGGGACTGTCAGTCGGTGGGCAAGTAGGGAAAGAAAAATGACATTAAACCCAAGTCTGCTGAACCCCTGCGCTTATAACCACTCTGAAATCAGAACTGTGTTCATTCTGAAGCGAGTAGCTGCATGGAGCTTGGTGAACTTTGCAGACTTTGCTGCTGATTGTTTTATGACTAACTGCATTTACCAAGGGCAGGACTCATGGAAGAGAATGAAGAGAAGAGATCCTTGTTTGATCTCTTCAAACAAGGGGCCCCTACTGTATGGGGTGGCTACTAACATTTCTGACAACTCCTTAGTAGCTTTTGTTTTGTCCCAACTTCCAAGACAAGGAGGTACAGCATAGACTTTGTGCGTTGTGGTAGAAGGACCTGGAAAATGGCTGTTTGAGGTATGATGAGAAAGGGTTAAGGTCCCCCAAAGAAGTAGCTGACTCCTGCCAGGGAGGCTCTGAATTCTGAAAACATATTCACAGCTGGTGGCTCCTATATCACTTTGTCTGAAAGGTATTGTATAACAGCCTTTTTTTCTGATGGAAGTGATATTCAGCCTGTAGTGTCTTGACTCTGTAGTTGTGTATACTGTGAACATACTTTCCGGTGACCCAAATGATCAGTTGTGGTTACCGTCTTTGGATGCCTAACTTGAAACATACTGGGACTGATTTTTGAGATATGTTCAGCACTTATAACTCCGACTTCCAAATGTATGGGGCCCACCAGCATTGAAAATGAGATGTAATTTGATTCAAGCACCGTACCTAAAACTTCTGGCCATTTTTTTAAATACTGCAATTGTATATGTATCTGTATCTAGCTATAAGCACACAGATGTATAAATAAGTTTCATAAGCATTCAATGTACATAAAATACATGGGATCCTATGTATTATTCTAATTCATCTGGGCAGTAAAACCCAGCTGTCATTAAACAACACTTTTCCTCTTTCAAATGACAGTTATGAAATGGCAGACTAGTCATTCTTTCAAAGACCAAGACCTCAGTTATTGAGATGCTCAGAAGCATCTGTTGATTTTGCTGTGCATCTATTATGTCAGTCTGAAGGTGCTGTTGATAAAGCCTTCTGAACAACCTTCAGTTTAACAGGGATCAAATTCTCTTTATTAGCATGAAAAAAGAGAAATACTTATCATTTGAACTGGATAAAAGCTTCCTCAATGCTTACTAAATGTTTCTGGAATCACAGTGGTCAATAAACCCTTTCTTTTCTGATATTTGAGTTCCTATCTTGTCTGCTAACAGAAAATCTGATAAATGAAAATCTGTATGTATTTCAGTGAAAATTGCACTTTATTCTGCCTATATTTATGCAGGCAGGATTTTTTTTTCCCCTTTTATTTTGTTTTGTGTTTAATCTAGCTTAAGAAGGGAATGGTTGAGAGCTCTTTTACCATTTTATCATAGGCATAATGCTTAGAGTTTCATTAACAGAAAAGCTTACATCTCAGTGGAATACAGACACCCAAACTATTGTGTAGCTATCTAACTCCCAATTACATAAATGGCAATTAAGAACTTGAATCGTATTTAGATATCTGAATAACTTCAGGGTTTGAGCTAATAGATCTTTATGTCTGACAGATTTCTTATGTGGAAAGGAGAATTAGAGAGAGGAGTATGAAAGCAGTGGTACAATGTCTGACGAATTGATTCCCAGGTGATTTGCCTAACTAACTCTACACAACATTTGTAAGCATCTCAATGAAATGTTTAAGAAGTTAGCCTCTGACCTACTTATCAAGTTTCTAAATTCCAGAGATCCATCTGACACATTTGATTTTTCTAAAAGATAAGTTAAAAGGAGAACTAACTCTTTTGTGAAGCCCAGGTTCTCATTTGGTGTGATTCAGAAAAGACTTTTAAAATAGGGTTTTTTTGCACCTTATTTCACTGTAAAGTTCAAAATAATATGATTTTTTTCATGACATCTGTGGGTAAATCTGACCTCTGCTGAATAAACCCCACCGAAATTTATCTGAATAACTGAAGAAATGACCAGGTCCAGATTCTGCCGGTTTTTTTGGTTGTTTTTTTTTTGTTTTTTTTTTTTTTTTTATTCTGCAGATTTCATGAAAGCTAAAAAAGAACTTGGTGAAAAAGATCTCTTGGCAACTTTTTAGTAATGATAATGACAACAACAAAATTCTGAGCCCTACTTGGAGTAATTAATTATTACATTTTCCAGGGATGAGTATTTAGGGCAGCTCTTTTCTGTCACATGTAATCATTTAATACTCATTATGAAATTATCATCAGGATGAGCTTAATAACTTTGCATTGTTATGTTTTCAATTCAGTTATCTCTATTACATGATGTTATTTTTCAAGTCCATTTTTAAAAAAATGTGGTTTGCCAAATTTTCCTGTTTATGAACTATTCAGAGATAATTGAAATTGCCTGTTTCTCACATGTATCCTATTCATGCCATCTGCTACCTGAAATTTAGTTTGGATACTTGCCATGCAGTTGTAAACTGTTTTCAGTTTTATTTATTTCTTGTTGACCATATGTTGTACTTATATTTGTGTGTATTTAGTATCATATATATATAAAGAGAAAGCATTCATTTATCTTGATTTACCCAGTTTACAGCCGATATTATTACCTCATGTTATCTCAAGCCCAAAATTAATTTAATTCAGCTTTAGTGAAATTTGGTCTTCACTCGTGCCAGAAATTGAGTTACTGAATATGGCCTAGTTCTGTAAAAATGAACGTTGTCAAGTAAACTTTGAAAATATGTAAAAGATAATAAAAAGTAATAATAATAAAGCATAATTGAAAAAAAAATACTATTGTGCTTAAAGCTGTTTGTATGACCATTTTGCAAAAGAATGAAATTCTTCAGTAGTTGTATGAGATAAAAACATCATCCTTCTTTTTGAGAAACTGAATCATGAAAGGATTGAGGGGTTGTTTATTCCCCCACTGGTGTTTTGAAAAGCAGTATGTTTTGCAGGATTGTGATGATAAACTCTGATATTTCTATATTCCAGCTTCACTCTAATGGGGTGGACCGGCTAGACTAGTCTGTGTGACCACCTGGGAGTATGCAGAGCAGTTTCTGCAGCTTCTTCATGCTTGCATGATAGTTTTACAGTACTTTTTTTCTGAGTTAATCTGAGAATTGTTAGATTTTCCTTACCACTAGTTTGAACAACAACTCTGTGTGAATATAGGTGTGCAGCACAGTTGAGTTGATTTGTTACGATATTTATCTTCCTTTGTGCAGCAAGATGGTATAATTTACTCCTTGCTGTATCACTCAGAAGTAATGCTTTCTCGATTTGCTCTTAGAAATAAATTTTTTAGCAGGTCAGCCATCATATATCTTTTGAATTGTTTCAGAAATGTATGTTTGCGTATGTCTGTATATATAATACGCATTCTGCCTATATAAAGGGCTGATAAAAATGCCCAATAGCAGTGTGGAGTGCACAAAGCCTTTACCAGCCTAATCATTATGGTTGGGCATGCATGCTGATTGTCTGCTCCCGCTCCTTGAAAGTTCCTGGGGGCAAGTTGTTGGAAGGGGGTGTCAGAGAGGAGTCATATTTTCATCTCTGTATCTAAGCATGGATAAAGATCTGGCCGGTTAGAGGAAAGCATTAGGCTCCATCCACAGCCTCATTTGCTAAGGCAAAGCTGCTCTGAAGGTCTTGGGTTCATGTGGCTGCATTGCTGCCTTGAAGGGCAATGGCATGTGTTTCACTCAGGATTTCTGAACATTGAACTGTCATACTTTTCTGGAGAGAGAATGCAAATGAGTTAGTTGAAGTAGAGAGGTAAAGTTTATTATTCCATTCTCCAAAGTATTTGTGGCTCTTGTATGCATATAGTGTCCAAATAAGCTTCTGAAGCCCTCTCTAAAGCATATTTAATTCCTTGAAAGCTGTTTAATTCTCTGTGAAAGTCCTTAACATAATTTCTGAGAACAGAATGTTGCCTGCTTTGGACTCATTGGCCCAAGCCTTCAGGTTCACTAAATCCAGGCTGGCCCCGAGGTGGCCTATGGAGCCTGTCTGAGGAGAATGTGTCTTTGAAAAGGTACAGGAGAAAAGAGGAAAAGGAGAAAAGAGTATGCATTAACAGAAAGACTTGTGATTCTAGGTAAAGGAAGAAAGAAACAGAAGAAGCCAAAAAAGAGAATAAAATAATAGAATCATAGAATAGTTAGGGTTGGAAAAGACCTTAAGGTCATCTAGTTCCAACTCACCTGCCATGGGCAGGGATGCCTCACGCTAGACCATGTCACCCAAGACTCTGTCCAAAGGAGGAAGAAATTTTTCCTAATCAAGTCTAGAGTGCAAGATGAGGGTGTTTGCAGAAAGGGTACAATGATTTATCTCTGCAGCCCGTTTCAGCATTGGAGACTACTTTGTTATATTGCACAGAACCCAGCTTTCCTCTTTCATGTATGAAGAAACCAGTTCCCCAAAATCTACGTGTAAAATGTGGGGATTAGAATTATTTCATATTTGTTTTCTGGCATTTAGCCTGCGGTTGCCTGACAAGCGTGGCTTTTTTAGAGAGAGAAATGCCCTACTATTATATTTCCAGGCTCAGGGTTTACAGTCGTCATTCGGTTTGGAAAATGTGGACTGGGTGAATGGGCTTGTTCCTTTTGTAGGGGATTACAATAATACACGGAAGCTTGTGAGTGCTTCTGACAGATGTGCTGGCGGCCTGCCACTGCATGAAGGGTGCGGCTCTGACTGACAACTTGCAATTATATGATGATGAATGATTCTGATGTGTGTTCAAGAGAAAACCACTTTCTAGAAAGTGAAAGTTGTGCATACGGTTCCTATAAAGTAAGTCTTAAGAAAGGCCCTGACTTCTATTTTTTGCTGGGATAACCAATTTGGATCCCCTTTTCTGTCAAACTTTTTCTGGTTTTGATAAATAAGGGCCAAACCAAAGTTTATAGGGGGAAAATTAGCTTTGGCCCATTTTGGCTTAAGAAATGCTTTATCCGCATTTTTAGTCAAACTGACATCATCACTGTAGAGATACACAAATGCATACACGCAGAGAAATACTTAAATATGTACACATGACTGTGCAGTAGCCAACAAGCCAACAATTTCATCAAAGAAAATCTATCGAGCAAAAAACCACTTTTCTGTCAGGGGTATAATTCACCCATCAGTAGGCCTGCGTAGCTCATGTTAGTGTTAATGGGAGTTTCAGCCACACACCAAAGCCAGAATGTATCCACAGATGACTTATAAATGATCTCTTTCTTTGCTAAATTTAATCCAGATTTTTACAACACTGTACTGTCGGAGTCACAGCCTCCGAGCAACAAAGCATAGAGAAGGTCCAGCAGAGGAGGCCGCCCAGCACCTTGGCTCTGGCAAGTTGTTACAGAACATGGTTGATGTTAGCTGACTTGGTATTTTTTTCCAGTGTATGGACTGCATCTAGTAGCTGAGATGAATTGTCTAATTTTGGGGAGCTGTTATGGATAGCTTTGCCTGTTAGAGCTGTGATACTCTGAATTGAAACCAGAACACCTGCAAAACAAGAGGAATTGGGCTTTAAGCTTAGGATGTGCCATCTAAGCAAGGAACAGGAGGTTTTAAAACCACCTAAATTTTGTTTAATTTAAACAAAGATAGCAATATGTTTATCTGACCACGTAGAAAACACATTTTTCTGGATGCAAAATTAGTGTTTTACAAGTGTTTCTTGTGTGGTTTTCTATGTGGCCAAACTCTACTGACCCTTTCTGTGGACTGCTCATACTTCTTGATTCTGTTACAAAGGGATGGAAGCTTCATCAAAGGAAAAATTATTTTTGCTTAAAAGTCCAGTCTTGAGTATAGGTGAAATATGTTTACGGTATTCAAATTTTTGATCTAGACTTTGCAAAAGTTACTATTGCTAGGGATTGTTAAGGACCCTGGTCCAACCTGGCAGTTCCTGCATGGCTATGCTGTAAACAGTTATCAGGATTTTCCTATGCATTTGTTGGCAATATTTGTTCTTATTCTCTGATCAACTATTTAATACAGTAAAAGGTTCCACTTTCAGGGCCTGGATCTCTGTCATTATTCGTCTTTTGAAAGTATTTCACTAGTGCAAAAAGAGCAATAAAAAAAATGCCATGAAAATGAATGGGCAAATTTTGTACTTCTTTTGTAAATAACTGCAAAAAGTAATGGACTGTGGTGATTTAAATCCATTAACCCGTGTTCTAGGGCTAATTGCCTGTAGTCTCAGGTGCTCAGTAGGTCCAGTTAATAGTTTTCAGAAGAAGTGAGCTGTCATTGTCTTTATATCAAAGTACACATTTACACCACTGTTTACAAGATAATAAACTCATTAAGGAGTTACATTTTGCTGTAGAAGGATATGTCTTATTTCCTGTCAGCTAAAAAGCTTTCAGACAATTCCTGAAAATATCTGGATGTGGGGCTGTTCACGGAAAAGAATTGTTGTTCCTAAATGCAAGAGTTTCTTTTTATTTGCCTAAAATTAGAAACTTTCCGAACTTGGGAAACTTGAGCAATCCCTTTGTAGAATTAAAAAAATTCTGTGTGACTTCAGCCTTCATGGATCTTGCCAGCAGATCTGGGACCTGCTAAGACCACTTTGCCTTGGGAAAAGCTATGCCTGTGCATACTGCCTTCCTCCCTTTGCACAGGGATGTATATGTGACATGTATAGCTTTGAAAGGAAAAAAAGGACAATGAAAAAAAAAAATCCATGGAGCTTATGTCACTGAGTTGTGAAGGGTCTCTGAGTTCACTTGAAGTAATTAAGATGATTCTTTATTTTTTTTTTTCCAAGGGACCTCTGTAAGGAAGTATGTTAGGTGCTGTACATATAGCAGTAGTAAAAGCAAACAATAGTCCTTATCCCAGAGAGGTCTCAGTCAAATCTTATTATAAGAGAGAACAGGTGAAAATATGATTGGTGAGGAAAACTGGGCACTACTGACAGTGATACTAGCGTATTTGATATAGGGAGCAGCAGTACCACCTGCCCAGCCATTCATAAGGTTGTGTAAGTTATACCTTGTCCATAAATAAGTGTTTAAAAAAAGGAACAAGAGATGTGTAACTTACCGTGTTTGAGACTCTGCCTTCCTAGTGCTCATGATTATATTAATAGTCTGAGTGCAAATGCTGCAAGTAGGGTTTAGCCAGGTTTTCAGCCCAGAGGTTAACCCCTTAACAAAAGATTGAGTAATCTTTTGTTTAGGGGTTGTTCTGATAACATGAAATTTTCTGTTGGCCCTAAATGTGAGAAAAATCCTTCTAAACAACTGAGTCTTGGTTGGATTCTTTTGCATTTGTGTAAAGAGTGTGTCATAAAACAGCATTAATCTACAGTTTCAAAGTAGCTGTGTAGAATTTCATGCATGCTTAATTTTTGTAGGGAGTTATGCAGCTAAAATTCAGCTCATAAATTTAAACTGTTATAACTACAGAGTCTGGATTAAATCAACAAAAGCAAGAAGCCTAAATGTTTAAGACAGAAACTGTGTAAATTATCTTTCTAACCTGCAACATAACTTTTAGTGAAGATTGTGGCATAATTCTGTGGAGCTCAATTGCCTATTTCTTGCTTGTAGTGAGGAAAATTCTGGAAAAGAAAGGATGTTTATTAGCAGAATACGAAATAAACAATAACTTGAAACAGGTAGCATGAGCTTACTGTGGTTTCCCTCCTCTGTAGCTATGAAGATTTAGTTGTACTGAATATGTATTTACCTCTTCAGGTTGCAGATTTTGGATGAGAACTCCCCAACTAATATTTAATCTCCCCTCAGATGTTTACAAAAATGACCTCCATTTTCTTGGCTCTGATATTTAATGTATTGCTATGCTCCATATTTTGTGAAGATGCTTATGGTGATGAATTTGTACACCAGCTTTGGGGGGAAAAAATGTTTTCTGTGGAGAAACACAGGGTCAAGTAGTATATCACACTGTGACATCACTTGCCCTGAGCAGACAGAGGAACCTACGCAGGTCTGTCAGCCTCTACATGGGGGATGTCAAGAATTGCTCTAAAGCAAAAGGAGGTTGTGTCTCTTTTACTGCAATAGGACAGGGTGCGACATACACTCTTCTGTTATTGTCAGTGCTTTTAGTTGGTGAAGTCCAGTGTAGAGAAACCAAAGTCGATTTCCTTTAATTTGGCATGAGTAGTACACTTCAAATTTATAAAAGTCTGAGATCTATATAAGTACAGAGTAAAATTGGCTTAATTTTGCAGAATGTGTGCATAGCTGGTGACAGCTTCAGTTACCCAACAAAACTCAAAATACTTTAAAATTAAAACAATTTTTGTTTCCATGTAGACAAGTTTAATTTTTCTTACATCATTAAACAATATTTTTCCTCAAAAAGAATTCCGATTCATCCAGTTCACTAACAGGATGATCCTCCATGAATGTGACGCTATCCATAGCTTGTTATATCCTTACTGGTCAATCTGAAGCCTTAGTGCCTATTAATTAATTATTATTCAAGCTGTGCTCTGAAGACATGGGTATTACAGAGTTGGCTGGGATTTTTCAGCATATATGTAAATGTGAACAAACAAATTATCTTCTCTAATTCTTTGTAAAGAGGAAAAAATAGTCAGTATACCAACTTCACAGGTGTGGGACTAGGACTGCAACTTTGAAACCATCATTGATTTATTGTTTGTTCAGCTTGAGGTGTTTATGTCCTGATTCTTTTCCAGAAGACCTAACTTTGTGCAGCAGTTTATATATAGCCATATACATTATAGCCTCAATCTTTACATTGACTTTACATTGACACAGCTGCAGCTGTGAATGTTCAGCAATTCCTCAAATAAAACCCCAAGTTTTTTTAAATTGAGCTCCCAGAAAATGAAACTGCGACCCATCATTTCTCCTTTTGCAGTTCCCTCCCTCATTCATTTAATTTCTTTGAACTTTTGCAGTGAAACACGGCCAGTGATTGTGTGGGCAACAGCCTCCTTTGCTCTGCAGTTCCAGTTTATGCTTTTGTCTGGGGTTGTCCCATGTGCTGAGTATGGCAAGAATTCGGTACAAATACTGCATGCATTTTTTGGTTTAGTTGCGTTTTTTAATTTGTTTTTTATTTAAAGAGTGTATTATAATGTTTATTCACAGAGGGGCTGAATTAGGATTTTCTGGACAGCTTTAATTCTAGTATTTCCATATCTTTCCAGTACTTGACTTTACAAAATGAATGATGTTCTCTTACAGGAAAAAAGAGAGAGGGAAAAAAAAAAAAAGAAAAAAGAAAAAAGATGGCTTATTTTCAGCTCTAGGTATACAGGGAAGTGAAAATGTTAAGGTATTGTTCTTGGAGATATTAGTGCATTCTTTTCTTAAATCTTTTCACAGATTTGTAACAAATCAGCTATTATTCCTGAAATATATATATCCATGGCAAGTAAATTGGTGCTTGTGAGGTTTGTAAATCTTTTAAAGCTCTTTTTATGTGAATTAGCTCAGGAAAGTCTTGCTTGTTCTATATTTCTATTTATATAAAGTATGATAATTTGTTTAAGTCAAAATTTTATTAGTATAAAGGGATCTATAGAACTGATTTTGTTAGTGCATTTTAGTGTCCTGGAAAAGACTGCATTATGTGCCATAGAAACCTTGAGAAATGATAAATAGAAAGGAGATTCTAGCTATTGTTTTCATTCCTCTGCATCCTTGTTTGAAGTAATTTCAGATCAAGAGCATATTATTTTACATACAAAACTACGTAAGGATTTCTCTTGAAAAATTCTTTTTGTTACACAATTGTTTTAATTTCAGAATATGCTATATAAGGACTGAGTTAAGATTCTTATACACAATATTAAGAACACTTCAAATCATTAAACAGATGTTTATGACTGCATTATTAGGGTAATGAGTAGAGCATGATTTGGGGGATCAAAACAGAGGTCTTTTGAATCATCCATATTTTGTTCATAAATCATCTGGTGTCACTAATTTTCCAAGGAACATTAATCAGTTTAATAGAAGCTGATTTTTCTTGCTTTTCAGGAAGTCCTCTCACTCCCACTCCCCCAACTCCCCAAAACTAACATGATGTGAAGGAGATTACACACAGCTGTATTTTTGTATTACCTTTTGTTTAAGATGTTTGTACTCCTCAAAACTTTGACTAATATTTTCATAGTCATTTTACAGAATTTCTAATTTGTTAAAAAATACAATACTCAATTGGCATTGCACCTGCTAGGAGTAGATGCAATAACATAATATTTATTTGTGCTATTTTGATTTGAGATGGGATCCTCTGCTTGCTTCAGGTTGGTATAAGAATCTGGGAGAGTTGTGCAATGTTAAGAGAAAAGAAAATCTGCCCTTATGTCTTTAGTAAAATATGTCCAGTGGCTGGGTTTAGTGTGTAGCTGAGCACAGGCTGTTGTGCAATCTGCAATTTCTTGAGCTACTAAGGAAATACATTTGTAAAAGAAAGATGTTACATGTCCAGATGCCATATGACATATAACTTGTTCCAAAGCAGTTTAACAAATAAAGATTTGGAGATTAAATTCTCAATAGTTTGTTTGAGTAATAGTGAGAAGAATATCACGTCAACTTGAAAGTGTTTGAGAAGAGTTTCATCGAAGATGAAAGTGTACTGTTTAGGGTTATAAAAGGACTATAACAATGAATGGAGGTATGAAATTAAGAGAAAAAATAATTAGGCCGAATACTGGGAGAAATTTCAAATCTATTTAAGTAGGCTTCGATGAAGCTATGCTGATGAGTTCTAGCTAAGATACCAGCTTAGTCTGTTCTTTTGCACTCTGACGTAAAAACATTGATCTTCTAGAGCTGGTCAATACAGAAAGATGTGAAGGTGTGGAAGCAAATTAAAATAATGAAGATTTTGAGATCTGCTTCCACTTGCACAACTTTCTTCTTTTGCATAATAACAAATATTGGAAATCTTATCGATTTTGTTACTTTGCTAATGCATACTTAATAAGAGACAGGAAAATAAGCGTATCATTCTCCTTTATTTTATCAGTTTATGTAATCTTTTGGCCAGGGATTGCAAGAAAATTGTGTTCCTCTTTCCCTATCACTGATGGCTGTTGTGTAAAGCCTGAGACTCTCTCTTGCCAGTATTATATGTTCGTCTGAGCAATAAATAGAGGTGCACATACTTAGGAAATAGGTGATTACGTATAATATAGAGTATACTATCATTGTAATGCAAATAAGGCAATAATGTGCGTGTACTTCAATGAATACAGCCAATCTAACAGTAAAATACAGCTTATAATGGAACGGAAACTTTAAGTAAAGGAATGAAATGTACATCTAATTTTGACAGACTTAAAAGATATTTCTTTTTTACTAATATGACAAAACATTGCACCCAAGCAATTACACTGACATTTGAGAAAGCTCCTTTTGACATACATAGTGTATCGTCTAGTGCAGTGTTCATGAAATTAACATTTTCCTGAAGTAATCATATACAATTAAGTGACCAAATAGTTCTGAGGCAATACAACTGTATTTCACAGGAACTAAATATATTTCTTCACACTGATCCTGCATGTTTTAGTTGAGCAGTCATTAGCATGTTTATAATGGTTCTAATTTAGCACAACATTTTCTGAATTTTATCCTTGAGTCATTTACAAATTGTTCATATTGAGTAAACAAAGGAAACAGATTGCATTTTATACTTAGTAATTTATCTGAAAGAAGAGGGGAGGGTTAATTGTCTGAAAGTTTTGCTCTGTTTGGGGAAGTGTTTCTAGTCTTGCATTGCTTGGCACACAATGCCGTTTTCCCTCTGTTCTGCAGGAAAAAAAAAAAGAATGGAAGAGTGAGTAAAATGAAAAATTAGGAGCAGGACAAGATTTGCCACTCCCAAAGGGGAGTGTGGAGCAGAACTGGAGCTGGCACGAGATTATCTAAAACAGTTGGTGCATTCCTTAATGATCAAGTGCTTGAGAAGTCCAGCTCTCTCTCACAGAGCATCTGTGTTGATGTTTATATCAGTGCCCTGCTGTATGGGAAAAGCATGCTTTCTCTTGTTGCTTTTCTAAAAATAGCGTGGCATATATCATTGTATGAGTTATTTTAAGAGAACAAAAACATTTGCAAGGTTAAAGGTTCTGCTTTTTAACAAATAAATAAAAATAAACATCAGAACTGTGTCTTTGGTTATTCTTTCCCTGAAATTAAAACTCCTTTTTTATCGGGAGTTTTGCACTGAGCAAATGCTTTGTGCACTAGAGAATTCCTGCTGAAACAAGCCATCTTAGGTGGAATTGGTACAAGCTTCAGTTTTTCCCACTAGCCACATCACAGAAAGCAGGTCTGGAAATCACTCCCAGTTAAATTCCAGTGTTTCTGTTTCAAATGTCTGTTGTTTCACGCAAGATCTAGACCATTCAAGTAGTGCAAATGAATTCAGAGGAAAACCAGAACATTTTAATGCCTAATTATTTTTAGTGAGCTTGGAGAGTTTTAATTAAAAGTTAAGAGAGCTCTCCAAGCTCTTACAGTTCTAATTTTATCATATTGTGGAAATCTTGTCACTGTGAAAAAATGTACTGCAGTTGGCAGATTTACTTGGTTCCCTGTCCTAAACAAAACTGTAATGTTAGGTAGTCAGATCCGAGTCGCATTTCTCTTATTGCTCTTGCAAGAAAACATCTACTGTGAGCTGTCTTTTGCATATAATTGTATTTAGGAAGGCTTCTTTGCCCTTTTTCTGTTTTTCTTTTTTTATCTTTTCCTTTTTTTCTTTTATAGTGTTGACTACAGGTTACCCTGAGAATCAGAACTGAGTTCTAATTCCTGATCAGAAATGTGCTAGGTACTCATCAAAACCCTTGTGAGGTATGCAGTCTGTGCCAGAAGCGCCACAACCTCAACAGCTAAGGCAGGCAAAGAGGCGGGTAGGAACGGGTCAATATGAGAGGAGGAAGTAAGCAACTGGCCAGGATTACTTAAGTCCTTAATGGCAAGATACAGAATTTAGTAGTGATTTTTATGGTAACTTGCAGTAAATGTAGCAAAAGGAATTAACAGGTTTTCCTGTTCTAAATCTCATGTGGCTCGTTTTTGTGTTGTGATTGTATTTTTGTTTTTCAAGAACTTGCCTTTTGAAAGCTTATTAAATCAAGAAAATCTTGAAAAGTTGGCCAAGGAAATCAGTTTACTGGTGAACAGCATGTCTGAAATGCCTTATATTTTAATTTTCTGTTAGACCATGAGAATTAATTACCGTATGAGAACAGTATGGAAATTGAGCAGGATGAGATGAGATTCCACTGACCTGCCTCTTTACTGACAGAAAGATTGAAGTCAAGCTGCTTATGAGCAACAGACAGTGGCAGTACATTGCAACTATGGATGTTAAGCCTTCAGGCTGATTTTTGATTAGTTTTGTATTGTTGCTGTCTCTTTTTCTTTTATTTAAAGTTTATTGAAACAGAAAAGGATAATTTGTGTTTGAAAGAAGAGTAACTATGGCAACAAAGAATCTATTTTAGTAACATTACACAAACTTTACATCCTTAGATTAAAACAGAATAGATAGTACCATCCGGCAGTTATATTTCTGATAGTTATGGTTAAATTATATTTTTATTTTTCAAATAATGAATGTAAATGTAAAGTCCTTAATTTAATTTTGAACTGTTAGAAGATTATAAAATTGTTTTCTTTCAAAGTGAATTAACCTTTTGCCTTTCCCTTTGATACCAAAATATTAGTGTGCATATATTTTTAAAATATATAATATGAAGCATGAAAATCAGGAAATGTTTTTATGATATAGATCTGGGGTAGGTGGTTCTTTACTTCAAGGAAATCTGATGGACAGTGATCTCACAAAATGCACGGAAGCAAGCTGTTGTCACGCACTCGCAGATTGATCAGCTAATCAAAAGTCCCAACAAAGGTGTATTAAAACTCATCACCGGATTTTTAAAACATACTTAGTTTTCTGAGTAATTCACATTATTTATGAATGGGTCTAATAATAGCACCAGTGGACCTTGTGTTTTAGTTTAATTCTAATTAACAAACACTAGGGTAAGTCTGAACTGTGTTTGTCTTTTATTCAGGAATATTTGTGAAGTACTGATTTTATATAGGCTTTTCTACTCTAAACAGGATTTAGTATTCTGTAAAGAATACTGAAACAAACCTTCCTCTTTTAAATGGCTGATGGATTGTGGTGGTGGTATTATTTTAGATGTCAGATCATTAGCTTCACCCACTTGAGAAAAGGACATTTGCATTTGAGGCATAGGGTGGGATGTGTAAAGGGAGCAGGGCAACCAAATAGTAGCCACTGTAATAGTTATTTGCAACTTGTTTGGTTTGGGGGGAAACAAGCAGCTCTTCTCCTGCAGTAGTAATCCAGTGCGGCAGACCTTGTAAGCACACAAATGTCTGTCACAAGGGGTTCATAGTCTCATTTAACATTCTTTCAAAGAAAAAAAAACCCCACACAACACTTTTTCTCTAACAAGTATTTCATAGATGCTGACAGGGTAATTCCACTTATGCTGTTTTTCTCATGATATTGACTTGAATAAGGCATTTGAACTCATTTGATGAAGGCTGATCCAAAGGACACCTTCGCTCCTGTGGAGCTGAAGACAAATAAATGTAATAAGAGTAGCTTAGAGAACATAGAACATGAGAGATGGAGGAACTTGAGTATTCTTACGTAGTCCCAAAGCTTTCAAAAATGACATCTTTCTATGTTTAGCAGTATCTACTAAATTATAGCGGGGTTTAACTGTAGACTATATTACTGAAGTAGAGACAAAGATGCCACTAATTCTGTAGTATTGTTCTAAAAAGCAGAAAAGAAGTTTATCCTCCTCCTACTGGTGTTACGATCAGGTTTTAGAAGAGTGCCTGTTGCAGTATGCCTGAGTTCTTTTCTAATTCCTCTACCTTGTCTTTCCCAGTGTCTCTTTCCTTGAGATGTAACAGTTCAGATGCAGGTAGAAATATGTCACCCATACCTCTATACCTTTGACTGAATTATATTTCTGTATTGTTTATGAACTTGCTATGTGTTTGCAATCATTATTAATAAATCAATGTGCTTTTTGTCTTCTGTCACAAAGTAATGTGTGTATTCAAAAAGAATTGTATGCAAAATAAGTCATGTTTTAGAACTCGTATCATTAATAATTATCAGTTTGCAGTATTGTTACAACATGTTTTGAGGGAAGCTTATTATAAAAGAAATAACAAGGCACTACACGGTGGCAAGAATAAGACAGTTCAGTTGATCACTGGTATAGGTGTTATAAATATGCCAGTCTGTACTATAGTGTTTTATTAAGTCTCAAAAAGTCAAAGCTGATTTGAAATAATAATGTCTGACAGTCAGTGCTTTGAAGTTTTGCTGCTGCACTCTCACATTTAGACTTTCTTTTATGTATGACTTTACCATAAAAAAACAAAAATACACACAAGGCATGAATGCTTTTTTTTTTTTTTTAAATCTGTATTTCAAAGAAAGTAATTGGAGCTACTTCAGTGAATTAAGAGGGGGAAAAAAAAAGGAACAATCTTCCCAAATCGATAAGGATAGGTGCAGGCCACTATAAGGTCATACAGTATTCATGTAAGCTATAGCTGGGGTTGGTAACTTGTTGAAGACTGAATAAGTGAAATTAAAAAAAAAAAAAAAAGAAAAAAGGGAGAATAAGGAAGAGACAAGAGGCAAAAGCTATCCTTGATAGGAACAAGATGACTTTCATTCAGTCGAAAGAACTTGAGAGCTTGGCTGTGATAGCTAACACACTCGTTCTTCATCACCATTGTGCAACAAAGAGCTGGATTCCATCCATTCCATGACTGATTGATTACCCAATGGACAAATGTTAATTCTTTTCATCGATGCTTTGTCATTGTGGAGAGATCCTTTTCATCTAACACCTTTTTTTTCCCCCCTGCTTATTTATCTTTTAATATCCTCTTCTTATTCACCTTTGCAAAACTGTCACGTCTAACAAGATTCTCACAGTACTTTAAACTCTTTTAGTTTACAATTAAAATTGCTAACAAAGTATGTAATAAGCCGTGATATTAAATAATACTCAATGATTTAATTTAGTCATCTCAGTCTAATTACACTTAACCTGTTTGCTGTCCTTGAAAGAAAATTTTTCCTAGTTCATAAGAGAAGAATATAAAGGATGAGGAGCTGTGTGTTCTTAATATAATAAATTGCTACAGTGCAGCTTCCTGAGTTTGATGTTACATGTGTCAGTAAATAAACTACTTTGCAGCATAAGCCCAACTGTCAGTGAAAAGAGCTAAAAATGTACAAATGCTAATTTCTGCTTTTTCTTCTTTTATAATTGTCTTTAACAAGAATCCGTGAATTTTGAAAATGTCGGGATCCACAAGGTTTTGGCATGGCGCTGAAGCAGAGCCTCAGTGCAGGAGAGTGATGCAGTGCAGATGTGAATTCAGGCTTCTTCAATGTTCAGGGCTGGATTCTGAGTCAATGTTTTGTTTCTATAATGAATCAAATCAGATTATGAATCAATATGGATTAAGATGTTTTACTGATGTCAGAAGATATCTTTCTAGATTTTATTTGTATGTAAAAATTAAATTCCAACACGGAAAGAAGAAAAAAATCCTTTTCTGATTCACAAACCTTTTAAAACTGTGTGTCTGTGGGCACAGAATACAGAACTTGAAGGGAGATATGCCTTTCAAGTCTAAGCCTTTATATTTAGTTTTGTGCCTAATGTGGAGGACCTCTAGAGAGTTTTAGCACATATTATTTTAAATTCTAAAAATTATGCAGATTTAACCTGCTAATTGAAAATTTACAGCAATCTCAAAAGAGCTATTTCTACAATGTTATAAAAGCTTATTAAAAGGCTCTTTGTGCATTTTGGTAATCTTCCCAATAACAAAATACAGTAGCTCTAAATCATGTGGTCTTATCTATAACATAGACTTTGTCTGAGAAAGGAATATTTAAAGAAATGTTTCTTACAGATTTTTTCAGTCATTTATAAAGATAATAATTGTAACTAGCAATGTGATTATAGCAAAAAGGTGCCACACAGATAGACCTGTTTTCCATTCCAGTTCTTTGTCAGTCTGTCTTTAGAAATACATTTTTCCCCTTCTGTAATGTAAGAACGCTACAGATGAACATGGGTGTTCTTAAGAACAGTAAGAGAAGAAAAGCAAGTGCTTTTGAGGAAAGTATTTTATCAACTCCTGTGATATGCAAATTGTTCCTTTAAAAAAAAAAAAAAAAGAATGTTTTTCCTTCTTTGTACAAATTGAGGAAAATATCTTAGTTAAAAGCAGTAGAATACACAACTTATAACAAACATAAAAATAAAACTCTAAAGCTCTTTCTTTTTTTTCAGGGATGAGGGGTCTGAAATTTTGGCAGGGGAGAAACACAGAAACATCTTTTTAAACTAATGATGATATCACAAAAAGGACAAATTATAATGTTCTATTGATAATTGATGGTTATTTCTTGATTCTTCTATTATCAGGCCAGAACTCATAAAACTAATAAGTGCCTGTTATTGTTAAAAGTAAATTGTTATTATGTAACAAGTATTTTAACACTGCCTATTGCAACTTACAGCTCCTTAATTTTCTCTTTTTCATAGAAAGATATAATTAGTAAATAAATTAGCTTTTCTACTGAAATATTACTTCAAAAACATTTACGAGCGGTGTTGTCATTCCACGGAGGCTTGCCACGGTGAAAATGTGTTGCAATTAAAACCTGATCTTTGATCTTTTGGTAGTTACAGTTTGGTTTGCTTTCAACTGGTTTTAGGTCTTTTTTCTCAGTTGTTTGTTTGTTTACTTGGTTGTTTGTTTCAAATGAGTGATGCTAAGTGAATTTTTAGGCTGAAAATACTTGCACCCTAAAATATGATTTGCCATATGACCTTTTTCTTCCATACACTTCTCCCTAAGACTTTAACTCCTCCTTTTGTGACCTCTTTGAATGCTTCTCCTCTCTCTGAGCATTTTTGGAATCCTCTGAGGTGAAACAAACTGTTAGCCATTGCATTGATGTCATCTGTATTGCCATTCTTAATCCGGGCTTTTTGCTTTTGTTTTCGCTTGTGTGAGTACTTCTGCTGGGACTGCTGGCATGAGAATTTGAGCCACAATTTGGCCTTAATCTGCCAGTAATTTAGCAGAAGATATGTTAGGCTGAATTCTTTCTTCTTGTACACCCCAATGTTAATTTATTACTGATGTGGCATTGGTGTAAATATTGTCTAAATTTGGAATATTGTTAGTTATTTAGCAAGCATTACGTAAATTGATCTCCTTACACAAACGGCAGCTTGCTATAAGAGTTTCTAACAAGCTAAGGTATATGACTATTCCCAGTGTATGCACTAAGAAACAAGGTGCTCAGCGCCAAGCATGGTGGTATGTGGCCTTATAATCAAGGCTTTTTGCAAAGATTCATTTAAGGAGTAGAGTTGCATTTAAATGTTTTTGATATCTTGCTAAACTGTCCCTAAGGGTTTTCAAGGAGTTTAGCATAGAGGCTGTTGTTGAGTCTGTCTACTAATGAAAGAAAATGCACAATGTTTAATGGAGATTCTATTATTACTAACTGGGAAGGGAAAATAAGTGTTCAATTGTGTGTAAAGTTTTCTTGATAATTGTTTATAAATCTCTATTGTGGTTCTTAGAGTCATAGAACTCTGGATCACAACTTCAGCCATAAGGATTCCCATCTTAAAAGTCATCTTTTATGAGTTATCTGGAAGGTTATGTATAATTTTGACTTCAGAGACAATTAGTTTAATTGAGGATATGAAAAAAATACCCTTTAGATTTTATTGAAATCTGTTATGCTCAGTATCAAATTTTCTAGTGGAATTGGGGTCTGACCATAGGAAACTCACTAAGGCCAATCTTCTTTCTCCTAAGTGTAATGACTTCAGTGACAGTTTTACCTACAGAAGGCCTTCCACATTCAGGAAAAGATTTGAAATATATTCTGAATTTCACATTATGAAAGCCCATCTTCTAATCATTGCATGTGGTTTATAGTGAACTGAGAAAATTTCTGATACTGTGAACATCCAATACATAAAGTGCTTTTATGAATTCCAGGGAGACATTATATGAATAACTTTTGCATTGACATGAGTATAAAAATGGGTTTCAGATGTCACTCTGTGCCAAATTTCCAAAAAAAGCTTCTAAATCTTCATGTATAATTTCGAGTGTACAATCATTCTCAAATGAAAAAGACAGAATTTGTATATACATTGGCAATCTATGCGTGTAAATTGGCAGTTAGCATGCATAAATCCCAAACGAAGTTTTTCTTTCAATTAGACTCTTGTTAAATCCATAGTAACTCCATTAACCTCAGTGGAATTACTTTGGATTTAAAATCCAGTTAAATAAGAACTCTGTTTGGCTACAAGTTCATTTCCCTCTGAAAACATGGTCCAACTAGAACAGGAAGAACAGTTTTAAAATGAAGGTAGCACCTGTTTTCATGATGTGTGAGAATATATTTGATAATTGATAATTCTTCTTTTTCTTTTTTTTTAATAGATTCATCCTGCATGGAAAAGCTACTCTCTAAAGACTGGAAGGAGAAGATGGAAAAATTAAACACAAGTGATCTCCTTGGAGAAATTAAAGGTACCTCACTAGATCAAATTTTAAATGTTTGCATATATTTTAAGTAAGGGATTGAGGGTTCTTTAAAGTTAGTTAGTTCAGAAAAAATAGTAGAAATAACAATCATAATTAGAGGGTGCGTTCGTCTTTCCAGTCAACTTACCCTGTTTTCCAATATTTCTCTTTGAAATGATCAATGTGACTGCCAAATAAATAAATTAGACTGTGTCACAGTCAGTTATAGGCAGTATCAAAGATGTTATCAGAAACACCGGGTTAGTTATATTAGCTCATTGACATTAGCTATATCTCTGTGACCAGAGGAAGAAACATCCTGAAAACATGGAGTTACTCGTATTCGGTACTGTTTCCTCCCAGTTGCATAAACTTTATCTAGAAACTGCTTTCAGATTATAGAAATGGGTAATTGTGTGATTACTGTTCTAAATCTTTGATTCCAAACTGTGGGGGGGGGGGGGGAACCCAAACCAAAAAAAAGGAAGATTTTTCTATATTCATACAATTCATGTGGAGAAAGAGCAGCTCTGGGTGAAATTTGGGACCTACTGAAATCAGTGCAACATTTATTGTATATATAGACAGTACTTTCCAGCCTTTCCAACATTTGTTAAACTAGTGATCTAGTAAAAGTGGAATTCTCTTGACAGTGAAGTACTATGTAGAAAATTTGAATTGTTTTTCCCCACCCATCAATTCTTCCATGGATTTTTTTAGTGAGAAGAAATTTAGAGTTATTAATTAAGGAACAAATTAAAAAGGTGGTATTTTGTGCTGTGAGAAGGGATCATAAGGCATAATTTTATTAAATTGCAACTACAAATATGTGTAAACAAAGAATCGTGTGCATCATATTAATAAATATTTACTAGTTAAAAAAATATATATATACTATTTTATGAAAATTGATGCTTAGGGTTTTATACGTCCATGAGGGACACTTAAGATAGATAGTTAAATTTTGCTATTATACAAACAGATGAAAAATTGGCTCTTTTTAATAAGTTATAATTGGTTCTGTCAGCTAATTCAGGACCAAAATATGTTGAATTCTCCATTTGGATTTTTTGGGTAGAATTATGACAAGTGTATGTTTGCCAGGTAAGAAATCCTGTAGTAATGTCAGTGGCAGAAATACAGTATGCAGTTTTACAAGAACATAAAATCCAATGAAATTATTTTTAGAAATCACATTCTATTTAAAGCCATATTGTGTCCTAATTGTGTGGAAATCGTTGAATGCTAGTTTGTCCATTAATTGCACAATATAGCTACTTAGTCTTTAAACAGGAACTGCTTGAATGCTATTAGTGAATCAAAATTAAAAGAGGTGGGATCTCTAACAATGCAGAATAATGTTCTTTATTCTTTTATATGGCACAAAAAGCTTTCATTTATTTAAAAAAAAAAAAAAGTTTGTTTTTCTGGATTTATGTTGTTCCTGCTATTTTCTTAGCATATATATTCACTGAAGAGTTAATGGGTAGAACTATTGCTCCTAACTCTTTCTTATCTAGCTACAAAGTATTCTCACTCAGATGTGGAGGAGCTTGCAACTTATTTTATACTTGTTAGCTGTGTAAAAAGGATCATCTGGTCAGGCTCCCAGATTTATGTGTTGACAATCATTCATTTAGTTTCCACAACTTCCTCATCCCTAGAAACCTATCCTTAAGGGGTCTTCATGTCTGCAGTATTCCTCTCTGCTACTAGTTGACTTACAGCAAGATGCAATACTGAATCTTTGTTATTGCAACTGCATTTAACATTTGTCATGAGCAGGCGAAAATAGAAAAAGGCATACACAAAAAAAATATAAGATAAAACATAGTTGCTGTTATGTTGTGCTTTACATGGGCTTTCCACAGCAGAAGTAGGGGCAGGTCTGAAGTAGGACTCCTTTCCTTTGGGCTCCCAAGCCAGTGGCCAAGCCGAGCTGGTTATTTCCTAGCTGATAAAATCGCTATCAACCTAATAACCTGGTATTAACTCATATTAGCATTAGCGTCTCAGAGAAAAAGAAAAAAACCCAACATTGTAGCCCATGGCAGCGTGAAAACTCAATTGCAAGAAGGAAATAAAGCAAAGTAGGGAAAACAGAGAGAATTTTTAATCTGTCAAGGAAGCATACTTAAAAATAAATAAATAAATAAATAAATCTTTTCAGTATCCAAGGTGGTAGATTTCCAAATCATGAAGTTCATTTTCATAGTGTTGAATGAATTTCCAGTTAGGTAACTGGCAGGGCATGTTGAGGTCTCTGAAAGAATTCTTTTTTAAAATGTGTCGTCTTTTGGAGGTCAAATATCTTTTTCCTTAATTTCCATTAGATTCTAAATCAATTTGTTTAACTGGCTGATACTTCTGGCTTTTATGCAGACTTTCTGCCCATATTACTGAGAGCCTAACTTAAAGACATGAAGCAATCAGTAAAAATAAATTAATGAGATCATTAGGGGAAAAAAATCTTGATTATAAGACAGTGAGGTGTGGTCCTATGAGGAACTGCTCTTTGCAGTGACTGTTACTGGGAGTTGTTTGTTTTAGAGAGAAGGCGTTGTTCTTGCTAAGGATAACCTGACCACATACTCTTTCTCTCTGCACAACTACAACCCTCCCCGCTTCAGTGAAAGACTGGCATCTTGGTTGTGGGAAGGCAGTACACTAAGAATCAGTGCCAGAAAAAAAGGATGAAAGCAGAAAAAAAATTTACCACTGACACAAACTGTTTCTATTCATGTTTGGGAAGCACATAGTAGAAAAGAAAAGATAATTGGCTGAGAAAAACAAATAAAAATGGTATTTTCTAGCTTTACCTTCTATATTTAGAACACAATAGTGTTAATCAAGATATAATTATAAACAATATCTATTAATTTAAACAATAGAAGCCAATACAAAAGTAACAAACAGTGAATCAGTTATTTTTTTCTCTAAGTGGGATTGTTCCTGTTCACAATTACGCTTGCATAGTGTGCTTCATTTGTAAAACTGCTTTTTCTAAGTTTCTTTATTAGGATTTCAGTTATTGATAATGGTCCAGATTCTTCCTTGAATTCCAGCCAAGCAAGCCATCGACTTCAGGGAGGCTGCATGAAACTCAGAGGAACATTTGGCAGAATGCTTTGTAGCCAAATTCCAGTGGTTAAATAAGTCTGCTTGTTCATTTGATATGTTTATAAATGAAACACACAGGTCAAATTTTCAAAGGTCTATGAAGCAGCTGAGCTGAGTTAAATGACCTGCTCACCTGGAAAAAAACCCCACAGCTGCCTATACAAATCACTTGATTGTATCCTATTTGCCAGTGTATGCATGCAAATACATTTATTTAAGGTGTACAAGCAATTCGTTAGGCTTATGTCTGGCTTTTGCAGTGTTGTCTTTTGTATAAAAGGATCAGGAAATACTTTTCATTCTGGTGTTTGTTATCATGTATTTGAATAAACAAAGTGATGCAGGACTCTCTTCTAAATTTCCAGATATTTGGGTACAAAGCTCTGTCCTCACCCTCTCTTGCTGCATATATTTCTCTTCCTTAGTTATCTAGTTTTCCTTCAGCAGCCACAGCTAGGCAGAGTAGCATCATTTATCACTATACAGAGCCTGTTTTAAGTTTTCGATTTCTGTTCCAAGTATAAATCTCTGGAATAGCATAGTCTTGCATGCATCAGGCAGTTGTCCTACTGAAATAGCCCGCAATGGTCTTTCTCAGCATGCAGGGTCTTTGAAGATCAAATAAGAAAGGTCAGTCTTTAAGTAACTTAAGCAATGATGTCATCATGAAAGGGTCAGAATTGGTCTAGCAGTCTTATAGAAGAGTAACTCCTGGGTCACTGGCTACTGTGTTGCAGTTTAGTTTTCTGGCTTCCATTGGTGGTGTTTACAACTGGAACTATCTATATTTATAGGAATTGTGACTTGAATGTCACATGCTGTCTTTGTACAGTATACTCTATTTTGGGAAGCATAGTGATTGATGTCCTTGGCTTTATCCAATATAGAAGGCTGTTTGCATTGTGTTTCCCATGCTTATTCCTTCCCTTTTAATATTTGCTACTTTATTAAAAAGAGTCTGAAACTCCTATTTCATGTGATATGTACACATTTAATGGCCTCAAAATATTTGGATAGGTGAGAGGTAGCATTCATGTTCCCTATGAAAGTTGAATTTAGTAAAACAAAGAAACTCACTTACTTGATAGTCTCCTTGCAAGACACGCTAAAAAAAAATACTGAAAAAATATATTTGTCACTGATATTAGAACACAGAAAAGATGGAAAGAAGTGTTTTCTTGGAGCATTTTTTTGTGTGTGTGTGCATTAATGACTGGAAGAGAACAGTGAGGCACAACTGTTTGAATCTAGTAATTTAACACTATCCATTTCTGGAATAGTCTTGGAGAGAGTTCTGCATGAATGAATCCTCGAGAAAGTTATGGTTTCTCTGTTTTTACAGTGACTTAATTTTTTTCTTAAAATATGCATGATTTACAAAACATTTCAAAACGATATTTTTGCTTCCATTTTATAAAATTTGTCTTCACAGATAAGCTTTTGGGTGTTTCTTGGTGCACTATATCAGATGTGAAGACCATTTTGAGGAAAATAAATCTGATGTTTTCCTGTAGCCCTGACCAACACTGTAGTCTGCATTTGCAGTAGTTATTTCTCATTATAATTGCTGAAATTTCTTTCTCATGAAGTCTAAGGGTATGTAACAGTCTGCCTTATAAATATGTATAAATAAATATATATGTCTTATATCACAGAGGCACTCAGAGGTTTTTAATTATGTCACTTTGTATGGCTATAGACATTTCAAAGCTCTCCTTTGTGCTCTCTGTTATAAACATATTTTATTTCTTTTGAAGTCTGTGTGATATACATACTAGCAATTAAAAACCCAGCTTAGGCTTTGAGACACAAGTTCTTCTTAATTAAAACTCAAACAAAAGCTACAAGCAAACGCCCCACTATATGATTAAGGTCTAAAGTGTTATGATACATTAGAATCATTGTTAACTGCTAGGATTTAAAAAATCAATACACAGGAAAAAGGATCAACTGGTTCCAATTAGTGAAACCAATGAAAGCATCCAACAAAACATAACTAAACAATGCAACCCAGAACCCCTACACCCAAATCCTTTCGAAAGTGGTCCTGATTAGAAATATACCACAGGCTATAAAGGGTTCTCATAATGTATTTATTACCATGACCCAATGAAGTGATATGTTTAGCTTTATATTGTAGCTCTCCAAATCAGAGAGATGTTTTTGTTTTGCCATTTCTCAAGTCATTAGCACTTTGTGTAATGTGTTACAAAAGCTACATTTCCAGGTCTAACCTGAGCTTCTAAATTAATTGGTACCTTTTTGAGTGACTGAATATTTCATAAGCACTTTCAACAGTTAATGTTTGCATACTCTTTAGTCTGATTTACTTGAAGAACATAAAGAATTCCAAAATAAAAACATTTTGCTTAAACTTACCACACCCCCTTATATCAATTTTTTATGATTAAGATATCAATATAACTAGTTAGACTAATCGCTAGTGTGAACTAGATTAAACTATATGGTTTTATGTCATCTCAACTTTTTTTATATTAAATACTTTTATCCAGTTTATGGATTTGAATAGACATACCCAAACTGTACAGACAGAGGCTAGTTCTGTGGGCCTGCTCACTGTACGTAGTGCTATTATTTAAATTATGTACATGGAAGTCTTGACAGGATTGAAGCTGTACTTCGTGAAAAAGAAAAAGAATAGTAAACATTTTCATTGCTCTGGTCTTTTGGTCAGAGGGTCATATTTCAGTGACACCTGTCACAATCATGCCTGCTTCTAATGTTAAAAGTTAATGTCTATTACCATTTCTAGTTCTTAAAACTCCACAACTATAAATTACATTGTAATCAACCTAACACATACGTCAAGTTCTCCATGTTGTTGAATACATTTTATAAGTAATATCAACTAGGATGCATGCAGTATACTTCCTGACACAAAATGAATTTGTTACCTACTGCAATCACGTATGTATCTTTATTTTTTACTTTACCAGTGTATGTATGTTTCTAACCTTAACAGTTAAGGGCTAAATACATGAATGCTGTACTACACTGAAATCAATAAGACAGCTCACTTACTTACATGCTGTGTTCTGTGGAACTGTGTCCCAAATAGTGTACTGAGAAACAGTATCAACTGTTTATGAGAAAAAGGAATAAGAGGGATAACGATGCTAATAATAAGGAACTTGAAACAGCAATACATTTGCTTAGCACATTAGAAAAGATTGCATTCTGGAATTTGATCCGTTCTTCATTTGTACAAATAGTGACAAGAAAAATGTATGATATTAAAATGTGCTTATTTTCAAATCCCATTTAATTTGTTAGCAGAAAAAGGGTCAAATATAAATTGAAAATTACAAGTAGGCTTTCTTCACTTGGCTTCAAAAATTTGCCGTTTTCTTCTGTAGGTAGGTTGTTTTGTATTATATATATATTTAATTTTCATTATAGCAGTAATTGTTGTATCTAAAATATGCAGAGTGTTTAACTATGGTTGAAAGGCTTGTAGGTTGAAGGAGCTTATCGCTACTTGGAACTTAAGGCCTTCTCTTCTGACCCTGGATGCCAGTGGCAAATTTCCTTTTGACCCATGTCCCAGCTTAGTTGCCAATGAAGTTGCTTACCTTTAGCAAAATAAAACTCCTACTGAGGAAGAAATACAACTTCATATGAAAAAGCAAGCTCCTATGTAGGAGTTTGCACTGCTAAAACAATAGTGGAAGCTCCATTTCTTGTATTTCATCATGTGTCAGTGCTTTTGGCTTTTTGTTGCCCTAGACATATAAAGTCAAATTGTAACAAACTAATACTGTAAGCATTTATCTAGAAAGATGCATATAGGTACAGTACTGAAAGGACTGAAATTTTCTGGTCAGTTTGGATTCTGCGGAAACCTGTAGATGTACTTTATCAGTCTTTTGTTAAAGGAGTTTCACATTAAGGAGATCTTTGATTTGAGTGTCAGATATAAAGAACATACTATCCTGCAGTGTTCGGTCTCTATGGCGACTGAGCAACCTAGAGAAGGGTATAAGGAAAAGGGCAAACATACAGTAATATTTCCTCAATATCCTCTTCCAATATCCCACAAAATATGATTAATAGGCTTCTTGATTCAGAAGTTGTACATTCAGGTTTAATGGCCCTTGATAGATTTATCATCTATGAACATATCCAATTGCTTTGAAACCCTTTAATAGACAGCTGGAACGTCTGTTGGGATAAGCTCAGCAGTTAACAATATGCTGTATATTTGAACCTAGTACTTTGTAGCTGTCCCCTAGATTTTATATTATAATGGACAAGGAATGGTTGTTCCCTATTCATCTTCTCTGTTACACTACCTTCAGTTTGCTGTTCTCGAGGTTGAAAAGTAAATATATATTTGTTTATTCCTGCTATGAAAGCTGTTCTGCACTTTGGTCATTCTCATCACCCTTATCTGCAGTTAGCTTGGAAAGAAATCTTTTGTGCAAAATGTCTCTGTTCTGAGCAACTTCAAACTTTGGCACTGACTAATGACAAACTTTGTGGCAATCCTTTTCACCTCAGTTGGTTTTAAACTCCCTTTCTGAACAGGGAGTCTGTCTTGAAGTGGGGTATTGATGTGTGGATGTTGTGTGGTGATGAGAGAATCCTGACAACATCAAAGATATCAGATTTTTTTTTCTTAAGACATATATGAAAATGCTTTACTGGGAACTTTAGAAATTGCGGACCCACCAGTGGTTCAGAAATGTCATCTGTAAAACTTGTAAAACCACTTGTGGGGAAAAAAAAAAAGGACATAGCATTAGTAGTCAGAAAAAATGAAGAGCACATTTGGGAAACTCACATGCAACTGAGAATAACAAGAACCTAATATGCAACCTGACGCAGCCACTGCCTCAAAAGCCTAAGCTCAATGGCAAATAGAAGAAATAAAAGAAGGGTTGTCCTTGTCTTCTCTAAACAACTTGACCCTTTGGAAAAGGTTAACTATCAGTATTTTTTTTAAGAGGGCTTGATTTGTCTAACTGTGTCACCTCACTTCAGATCTGACCAATGACATCTGACATTTTTCTGCCAAAGGGCAGATCCAGCCAAACTAGGCTCATTTTGCTTCTTTTCACCTCCTCCTGCAAACATTAAAGTGGTTTCAGGCTAATCAGGATTCTCTTACTCTAGTCAGGTCATTCATGATACTGCCTCCTTCCTGGTTAGTGGTTTGGTCTCAAGTCACTGTCTCCCTTCTGACTCTTAGACACGTATGTGTTTTGGATTAAAGTAAATAATTTCTCTTTTCCACTCCCCCCTTTCTTTTTTGTTTGTCATTAGCTGTCACAATGAAATCCTGTTGTTATATATATTTTTTTTTCTTACCTTTATTTCTTCAAATTGCTGTTAGTTTGACCCACATATCCTAATATTTACTTTGGTCCCTATTGACATGAATTAACAAAGTTTAATGTTAGTCATGTTCTCATAAAAGTTCTTCAAGAGTTATATAAGATTAAGCTGAGACCTGCTCAATAGCTGTTTAAAATTTATTGCCCCATAGATAGGGATAATGAGAGGCTAACATACTCATGTTGGGAATAAATCCTCATGTCTATTAAGATTTGTTTGAATAGGTTTCCATCACAACAGGTGCACAATTATTTTAGGAGTAAAATATTATCAGCCTTCCAAATTAGCCAGGGCAAAATGCAAGTTGTCTGATTAAATAATCAAACCCAATACTTAAAATGCACTTGATTTCCACAGGAATTTTAAGATGCTAAGTCCCAGTCTATCAGTGAAACTGTGATTGTTTGCAGCATGCAAGTAGCAGCTTGTAGAGTATCCTGTTTGGTATGTTTTACATAATTCATCCTACATTATACAAGACAAAACCGCTTAAAAAGCATATAATAATAGGTTTTACTTCTAGTCAAGCAGTTTTAATCTACCAATGAAGGCATTATACTGTGCATTAAAATCAGAAAAAAGTGGGCCTCTAATGGAAAATAGTTTGAGAGTATTCTGCATTCAATTAGGAGGCACATCAGTTTAGAAATACAAAACCCTGTGTTGTTTTTTAAATAATTTAGTTTATGAAGGGGGAGGGAAAAAAGGGAATATCCTCTGAATCTGAAGTGCAGCTTCCAGTGTGGAGATCACATATGTCCCCAGCTATAGAATAGCTGAGTAAACACAGTGACCCAGAGACCCAAGAAACAGGTAAAATCTAAAACAGTAGGTTCACCATGAACAGAAAACTTAACAGTGCAGCTGTCAGATGCAGATTAGATACAGGTAACTGTTTGTTTTCATATCTGAATCTGTTTGTCAATCAAGGAATGCTATGAATCAGGAGATGGGATCTCAAATACAAAACCACAGAGACAGCATCTGGAGGAGCTCCAAGCCACAAAAATTAGGGAAGAAGCACAGAGGGAACAAAAACTGTAAATGCTTGCATGGATTCTGTCTCTATATACATTGAATTTAAATAATTGTGTTGATACATCAGTAATAATAATTGCTGATAAAAATTATAGTCCTTATTTTGGGCAGCAATATGTTTTACTAAATGTGAAATTAAATGCAATTTATATTAATTAGGGATAATATGAAAGTATGTAAGTGGTTGACATTTCCGACATTTTTAAACATACTACTATATATGTGAAGATACATCTTTTGCATTTGTTTTGACTTGAAAATACTGTAGATTGATGTAGGCCCCTAGTGTGTTTTTTTGAAATAAGATCACAGTTCTAAATCTGAAGATCAGAAAATTGTTTATAGGCAAGGTTCATTATACTTTGAAATTTAGTTATGGGATTTGATCATTGATGTAACTGTTTACTAGACAATTGTAGTTCTCTAGAAGCTGGGATATAGTTGTATTACACATACTAAAAATCTACTGTTAAAATGCAGGTAGTGTACTCAAGTTGCAGGATTTCAAAAGTCTGTATAGCGTATACAGACATTTTATGTAGGTTTGTGCAACTTAAGTTTTTCTGAATGTGGGAAAACTTGCAGAGACTTCAAATTTTTATTTGTGACATCAAAGGAATACAAAGGTTTGTGAAGGAAGGTAAAGAAAATGAAATTGGCATAACTGTTCTGTGGTTTGGTTTTTTGGTTTTTTTTAGATTCATAAAGAATCATAGAGTTCCTTTTAACTTCTAACTGAAATAACTTTTTACCTTTGCTGCTTTACTCTGGTGCCAGGATCAATTTGCCTAAATATTGTTGAGATTCTGCAACAGTCACAGGATGACTGTAGATTTTCTTTTAGGTGCTGCAGTGAATAGATGCTTCCTACTTCAGGATATATTAATAAATTAATTAACCCTTTTCTCTATTTTGTAGTTGTTTTCTTCACCTCCCAAGGGTTCTGTAGTGTAATTTTGGGTCTCAGACCTCAGCCAGAGGTAGGGTGACCACTTTTTCTGAAATGTAAGGATTTCTCTAAAAAGAAATACTCTAGCCTGTCTATGGTCTGACGCTTTTCGAGATAACAGTGGTTGACAAGGGCATTTTGGGTCTCTCTGCATACTCTCAAATAATATAGAATCATAGAATCAACTAGGTTGGAAAAGACCTTTAGGATCATAAAGTCCAACCTTTACCCCAGGACTGCCATATCCACCACTAAACCATGTCACTAAGGGCCTCATCTGCATGTTTTTTGAACACTTCCAGGGACAGTGATTCCACCATTTCCCTCGGCAGCCTGTTCCAATGCCTGACCACCCTTTTAGTGAAGAAATTTCTCCTAATATCTAATCTAAACCTCCCCTGGTGCAGCTTGAGGACATTACCTTTAGTCCTGTCACTTGTTACTTGGGAGACGAGACCAGCCACCTCCTCACTCCATCCTCCTTTCAGGTAATCGTAGAGAGTGGTAAGGTCCCCCCTGAGCCTTCTCTTCTCCAGACTAAACAACTCCAGTTCCCTCAGCCTTTCCTCACAAGACTTGTTCTCTGGACCCTTCACCAGCTTGTTTGGACATGCTGCAGCAGTTCAATGTCTTTCTTGTAGCGACAGGCCCAAAACTGAACACAGTACCCAAGGTATAGCCTCGCCAATGCTGAGTACAGGGGATTGATCACTGCCCTGGCCCTGCTGGCCACGCTATTTCTGATACAAGCCAGGATGCTGTTGGCCTTCTTGGCTGCCTGGGCACACCACTGGCTCATACTCAGCAGTCAGCACTCCCAGGTCCTTTTCTGATAGGCAGCAGATATAAGGGTGTTAGATGCTTAATGTATATTATAAACCACAGTCATGATCTATCTGCAGTAGTGAGTTCTAAAGCCCTTTAAAAAAATCTGACCCAGAGACCGCTAAATCTAGGAAATCCCTTGGAAAAATACCTGAGATATTTGCAGATGCAGACAGGTTGAAAATTTTAAGTATATTTAAATTGTACAGAGGAAATAATGATAAAATACATTGTTTCAGTTCAAAATTATTTTGCAGTCACAATTAGCCTTTATTTTGGCAGTATCACAGCATCACAGTTACACTTCTGAGAAATGTGTCAGAAACATTGCATTGGGTTGCAGTAGGTATGTTGCTCCAGACATAACTAATTCTTTTTTTAATAAAACACTTAAAAGGAAGATGATTAACTTTCAAAACCAATTGAAAGAAGTCTCAGTAGAAATCTGTTTTCCTTGCTCCTGCTTCTTCTTCAGTTGTGTTCTTATTTTTAGTGTCCTGTTATAAAGGATAAATATGATGAAATTGTGGTTGCTGTAGAAATAAAGTAATGAAAATGCAACCTGGATAATGTTTTATTGTCTTAAGGAGAGAGGAACAATTAGGGAATCCTGATTTCCTAAATATATCCCAGGTCTATTTATAATATATTGAATTAGAATGCTGTTACTACAGAATACAAAACCTCTAGGTATGTTTCCTACATGCTCCCACTGCTTCAAGATTTATTATGAATCATCTTTAAACTGTGTGCTTAAAGTTGTGCTTTTGAATATTAAATTATATTTAGTCTTTTGAATAGGCAGTGTTTATGTTTTCATTCTGAGTGATCCTGTTTGAGTCGTAGAGTACCTATATAAGCACAACAATTTAACATGATACCACTCTCTTGTTTGGGACTGTGAGAAATTTCATTACCAAAGATTCTGTAGCAAAGGGCTGTGTTAAATGTTTTGGTTTGTGGTCAACTACGTATACAAGTGAATTGAATTAAGAAAATTTCCAACTGTACTTTTAGTTGCTGGTAAGAAACATCTGGCTAAACATACTCATGCTTGTGGTTACAGTATAATTATACCAGAACACTCTTAGAATATGTGTGGAACTTCAGTCTACAAATATAGGCCACCTTCTTTGTGCTCTGGTTAATGTGATTTAGGAGGGTTTTCTGCAGTTAGAGAACTTGACTGGTAATTTTGTAGTGTATTTCATAGGAGCACAACAAGCTTGTCATAGAATTCCCATTTGTTCTGGAATGTGGTCTTTTTATTAATTAATTATAAAATGATCCTTGAAGGAAAACCAAGCATAGTTTACTTGTTTGGTTTTTGTTTCTCATACCCATACAGTGAAGTTGTGGTTATTTCAAAAGACATAAGATAATTCATATTTGTAGCATTAATACAACCTACTGAATTGGTTATACAGATTACTAGGTTGTGTGTACAGATAAGTAGCACTTTCAATTTATGACTGCTTGATTATGAAAGAAATTTAAAATAATATTCAGATTCACAAGCCTGAAGCTGTCAGTTTTGACCACTTAATGCTATTAATAATGAATATGTCAATGGACCTGTTTCAAAGCCCACTTAAATAAGGGAAATTTCTTCAACTGACTTCTGTGGGCATATTCTAAATGTATAAAATGTTGTTGCTTTTCCATACATACCAAAGGCTTTTAACTAAATTGTCTCTTCTCAGATGAGGTAGGAAGTTTCTTCTTTACAGCTTCTATGATAGACAGTCTATGCTAATGTCCTTGTTTTGCAATAAACTTTGCTTCTTCATTACTTATGACCAGAGGCAATAAAAATCTTCAGAGGCAAATATAAGTTTTTCATTGATATACTTGTTTGTATTTGTAAGACATGAAAGATGAACATGTAATTAAGATCAAAATTAAAATTTATATTTAAAGTATATAAATCTTACAGTACTAATATTCCTCATATTTATATTTAGACATTTCTGACTGGTGTAGCTAATAACTACTAACTAAAAACTCATGGAAGTAACTTATTTAAGAAGATATAAAAAGTAACTGCAAGACATCATAAGTCAGAGTACATTTCACAAGGGCACATCTCCTCTCCTGTGTATACTGTGCATTCTGGATGCAAGAGAAGAAATGCATTTGGGTTACAATTTTGTGTTTAGGAAGAGAGGCATGATTCCTAGAGTGTTTTGGAGTAGAATCCTCAGTGTTAGCTTTAAGGCAAATGAACTCCAATAATTGAATCCTAATATGTAAATCAGTTAGCCTTTTTATAAAAAAGCTGCAGGGGCACCTATGGGAAGTATCTCTTCCCATCTTGCACCTATAGAGAAAAGTATTAATTCCTGTTGTTCTCATAGAGCTTCCTGGTACACAGATGCTCAAATTCAATAGAAGACACCACATCATCCACCTTAAAACTACATTAGCCCCACAGGAAGTTACAGTGTTTATATGTTTTTTCACCTGATTTGCAGATAAAACTGTAGAATCATAGAACAGTTTGGGTTGGAAACGACCTTAAGATCATCTAGTTCCAACCCCCCTGACATGGGCAGGGACACCTCACTCTAGACCATGTCGCTCAAGGCTCTGTCCAACATGTCCAACAGCAGGAGTACACATACAGGCTGTAAGAACTTCAACTTTACCATCATCCCATGTGCGTATTTGTAGACATTACAGTGCAAAACATTCCTCACTATTTAAAGAGAAGAATCATGTTGTTTCTGCAAATACTGTGACAAAAAGCAGGAAAAAAAAGAAGAAAACCAAAACAAAACCAAACCTTCTTTTTTGCAGTTTTCTCTTTAAAATACAAAACTTAATTAAAACATAAGATTCTTTTTCATCTTTCATTATTAATCCATAGTTTAGATAATGTGAGAAGACTGAACAAACAAGCAAAAGTGTCTTTTACATCATGAACTTTTTTATGAAATACAAATATCAGCTGAAGAAATCATAAGTAACTACGAGTCCTGTTATATAGGGAAATTAATGTCATCTAATTCATGAGCTATACTCATCAAATGAGATATTAAACTAACTTCCTCTAAGCTCAGCTTCCTTCCAGTCATTTTTATGCATGTACATATACAATTCTCTTTCGAGAATGAGATAGAACAGATATTCAGTTCATCCCTATGATTGAAGATACAAGTTTTAATTGGAGAGCTTTTCCTTCCAAACAAGTGCTTTTTTACACTTGCATTGCAACAGGAAGAAATACTAGTTCAAAAAGAATGAAAAATTGTCTAGATAACTTGGAATTGTATCATGTTTACATAATAAAAAAAATAAGATTCATTTTGAAGAGTATCATGGTACCCAGAAATCACTTGTTAACGTTAAAATTGAATATGGAAACAAAATTATTTTTATCCAGCTGTATGCTGTTATGAAAGAACAATCAATGGAATGGAGCAATTTCAAAATCAGCCCTGAATCCTTCATTTACGTTTTTTTCTTCAGCAGGCGCCTAATCTTTTCATGTTGCTTGATAAGATCCTACTTATCCCAGACTGTGGTCAGTTGTGACTCTCAACATTGTAATTCCATAGAAGACATTACCTATGATTGTATATAAGCAAAAGAAATTATCCTTTCACATCTAAAAGAGAAAGTTATAAAAAAGTATGTTACACCTTTTACTGCAATGTTTTATATGAATGTTAGAGCTGGCTTAGCATTTGTGTGTCAGACCACCCATTCCTCAAGGCAGGTGCAAATACTAATCTAGAAATCTAGAACTAATTTCGCCCCCCCCCCGGAAATGAAGGGTAGGGATTTTCCATTGATTTCAAACTTCTAAGACATTACTTAACTAAATGAAGATATAGTGACACTGCTAGTGCAGCAGAACTCCATTCAGTACATTTTATGAGTCAGAAGAGAGAGAAAAAAAAATATCGAGAAAGCAAAATAATGTTTAGGGCAAAATGCCATTATGTTCGAACTCTCAAGCTGGTGTGAAAGGTGCGGCAGCATTTCTGTATGTAAGCACCTCATTCTCAGTTTCACATCTGTAGTTTCGCATTAAACTATAAGATGCTCATGGAGAGAGTTATCAGTTTAATAAGAAAGTGCATATAAAATTTCTAATACTATGTACAGTTTTGTAAGTCAAACATTAGGACAAAGCAGTCTCGGACTTAAAACTGGGATAGTTAATAGAATATATTTATATGTATAGGCTTCTTTACTAACATTTCTACATACCTAATATAGCGAGGAGAGGTAGAATGTCATTAAACCCAGCGTTATTCCATAATGTTCAGTGATGATTTTTTTGGATTTGTATTTGACACCTCTTCTATTGGTCCTCCGACAATTGCAAAATTCAGCCAAAGCTGATGAAAGAGCCCATGTGTTTTGAGTCAGGTTCAGAGATAAAATAATAGGGAAGGTAGACAACTGGCTTCACTTACTGTTTATGGCAACATGGGGATCAGTTCTCATACCATGGTAAATAATGGATATTTCTACTGAAGTTTCTGGATCTACATGTATTGTGTAAATAATGTGAAGAGAGAATTAGTCCTGCTGAGCTGTTAATTCCAGTGTAATGAACAAGCTACAAGCACTGTGATCATTATTATTGAGGTACTTGATTTTTCTGATATTTAGTATTTGTGTCCCATCTTCATTCAGAAGGAAAAACTTTGGATATCTCGATTTGCCTATGAGACTTCCCCTGGTTTGCTATGTGAGAACTTCAATTCTCAATAAGACAAATGGATTAGAGCCCTTGCAAATGTGAGAACTTACAGATTTAACTTTCCAACCATTTTAAAGACTTTCTCATCTGCTTGAGGAAGATATAACATTGGTCTGCTATTGTGTTTTGCACTTAATATGTCTTCTCTGATGACAAAAGGTGAACCAATCTTGTGCAATTTTTGCTTCAGATATTAACTTCCACAAAAAAACCTGGTAAGCATGATTTGTGTGGGGATGTTTGCACAGAGAATGTTCTGATCCTGAAAGTTTATTCCTACTGTGACGTTCAAGTATTTCTGCTATCCTTATTAACACAGTTTCTGGCAGCTCAGTGTGTTTTCTCTACAGAAAAGGAACTGTTATATAATTACATGGCAGTTAGATTTTATCTATTTTTTTTCTGTTTATGTATTCTTTTAACTTCCAATGCCTCCTTTATCCTTTGGATTTTTTATTCTTTAATATACCTTTTCATCCTGTTCTATGGCCCACAAATACAGTTTAGAATTTATACCCTTTTACACTTTTACTATCCTCAAAATAGCATTCACCTCCCTGATCCAGGGAAGTACTGTCATCGCTATTTAAATGGGCAAAACTGAAACTGAGGGTCAGGATATATTTTCAGCTTTCTCAATTCCTGAGTATCTTAAGCGGATGGATCACCTTTTCTCCTCTCTTGTATGTAAATTTTCTTACTTTAAAAGCAATGGAATTGAGCATTAGAGTCCTTAATAATATTAGTAATACAGATTTTGTTCTCTATATGTCACCACGGTGTTAATTTTGTTTTGGTGTGCTGTGCCCTGGGCTACAGTCTTCTCAGTTAACAAAATAAACCTACTCATTTTTCATTTCTCTTTACATCATATTTTAGTGTTTATATCACTGTACAGATTACTCATAGCCTGTTGCCTCTGCTATGTCGCTATATTCTAATTCAGCAAAACCAAGTTGGCTGCGAGCTTTTAGTTGCGATGTATAATACATATTTCGCTGTTTATATCCAGTATTATCATATTTTTTCCACAGAGTCTGAAAACTTCATACTGAGTATATATGAAGCATTTCTAAACCCACTAAAAGCATTAAAGCATCCATAACCAAATCTCTACTTGCTGCTGAAAAGCCCTATGTATAATTTATTAAAAAAATTGTCATCTTCTTTCTTCCACATACACATGCATGAATTAACACTTAATATGTACTTGAAGTAACACTTAATATGTAGTTCTAGTATTATTTAGAATGTAGGATGACAAGTTCTTCCGGAATTCAAGAATAATTCCAAGAATGTGGGCAACTGGCTAAAGTTTTGGGGAGTTTTTCTTTCTTTTTTTTTTTTTTAACAACAAACAATACTAAAATAGAATTGTATATGTGAAATAGTAACAAAATCTCAGTTAAACAGTTAATATCTTTCAAGGCTTATCTCAGAGTTCTTCTTTTCACATGTGTGAAAGAAAGTAAGTAGTCCAAGAGATTTGTTGGAATTCCACTTTTTGCTGGGCACTGGTTTGGAGGAGGGGGAGGTTGAAGTTCTGGCTAACATCACATTCTTTCCTACATTCCTGATGTGAATTACATTTTAGGACTCAACTGTGGATTCACCACATCCCTAAAAATGGCGTAATGTACCATTGTACTCCATGAGCTAACCAGGCACTACTCAATCCAGTCCTTTGCCTAGCAGATTACTTTGACAGTTTTGGAGCTGTTTGGTAGTAACTTGTTTATGCTGATCTCATCACTGCAGAAATTTTTTTATGAATGTAAAGAAATTATTTTATGAATTTGATTAGAACCATTGTGTAAAACAACCAAGGAAGAAAACCTCTGAATATGAGATATTCCTGAGAAAACGCTTGAGAATTACTAAGGAACAACGCAAGAACAAAAAGTCTGGCGAACACATGAGATCAAAAAAATGTTAACCACAAAAGAAACATTGTCTCAGAAGAGGTGGTTATTTGCAGGAGCAAAGCTAAGGTAGAATCATTTGCTGGCAAATGCTAAGTCAGGTAAGCCTGCCCCAGTTGCCATCGGGTTATGGCAAATATTTAGGGGAAATATTCAGCTAGACTACTACATACATGCTTGTATATATTCTTAATATATATTCTTTATACATTCTTAACACAGAATAAATTGATCTGTGATTTGTGTAGTCTGAAGAAGGGATATAACCTTCAGATTCTTTTGAGAAGGGAAAAAACTCTCTCAGTGTGACACATTAAATGGTTGAATAGGATACACTTGAACTTGAAACTCAGAGGTGCAAAGATGAAGTTAGGAGTTGTGAGGGCACTTAGACCCAGGGACTCCTGTCTCTATCCCAGCCCGGTGTCAGGGAGAGATCTGGATGTGCATTGCTCTTCTGCACATGTACTATCTCTCCTGGTTAGGCAAGATGTATGTGTGCACTGGATGAAAAACGTGGTATGATCCAAACTAACAGCAGGTGTAGGACCCTGATGTTTGCTGTGAGACATGGCAGCAGCTAAATTTGCACAGAGCCAGAGAGGTGGCTGTGGTGATGGAGGTGCAGCTAATCATGCAACAGTGGGTCCTTGCCTTCTTGCTTACCTGTCTGTGACCATACTGACATGGGAAAATGAAGGATCATTATGACCTTGCTTTCATATTCACTGTGCTACCTGCAATTTTATGGCTAGTCTAATAAAGACAGTTTGGCCTATGGTAAGTTTAGGATTGTATTAAAACTCTCCTATTTTGTGAATCAGATTAGTTTCAAATTGCTCCCATGTAAGAAATTACTTAAGCATCTGAGGTTTAGTATATGTGAAACTAGGATGAATCCTGAAGACTGTCAGTAAAGCATTTTCATCTTTCTCATAAGCATATCTAATTTATGTTTTGTTTTTCTAAACCTGACAAACAGATTTCTCTCTACCAAATGTTTTCAGTAGTTCCTAATATTAATTCCCATTACTGTTTATGGACATAGGGTATTAATTTTTCCTTGTCCAAAGCTTAAAACACAGAATCATTTTGAGACCTAAGGGAGTGGGGGGATCTCACACCTTCACAAGAGAAGCTATCCGGTGTTGTTTGCATGCTGGACATGTTTGCTGTACTGCCTTCTGCACTGGGATGCTACAAAGCACAATGGAAGCATTTATGAAACTTTTTATTGACTAAGGACTGGGCGGTAGCATATAGGGACATCAATAATTGCTAACTGATCATGAAATAAAGAAATTCCAGTATTCTAGTGTTATAAAAAGAAGGGGGAAAAAAAAGTCATTCAGAACTTAGTCATATTGGTTCAGCTGTTGTAACCAAAGACTGATAAGATAATAGAGGTCTTTGTGGCTGTTTTCTACTGAAATGCTTTATCTTTATGATGCACTTGGGGCCCTTTAGAGTGGAAAGCTTTTTAAACTGTTGTTGGGTTAGAACTCAAATTAGATGCTACTGCAATGGCAAGGGGGCTCCTTAGGCAGGCACCCCTCACAAAGTGACTTTTATCTCCGAAGCCCTTCCATTAGATTGTTACTTTTTTCTGTTTTGCCTGTTTATTTTTGTTGACTTTTGTTGCCCTATTTTGTGGCATTTAAAAGGTGACCCAATCAAAAAAGGGTAAATGCTAAATGCTGGACAGAGCCTGTGAAGTAGAGACATCACAGCCTATCTGATGTGTGCTGCAGACTGCTGCGTTAGACAGAATGGTTTAACCAGGTTATCTCTGGGCAGCTAAGATCAAATACAATTTCTTTTATGTCTAGCATTGTGGTTTTGCTTTCTTTTCAAACAATGTGCATTAAAAAAACAAAAAACAATAAAACAAAAAAACCCCACCCAAAACAAAACAAAAACCAAAACCCAACCTACCACAGGAATCAGTTCAAAAAGGCTTTTTTTTTTTTTTTTTTTTTAAGCTGAAATTGCTTAACTTGATTCAAGATCATTTTTGATTGTTGGTTGAATTGTTTTGGTTAATGATACTGTGGAACTTCAGTTATGTGATTTAAAACCCTTCCTGATTTCTGGCAAAGTCTACGCTTCTTTCTTGCATTACTGTCTCTTGTTTTCCTAAAAGTCACACTATGTGTTTATTCTAAAAACATAACAGGACTAATCATTAGTGATTTATTAATTTGTATTTCCTGTAAGTACATGGAGCAGAAGTTAGTTTAGATGCAGTGCATAAACAATCATGATATTTGTCATGCTTTACACTAATCACAGAATTCAAGAGAACCAATAATACTTTGCAGCTGTGTAGAGATTCCATGCAAAGATCTCAAAGCACTTCAGAAGCATTAACTAACCAGGTATAAACCCTTCTTATTGGTAGTTTTTTACTGTGTGTACATGTTGGGAAACTAAGGCAAGCACATTCAAGAACCCACAGTAATTTCGTGTCACAGCTAGGAACCCTACTTCTGCATGCTTTGGATCATGCCTATAAATTTTTGGCTTATTTATGACTCCAGCATTTTGTCTTTTATTCACTTGAAAGTATATGTGGTTTTATCTTGTTTTCTTTTGCTGAGTGTCAAAGAGATTAGTTTAAATTATACTATGTAAGTCTAGAAGTCTATTTTTTGTTATTCCTGCTTATTTTTTTCCCTTACAAGCAGTTATTACTCTCCCTCTATCTCATGACAACTTGCCACAAGGACAGTTCCAAATTTAACACTGAAAAGCCTGCTGTGTTTGTCGTCATGGAGCTACATCTGTGTATAGACTGAATATGTAGTAAAAGGTAATAGAAATGTTGAAAGGTGATAAGGTAGAGATGTATATAGGAACTGTAGTAGTGTTATGTATCTGTACTGACAAGATACTAGGTTTTTAATCTTTTTTGCAATGCTTAAAGAAATCTAGGTAGATAAAATGCAAGATGATGTTTAGGGTTTTTATTAAATGCATCATAAGGTATACAACTATCTTTATTACTTTGTGTACCAGAAATCATGTAGTATTGTGATCAGTTTTAAAAGGTAGGCTTTTGCCAAAGAATTCTTTCTTTCTAAATCTAATTTTAGACCAGAAGTTGAACTTTTCTCTCTCTTTCAGCAGATTTGTAACTACTTTTTATTTTCTCACTCCTGGTTAGATTGACCTATGACCGGAATTTCTCAAAAGTTCTCTTTGATGCCTTAGTTCTGTCCAGTCTGACCATTTTATCTCTATTTGTGCTCAAATCCATGCAAAATAAAGGCTAAAATAACATTCATACAAGGAAAAATTAAAATATTGCTACAACCAAATTATTTTTCACCTTATGATTATAATGACAAAATTAATAACTATTTTTTCTGAACTTTTGATGAAACTGTTACATTTTCATTTTAAAAAGAAGTCCTTAAACACTCAGCTTCCCCCAACACTCAAAATTTTAAATTCTGCTGGGAAAGGGAGTCAATGGATCAAATTCAGTATATCTGAAGTCACTGAAATAAAGGCCTCTAAGAAAAATGTGTCAATTTTAAAGGTCTTTCCTAACTGAAGACCATTTTGTGATCGAGCCAAAGGTTAATAAAATCAGTAGTGAATGTAGCAATTTTACAGATAAGCTATTCACAACAAGTGTAGTTACTTGAATAAAAAGCTAATTCAGTTCTAAAATGCCACATGCAGTAGCAGTGAATAGCTGCTTTTAGGTGCTTTCTGGAGGAGGATAAAATACAGAATCACAGCACTCTTCTTTTCCAGCATCCCTGGCTGCCTGTAAATTGCTGTGAATGGGACTGTAGGCTGACAGACTCTATTAAGACAAACTGCCTTTCTCATCGGAGAGATAAAATAAATCAGGTGTTTAGTCAAATTAAAATACTTCAGATGGAGCAGGCCCTGGGGAGCACTGATCCACCTGACAAATCGGAGAGAAACTCAAGACAGATGTGTTTTGGGGATAAGGAAGACCCTATGAAAAAAAAATGCACTGCTATCTTTGGAGTAAGAGAATAGGATTAGAACAGAGAGAGCACTGTGATATAAAATATTTTACAGAAGCTGGCATACTTACCGTATATTTTTTACTCAGCTTTTTGTTTTATCTGCTTTTATGGCAAATACATTTTACAGATAGCTATATTTTTATTTTATTTATAGATATTTCTAGTCAGCAGCAGCAGATTATTTACTAGTAATTAGTTTAGGAATCTCATTTCTTGCTGTAAGTGGATGCAAAACAGATGATGATGGCACACAGCTACTGATGACCTCTCTTGGCCCAGCCAGATCAGCTCAATCTGATCTGCATTCTGAGCAAGTTTGTTTTTATTGGTATTCAAACTGTGAAATAATGGTTGGGGTTTTCCACTCTAAAATTAAATTAGACCTTCTCCCCCCCATTCATACAACAACATTCTGCATCTTATGCTTTTTCTTGTCGTAAGCAGTGTTTGGTTAGGTGTCTTGGAGCTTCATGGAGGTCTCATTATTTTCCAGGAGCACAGTGTACATTTTGTGGTCATCAGTTCTATTCTGTTTTTGGATTACATAGCACAGTACAAACTAAAGAGTACTTTAAATGGGGTCATTCACTTCAGATGTGTTTCTCTGGGGGCAAAAGGGAAAGAAAAAATATTACTATGAATTCCTGAAAAAGAACAGTTACTTCTGCCTGCTATTGTGTAAAATCGGGGGGGAGGGGGCGGAATTTGCTGCAACTATATCAAATTGTTCTAACTAATTATAACAAAATAATCAAATGCTTTGTAGCCTTAGCAAGCATTCTTTGTGGTAGCTTTCTACTCATATTATGGAGCAAGTACATGTATACAGAATAATATTGAAAAGGAGCAGGAGATTAATGTCTGCTTTGAGTGTGTAAAATATTTTATGACTGTAAGATCAGGGGCCTGCATTACAATGCCAAAGCTGCTTGACAGATGTGAAAGTCTCAGGTTGTGGTTTCCCAGGTGCCAGTGGATGGCAATAAGTATCATTTGAGGCACCAGGTTGCTTCCCATTGGCTTTTTAAAATAGCTGGAGTGGTTGGGCAAGGGAGTTTTTCTTTAGCAAAACAGTCTTTTATCCATGAAAATGAATTTCAGTATACAGTAACATATTAAAAAGCACCTAAATAACCTTTGATCCATGATGCAAAATCTTCAAGACTGAATAATACAGTTTAAGAAGGTTAAGGTAAGTCTATGCTGAAGTTGCAGATAATTGAGCTCATGGTGACAGTGTAGAGCTCAAGACAAGCTAATGGATCATGGCAAGGCAGTATCTATCTTCAGTGCAGACGTTTTCCTGGCCCCACACCTGCCTAAGCTTCCTCTCAAAAATCTTCTTATTTTTGTTGTTTTAAAACAACTTTTTGCACAGGACTCTTTTGCTTCAGTCATGCATTTCACACTAAGGTTTTGCAATGAATTGATCTGAATACAAAAGTGTCTTTCAGCTTTAACTTCACGCTACTATCATACTTCTTGTGACTGAGAAAATTACTAACCATTTCTAAACCTTCTACTGCAACAGAAGTTACTAATTTTTCCTTGTGTGGAGGCCCATGTCACATGTATACTGAATTAAGATTTGGCATTACAGGGTACTGGAACATCAGTTTGTTGCAGACTCTTTTAAAACTAAGATAGTTAACAATGGCTAAGAAATTGAATATTTTCTGTAATTTATGTCATTAAATGCAATTAAGAAAGGAACAGAAAAACAGGTACCCTTTTTACTGGAAGTTTGCTTTGTTTAGAGTGGATAACTTCAGCCATGCAGTTTCTTTTTCAATGGAAAAAAATTTCAGACAGAGGTTTTCTTGTATGCTGCTTTTGCAAATGAAATTCTGTTTAAGAATCATATTGGTCCCGTTATAGCATAATGTAAGTAGCAGAGTATCTTGGGTTTCTCACCTGCTTCTCACCTGTTTTGTCTTCCCACTCCTTATGAAACCTGTCAACGTCTTTCTTTGCTTCCCTAAAAGGTATCCATCTTACTCCTGGGAAGAAGGTGGAGTCATAATTTTGGTGACAGTTTCTCCATTCCCTCCCAGGTCCTGTTCCTCACAGATTTTCTTCCTCTTCAGAAGTCCTGTGACTTCTTTATCACAGTCCTCTATTTTGAATGGAAGACAGGAAGTATAATACCCTCTCTTTTGTGCCATTTCTCGTATCACTGTGGCAGATTACAGACCTAGTTCTTGATTTGATTGACTTCTCCCTCAGTTCTCCTGTACAACATAAAATTGCTTCATTTATCCCACTTTCAACTGTAAATCTCTTTCAGATGCTTTTCCAATATTTCTGAACTGCTACCTTACTGTAATTACATTACGTCTTACAGAGCTGTGGGTCTGAGATGCTCATACAAGGAAATGCAGTATACAACTCAAAATATAGGACCTGATGTGCTGTTTGTGACAGAGTAATATGTTCATACATAAGATAGGATATTTTGGATTGATTTGCAAAAGGACCCTGTACTCTTTACTTAGGAGACCCATGCAATTTACCCATAAACAGATCATTAAGCATCATTAGCGCAAAGAATAAATGTACCGTAGTTTCATATTAATTAAGTGCTCTCTGTAGAGTAAACTTTGAAAGTTACAAGAAAATTTTTAAGCCATTTTCTCAGGTTAGCCATTTCTCTTAGGGACAAGTAAAGCTCTTTTTTAATTCACATTCCATAACCAAAGCTTACATTTACTCAAATGACCTACCAGATATATGGGTATTTTAGAGAAATGATCAATAAACTATTAAACTGCTCCTTCCACTGAACAGTGTCTTTTAATTTTATTTTTTTTTTTTTAGTGTTTTTACATACTTGGGGGGAAAAAACCAAAACCCCACAGCTAAGTATATAAAGTGAAGGAAAATTACGTCTAATAAACTGTGACTGTGTTTATCACACTGGGCAGATTTCGATGGAAAAGATATAGGGATTTGTATACAGTGTATCGTTAATTACTCCTGTCAGAAAAAAAGAAATATTCTGTATCTTTTCTGCTCCAATTTTTGTTATATCCTCCACTGCTTCAAGCACAGCAAAGCTATGTGCTAGATTATTCTTTTGGGATTTGTTAGTAAAATATATATGCAAGCTGCCACTTGAAATAAGCATGTCGGCAATTCAGCCATTCTTTTTGTGACTATTGCTTGGTAACTATTGCCTATCTCATATTTACAGTAAATCTTTCCTGCACATTTAGGTACACCAGAAAGCCTGGCAGAAAAAGAGCGACAGCTCTCTACTATGATCACCCAGCTGATCAGCTTACGGGAGCAGCTCCTGGCTGCCCATGATGAACAGAAAAAGCTGGCAGCCTCACAAATTGAAAAACAACGGCAGCAAATGGACCTTGCTCGCCAACAGCAAGAACAGGTGAGGCTCCAAGAAAGAAACCTGCAAAAATGTTTCATGCAGAATGCTTATCATAAACACTGTTCTGCATGGTGCTTCCTTTTATCTTTTTTTGTTAATAAAGGTTAAATATCTTCAGGAATGACATCTTTTTCCAGAAAGGGGAAATATTATAGGACCCCGAGGAAAAAAAGTGGGTGTGGGCATTCAAATAAATAATTTCTTTCTTAGAATAAATGGCATTTCATAGATTTCACAGTTCTTGTTCCTTGCATTGAGATGCAAATTTGGGAGTTACAAATAAGCCAGACTATAACCATTATTTAACTCTTCCTCTTTTTGACAAGAAAATAATTGAACAAAAAACCTTAAGCATCTTTAAACCTTCAAATATCTTCTACAAGTAAGGTTTGATTTGGGGATTTTTGTGGGTTTTTTTGTTTGTTTGTTTGGGGTTTTGGGAGGTTTCTTTAAAAAAAAAAAAACAACAAGAAAAGATGCAGTTGTGCGAAGAGCTGTCCTTTTCTCATTGTACGAAAGTGTAACAACAGTGATTCCATATACCAGTCCCCTAGGCATTAGATCAGACAGATCCAAATTAATGTGTGGTTTTTAGGAATCTGACATTATTACTAGAATTATCTTTTCAGTTAAATGTATTTTATAGGATATATACAGCAATATATGCTCTGTTGATTTTAATGAGTTGTGACGTCTGGTATTTTATGTGCTTGAGTATTTGCCCACATGTAGGAATATGGACTCATCCCCTAATGGAAAATAACATAAAGGAACACTGTAAAAAATCAGAAGTTAGAATGTCATTTAGCCATCCAGAGATGACACAGTAATTAACTATTGACACTTGTGAATAAGCTAGCACAAATTAATCTTGACACATTTGCAGACGAGTGATATCTTACAGTGAACACTTTGTAATTATATTTCAAAATGAAAATTAAATGACACTTAAAACTAGGTTGTCATGCTCAATGAAGCGAGCATGTAGCTCAACCGATAGGCAAATAAAATTCAGAATTTGAGCCGCATGGTGCTTGTGTACCCTACTTTACTGTGTCAAGCCTATACATCAAGACTATGCTATGGTAATTGCATTGTGGGGTGTTGGATACATTTTCTATCACAGTACTGTTCCATCTAAGAGGAACCATTGACATTAGATGCTTTTGGGTATATTTCTGGTTTTCATCAGAAAATGCCTATTCAAAAGGTATTATATTGTACATACAAGTACAAAAAGCTGTTCACAAGCAGTCTGAACTCCAGCAGATCAGTGCCTTTGCACACGGAAACAAAAATCTCATCCTTGCCTTGGCCATAGCTTCCCATTTTAAGTAGCCAGGTCACCAGTAGCACCAAACAATTCTGGACAAAAGCTACTGTGTATCTGTGAAAAAAGATACAGCACTCAGAAAGAAACACTCATGATGCAGCTCCATGTGGTGTCTGATTTCAATGTGAAATTACAAATAATTCCTTTCTGAAGCTGAATATCATGATAATCTTTCTATTACCTTCACTGAGATCTTAGCAGCAGAAACAACATGGACATGAACCCAACGGAGCTTATCTTTAGTGACAAGCACTACACTTTTGAGATGGAATAGCACAATTGGTACATTGCTCATTAAAAATAGTAACTCAAGCACTCATATAGGATTTTAAATATTCTCTGTAGCACAGTTACCTTTAGAGTTGCTTTTCCAAATGTAAACAGTGCTGCTGACCACTGATCTGGCAATAGATGATCTGAGGTCTTAGGAGCTGCCCCTAGGTTACCTGGGCACACAGTCTGCTAGCTCTGTTTGAACTACGTTTTTCACTAGCAGACTAGGGCATGCTTCTTCATGTCTTCATCTGCCATATTTTTATTGACTTCACTGGGAAATTTGTCCAGAAATATTTGAACACAGGCTCATAAAGGGAGTTCAATCCCTCTTACAAGCATCAGTGTAGTGGGATATGATAGTTGCCCGATTCCTTTTCTGTGAGGCATTTTGCCTTAATCCAGCCCCAGAATCATGTAGACCTTAGTTTGCCTCCTTCAGGTCATATGCAAGACATAAAATATTATGAATTTTGTGTTGATCTCCCATACAAAAGTGAATTTTAACTGTAACAGTGGAAAAAATTACAGTTATTTCCAGGTGACAAAGTGAGGGATTGAGGAAATGAGACTTGATCCCTGTGTGCACAATTACAAGCTGTTAACATGCAACTGCAGATTCCTTTTGGATTAATCTGAACAGTTTGCACTAAAACTACGTGATTGTTTATTTCCAAATCAACCTTGCTACATTCCTGTATTTTTTAATCATAAAAACATTTTGCTTGCCTTTCTCTGTTTATGACAAAAGTAAGTGTGTTCAGAAAATGGTGGAGAGGGAAGGAGATCAGGAGGGGGTTTGCCAAAACTGAAACAGTGGATTTGAGTGACCAAACTACCTTTGCCACCACTTCTTGCTGTTTTATGTGGTTATTCTGCTCTAGATAAATATTTATAGGAGGGGAAATTATATTTAAGAAATGAAAGTAGCAGAAGTGCTGAGGTAGGGTTTCCAGGAAACACAAATCTTGTCCTTGTTTCAATCTGCTGCATAGTTACGCTTCTAAAGCAGAAGTCCAGTTGTTGCCTCAGCTCCCTGCAGCTTTTTCCGCATTGCTGCAGTCCATGCTACCCCTTGCAGGAAGAAGCTCTGTGATCTGAGGCCTGGATCCTGTTTCCCTTCTGCTCTTGCATGCTGATTTTAGATTCTTTGTGGGACTCAGATGGTGGGGTGTTTGTGGTAGGTTCTCTCTCCTTAGTGTTCCCTGCCCTGAACACTTGCTTCTCCCCGTGTATGTTAGAGAACAGATAGAGTGAAACTTTACCCTCCAGATCTCTTACTGAATCTATCAAATGAGGGTAAGAATATCTACATATTTCACAGGATTGTGCTGAAGATGAGTTACTGAGTATCAGGTACTGCTTTTGTACAGAATGAGGCCCTACTTGAGTAGTTCCAAGGAAGACTTTGAGATTTACAAAGGAAGTAATGTGCTGCTCATTGTGAATGAAGTTAGAGAAGCTTGCCCTAGGAGCTTGTATTTATAGATGTTTCACTATTCAGCACCAGCTAAGGCTTCAGTTCAGCAAAGCAGGAAAATGTGTGTTTAACCTTAAACACCTGTGTAATCCCATCCCCATTCAGCACAGCACTTAATTTTAAGCATGTGTTTCATTCCTATTGTAGCTTACAGTAATGCATCATAGTCAAAGATCACCACAAGCTTAAACGCTTTGTTGAATAGTGATGAGATTATTCATGTGCACACAGCTAAACCCATGTTTCTGTGCTTTGTGGAATTAAGGCCCAAGTGTTTAAAATACATATTTCTTACTGGCTAACAAGATTTTTATGTTGCATTTAAAGTGTTTGCATCACATACCCCTAAAATATCCTTAATTTATTTTTTTTTAAATAAAAAATGCTTAATAAAAACATAATAAAGAATAGCTAATAAGGTGGTTTTCTCTCAATAATATTGAAGTTTCAATATTACTGTTTTAATTTAATGGCAATTTTATTTCTCATAGATTGCAAGACAACAGCAGCAACTTCTGCAACAGCAGCACAAAATCAATCTACTGCAGCAGCAAATTCAGGTCAGTGTGTTTTATTGCTCTCTTCTGATTATACTTAAATTCCACTTATGGAGAGGGAAGGATCTAAAATAAAGCAGCCACATGCTTTACTAACAAGCCTCAGTAAAGATGCTCTTTATGGAGGGTCTTTGTGTCTTAGAAAATTGTTGTCAAACATCTTTTTGGTGGAAAGAGCTTTTCTTCAATAAGCAGAGTTTTCTTCTGTAAGTTATGAAGTGTTTCTTAAACCTCGTCTGTAATTCTGAAATCTGCAATCAGTTTGACTTGTATTTTGTGAAGTAAAAGCAGAGTCTCAATCATTGTTTATAGAATTCCTTTTATTCTACAAAGGCAAAAGTTGCTATATAAGAAGGTTAGAAAAATGTTTTCCATTTTATTAACTAAAGCTAACAGCTGTAGAATAGAATAATAGACATTGAGACAGTACTAGGTCCCTGGGACCAGTGTGCTGACGTACAAATACTCACAGGTATATGTGTCCCATGTACTTCTGGAGGAACTGTACCTTTGTGTTCTGGAGGTATTCAGTTATGTGTACTTGTACTCAGAACCTGGTTTAATTTTGTGCAAACATATAGGGAGCATCATGTAGGTAGAGGCACTGTTAACATGTGACTCTATTACCTTTTCAGCTTCCCACTTTGAAAGCATTTCTATGGACCTGTTCTTTGATTTATTTTGGTTTAGTCTGACAAATGATTGTGCTGCAAATCATTTCTTATAAGCTTGGACTGTCAGCTTTTTTCCTTAATCAGCTGATTGCCATGTTACTAGATGCTAAAACTGAAGTTTTTCCTTCCGTCATTCCAAAGGAATGGTTGTAAGTGCTCTTGCAAATATTGTAATAGAGGTTACAATTTCAGTTACACTTAAAGGAGTTTAATGAACATACATAAATGCATTGATACCAGGGATGAAAGACACAATTGAATTTTAAAGCACTGTTAATTGCCATTGCCTGTTGGAAGAATGCATGTTCATATTAGATGTACATAAAGGATGGAAGAGATGTAAGAATAGCGAAAGGAAAAAATACGCCATTTGCAAGTCTGGTTTCAGAAAACAAAGAATCCTACAAAAAAAATCTTAACTTGCCATAAGAGCTAAGACAAACATAGCTATCTGCTAAATAGAACAGTTATTTGCATGAGAAATTTCTAATTTTTTCAATTCCTTGAAGAATTAGGACCCAGAATGGGGAATCGTGACCAGGTAATTTTTGTTCCTATTTAGAGGATGTGGGTATGTTTTACCGGGAAGTATCCTGCTTTGCAGTAAAAAGTTCAAAGGTACTGTATGTTTCAATTGACTCAATAGTTTCCAGTAGCTTTGCCCTTCCACTGACTTGGGGAAACTCAGTCTCAGAATATGTTGCAGGTTCATTTTGGAATAGGTTGCAGGTTCATTCTCTTCTTCACTCCCAATTTTCCTCTTACATAGTGCTGAAAACTCCCCAAGTTTTCTTTCCCATCCTTTCCTAGACATGTAAGGAAAGAAGTGTTTTAATGATTGTTCTGTTCATCTGAGCTAAATTATTTATTGGTGATCCTTCCCTATATTTGTTTCAAAATTCTTGCCAATATGAGCTACTCTTACTCCATAGGTCTCAGTAGTTTGGCCTCTTTATTTATCTTTACAGGAATCTAAGTGTATTTGAGGCAGTGAGGTCTGCTTCCTTTCCCAGTTAGTTCGCCAGATTGGTAGTGGGCATCTTATTGCCCAAAGAACATTGTAGGTTCCAGCATGAAGCACTAGGCATGTTGAACAAATGCCATCCCAAACATACATTGACCTTATGAGGAGATGTTACTAAAAAAAAAATTGTTAGGAGATTATTTTGAAGGCTAAACACCAGTTTACATAGTCCATTTGCTTGTGAGCCAAATGGTTCTTCTTTGTTTATTTGTTCATTAGTAATTTTGTGGCAACTTCTTTGGTAGCCAGGAGTTGCTTGGGAGCAAAATTATTTGCTAAATTCCCTTTGCAGTTCGTAATAGGTTTGTTGCTATTGAATTGATGACAAGTGTTGCAGTTGAGATGTGTAGCTCCTTAAGGGCTACAGATGAGATGGAAGTAAACCAAGAGGCAGGTAAAGGACACAGTGCTCTGCTGGTTTTCTCAGGTCCTTTCCTAGCATCTTCTCAGGAAACCTCAATACCAATACTGAAGTCACACTGGTTTCTCTGAGTGGAATTCATCAAAAAGTAGAAAACTGCAGTGTAGACTCTGTCTCAATTCTCCAGATTGTTTTTATAGTGAATGGAGAGAGAGTGAACAGTTTTAGGTTGCAATTCATCTTGTACTATAGTAGACATTTAAAATATGTAAGATTAATTGTTCCCTGAAATGGTTGTTTCTCTCCATTAAGTACAAAGGATATGCATGCTGATGCCTATAGTATAGAGATCTGAAATGAGATTAGGTGGATCATGCTCGCTGTGGCTTGAGGGGAAAAAACAATTTTCTAGTAAACATTTACGTTCTCAGATTAGTTTTTGGGCTTGGTAGAATTTGGAACTCCAGTAACTTACTTGATTTTATTCAGAAGGTGCATTTGTTTAAGGACATTCTTCAGCAACCATTTTCAGGAAACAGTGATTACTTATACAAAATGATGTGGATTCTTGTCTATACATTGTATGCATGGAAAAACAATAGTACTACTCCCTGACAATCCCTTTTTGAAGAGAAAACAAAATACAAGTATCACAGATGCCAGTTCCATCTGGGCATGGGCCTATTCATGGCACAGCTACTTGAAATAAGTACAGTATGTTCTTCAGAATGCAGGAGTGGGGCACTGCTGATGCAATGTTTTCATCACAAGACACACAGTGTACCACCATCATCTTCTAAGATTCAGTGTTAATTCTTAAACAATAATTTCTGCGAATATGTGCATCCAGTTTATTTAACCATTCAAACAATTTGAAAGGGCTTCAAGTGGGGTTTAAATAATTTCTGTCAACCAAATATAAAAATGGAAGTAATCCATATTAAATAAAACTCATAATTCCTTAGACATCTCCTGGATTAATTTACTGAGACTTTTCGTTACTTGGTATGTATTATTTACATCGTGTTGTATATTTTTTGTTTGTTTATTTCATGTAGTTATGGTTTTGTTTTGTTTTTAAGACCATTTACAGAGGCACCTTACTTCAGACTTGTACATCCAAAACTTTGTCAACAGTCTTTGACATTAGCTGGGTTTAGGATATGAAAACAACATAGATATTTCAAGAGTACTGAGGTCATTAAGTGTTCTGCAAAAATCATCTTATGTTTTCTATGTGAAGCTAATGTTACTTTCCGGGTATGTGTGGTGGGGAAAGCAGTTTTGTCTCTTTACTAAAGAAGTGAGAATCTGGAGTTGTTCTCAGTTCTGTCTCTGATTATCTGAAATTTGACGAATTGTTTCCTGTTCCACAATTCAAATGTAATGTTTTGAGAATCTTAAATGAAATTTTTCAAATAAATGCAGTGTATTATTACTTTTCAGCTCAAATGTTCATAATAGTCATAAACACTCTTATAAACACTCTTCTACAGAGGAGTCCGCAGAGATGTCAGGAAATCTAGTATGACAAATGAAGTTCTCCATTCTGCAAAATTGTGAGAGAAATCATTGCTTTTAGTGGAAATAAAGTTGAGAAAATACTGTAGGGCAAGTAAGAGCACACATATCAGTCTCTGGGTTGATTCAGATTTTTTAAAGAGCTTTCTTCTTTGTTCAATAAAATGTATTCATTCTTAGAGTAAAAGGGACAAAATGAGACTATTTAAAGGACATCTCTTAGCTTATGCTGTGAAAGCAAAAACCTCTAGGGATAAGGGGAAAAAGCTGTTTAAAGCAGGAATTTGGTGGTACATCATAAAAGACTATGCTAGAAGAAGGCAAGGTTTGCATGTCTAGGACGGTTCTAACCTTGAAAACTGCTTGAGGCCCTGAAATCCCTGTGATTTCAGTGCCTTGTTGCCAGAATTCAGTTCTTTCAGTTTGAGGCTTGAGGACTGCTTCTGACCCCACCACGTTCAGCTGAGCAGGGGAGTTGATCTCACTGATGCTTGGAGCATCTTGCTCTAGCTAGGATTTCCCTCCGGGGTGTGGGTATGTGTATATGTAAGGGATAAATGTTTGAGGGCTTCCCTCCTCTGGTGGGCAGGCTTCATTAGGACAAGTCCTAAATTGTGGCTGAAATCTTTAAAAGGGGCAACGGTTATTGAGCTTCTCTGCAAAAACTTGTCATGGTGTTACTGTGACAGCTGTCCAAAATTGCTTTCATTTGGGTCATTTCCTTTCACCTTATTCCCCTGTACTACGCTCAGTGCCATTGCAGAGCATTTCATTTTCTGTTTGAATTAGTACAATTTCCATTGCATAGAAAAACTGGCTTCCTCTGCTCTCATAAGTATTCTGTTTTAATTCAGCCACTAGAAATAATTCCTAATTATTTTTTACAGGTTTTACTCTATACATTCATCTGTTGTAGTTTCATATTAATCTTCTTGAATTTTCTCTTTCAGTCAGAAAGAGTGAACATGATTACTGTGATTGTAAACAAACAGAAGAATAGTAACATAAAAGTTACAACTATTTAAACTGTCCTTGAATAGGAGTAATTTGAATCATACTTACACTTAAGAGGCTGAACCAATGAGTCTCTTCTTATCCATTATTAACTACTGACAATTCAGGTACCTGGTGAGCTGAATAAGGACTATCTCTTTATGTGAAGTACATGTCTAAAGATCAGGAATAATTACATTCCGCATTAGCCCTCATAGCCTCCCTGACCTGGTTAATTAATTTTTTTGCTAGGGTAATAATAGTAGAAATAGATTTAAAGATATGCTTCGTCATTAAGTATGTAACTGACCTCCAATTTTAAGAGCCGAACCTTTCATTTATTACCTTTTGGAAACAGGTTAAAGCTCCTTGCAGTGAGCTTGCTGAAAATGCACAAGCTGGAATCTAGTTATTGTCAGTTCAGTTACGCTTATGGAGGTTGTCTCTCTTTGTAAACTGTATTTAGCATTGACAAGCAAAAAGCAATCGCAGTGCTACTCTTCTGGCACTAGGGAATATTCTCCCCCGCCTTTTATTCTTTTCTTTTTTTTTTTTTAGTTATTGATCATGAAACTGATCTGCTTCCAGCAAGCTCTGAACAGTACCAAATAAAGCCATTGAAAGCAATTTGATACTTCTATTGGCAGGGTACGCAGATCAGATACTCCCTTGAAAGAGAGCGAGAGTTATAAACAAAGCTTAGAAGTCTAGGAATAGCCCCCAGCTTCAGCAAACCCTTAAAATATTTTGTAATTGTATCTTCAATCACGAATTACCCAGAAAAACCAGACCTTTTTTGCCTTTATATATCACTGGTGTATGCTGTTTTTAATTGCCCACAGGCACACTGTTGTGATCTTCTTTGGAAGTTTAAAACCAGGATAAAAATGCAAATCTAATTATTTCTTTTATCTAATCTAATTAACTTTTACAAGTAATGATAGATGCACTGTAGCCCGCATCAAACATTTTAATAATGATGTTTCTGGATTAAAGAATAGGTAAAAGTACTGTAATTTATAAGCAGTCAAGATTATGGCAGTAGAAAATGTAAATTATTCTGGTGGCTTAATAAACTATAGCTGCAGTTTATTAATTCACAGCGGAAAGGATACATTTCCCTTAAATCCAGTTTGCTTATGAATTGGTTCCCAGCTGTCATTGGTATCTTTTTTCTTTTCTTTATTTTTTTTTAACAGTTCAGTTTAAAAAAAAAAAAAAATCTATGTCTAACTCCATTCTGCAACGCAGTTGTATACACATGGAAGAGTGAAATGCTGTTATGTGCCTGTAATGTGTAGTTGACTGCTAAATCTTTGATTCAAGTTCATGGGGCTCTGCTGTAGACATGGCATCCCCATCCAGCAGCTCCCATCCAGCTCCTAACTTACTTAGTGAAAATGGAAACTAATCCAATGGAGGAAAGACAAATATGCTAAACATCAAAGTTGAATGTTTTGTAGTTTATTTATTATTACCTAGTGTCTTATTAATGATTTCTAAAGTGTTTATTTGATAATTACCCAAGCAAACCATTATAGGCCAGCTTTTTCCAACAAAAGCCATCTTCGTGGCTGGCTGGCTTGGAATTTTCTCTGTCAGCTGTGTGGAAAGAGAAGTGGCATGACAGCACAGTGGTGACCTAAGCAAAAAGACACACTGTGAGTACTAAAGGTTCACCCCTCCTGTGCTATGCTTAAGCCTCTGGTCTTGCACCTTGGCCCCCTAGTTACAAGGATTCTTCTAGCTGATCTGCTCCTGAGGCCCTCAGCCCCTGTAAGCAAGATTTATCCTGGCAAAGCAGAAAGTAGTTCTGGATTTGACTCTTAACACAGTCCTTAAAACTGTATGCAGTCTTGGGGTGGGGGTTGGGTTTTTAAAAATTTGTATCGTGACCTTCTAAGAGTTAAATTAGCTGTCTTGCAGTTTTCTAATTCACTGTATGGTTTTCTTTTCCTTTTAAATAGCTTTGTTTCGCCTACCCGAGTCTAAACAAATTGTATTTAATGCAAAAATTAAGCCTTGTGTATCTCTTTCATATGACTTCTCTAATTATAGAGCAGTAAATGGTAGAATAGCATATGTTAGCAACATGAGCAGCAGTCTATGAAATGAGCTACAAGTTAATAAAATGATCTTGTGGTGGTGTTGGCCAAATGTTAGCACACATGTTTCAGAAAGTGGTATTTCAACAGACTTGAAGAATAGGACTTTGGCACACGGGTGCCGAACACGATCTGATGTGTGGAAATTAGTTAAACCAGAGTAAATGTCATTGTTTCTCAGGCTCATGTTGGTGCAGAAAACGATAGTAGCTGCCCTCCCACTTTCTCTCTCCCACACATGTTTTAAAATTGGAAATGAAGGGACCGGCATCCCCAGTTCAAGTACTGCTGCTTCATTTGCTCTGGGCGTGCTGCGTTGCAATCTTGCCAGCGGTTTAAGGGCTTGTTCTCAGCCGTGCCTCTGTCAGAGCCAGGGGCTAAAATCTCATTGATTCTATTGAGTCCAAACACTCGTTCTACAACCTTTACTTATAGAAGGGCCTCAGATTTGAGCCCTGTTAATTTAAGCGCAGATTATACCAGCTCCTGAATAACAGCAGAGGATCAAGCAAATATTTGCTACCTACCTGTACTACTACCCAGGGGTCACTCTCGGCTGGTGGTCTGCCTGTTTCAGCCAGGCATGGAGCGACATGCTGTGGCAGCCTCAGTGCTTGCTGATTCAGACATCCTTGTCTAGCTCCCAAAGAGTGTAGCAGAGATTATGCCCCTCTGAACTCCTCTGGTGCTATTCCTCTGGTAGTACAAGAATGCATTTCCTCCTCTGTCAGTCTGCATAACGTAGTCTTTGCAATATTGCAAAAGTTGGAATAATGCAATAATAATGCGCTGTTTGCTCCAGCACAGAAAACCAGTTTCCTTCCTAAGTGGCATGTGCACAAACTAAAATGGAGAACAGGGAGCAGAAATTGAGCCAGCTGACAGCCTACCAACAGGACTGATCCTGCAAAGTCTTATTTGCTTGAGTAATACTTGCATAGCCAGAATTTGATGACTTGTATATCTAAGTGTTGTTACTCACATAAGTAAGTTTAGCAGAATTCAGCATCTCATATGAGGAAGGACTTAGAATAATTAGTATTGTGGTTTGAATATCAAAGATATGAATAAGTCAGGAGTTTTAGGGGATGTATTTCTTTTATTAGACAAACAGATGTAGTTGGAAAAAACAGGCACACCAGCTCTTTTTAGGGTCTTACATCAATGTTACATTGAAACATACCCCAGGGCGGACAGAAATTGCATAAGATATTGGTCTTTCATTTCTAATTAGTTACTTTTTCAGTGATGACTTTTGTGATTGACAACCATGTGATGACCAAGAAGGAAAACAATCACAATTTGCATTACTTTCAAAAAACAAAACAAACCAAACACAACAAATCCAAGCACAGTATTTTACATACTTATCAGGAGATGATGGATAAAGAAAATAGTTAATAAATGTTAATACTGAAATAACTTGATTTATGGCGATATTCAGATATACAGGCAAGATGGAATGTGATGATATCAGAGGTCAAAATTTCCGTTTGCAGAAGCAGGTATTTGGAGAAAAATGACGAAGTACAGCCCCACATAAAAAGGACAAAACCATTTAGCAAATAAATTGTAAAGTACTTTTTAAAATCTCACAGTAAAATCTTAAATTTACTAGATGGACTAAATCCTGGCCTAAAGAATCAACATATTTTTAAGCTGTAATTCTGGGAATGCTCCAGAATGCAAGTGTATTACCAAATAATTTCTACATAAAAAACTTTTAAAAAATATATTTAATGTCATGACAGCAAGGAAGAAGTAAGTGCATTGCTCTCTGAATGCATCCAGGAATTATGAATTCACATAAAGGAAGTACTAGTATATGCAAACTGGTAAATGAGCAAACCAGATTCTGTTTAACATTTGGTATACATTTGATGGCATATATGTAAAAGTAAAGTGAGTGTATATTGCTAATGTTTGCTGTCTTATTCAACCAGCTAACCCAGACAATCACAAAAATGTCAAAGCATAGCTCTCAAGGAGAGGTGAGCGGGCTTGTCTGGAATTTACCTATTTAATTTTAAAGTTGCTGTTAAAGTAAGGAAAAGCTGGTTTATGACTGCAATTTGCACCCTAGCTCCTTTTGTCTGCTATGTTAGAACCCCCTTTCCCCAAATAAATAGATAATATAGTGGCTTGTATTGTGTACAAGACTTCTTTGCTTGGAAGAACTAGTCTTTTATATAAATCTTGTATATATAATCTTCAGCAAGTTGGGCATTTGCACAGCTTGGGTAAATTACTTCTATATTGAGAATCTAAGAAGTTACACAGTGCGCATTCCATACTTGAGGGATCAGAAATAAAAATTGATATACTGTGTGGCACATGATATGAGACAGTGAAACATCTTTTAAATTCCAGAGGGATGCACTGACATCACCACACTTAATTTGCATGCAGTAACTCCCACAAAATGTTATTGATTTTAAATTGAAGTTTGTAATCATTCAATAAAAAGAAAATAAATGATGTAAATAGTATACAATGGTGCATTATGAAATGCTGAATTTATCTTATTCATCCACCCAAAATGACAGTATGTTAAGAAAACATTAAAGTTGTAATGCCAAATAATAAAAGCAAAGAGATTCACAGTTCATGATGAAGTGTGAAATCCATCTTGAGCCGCATCACTGCCCCATGGTATGGAAGGGCACTTCTGAGTTAGGGAACTTTGTTTTAAAGTTATGTATTTGTCATTTTTATTCTGTAAATGAGAGATTAACCAGTTAGAGGAACATATAGTTAGTTTTAAACGTAGATCAGGTAGATTAATGACATAGCAATTTATACAATATAAATATGGAATCAAACTTTTCTCAGAGGAGGAGTTACAGCACTTGTTTTTTGCTCTGACGTGAGTGATTTGTATGAAGAACTCTACTATCCCATTTCTAGCTTTGCTTTTTCCATCTCATTGAATTTTATTGGTGATATATTTTCAGCATACTCATCTCCTCTGTAACTTCATATCTGAGTGTCTCATAAGCTGCATTATCCTCACAACACTCTTTTGAGGCAGAATGAAAAGCATATAGATATTTGGGGGCATCTAATTTTAGATATCTAATTTGGGTGACTGAATTAGGACTTTTGGCTCCATATATAAAGCAGTCCAGGTGCTGTGAATTACCTTCTGTTGATTAGACAAGGTTCCTAATTTAAGTGCCAAAGTTAAATTTTCTAATTCCTAAATGACTTGATCCAGTTCTTATATGAAATTTGACAGACCTGAAATCTGTGGTTTCAGAATTCATAGGGTGGTTCTGTAATCTCTTGATCTTCTTTTCTGTCATATTTCGTCACCTTGTCACTTGCCTTATTTTACTCTGTTGGAGCTTTTAGCCAGAGTGAATCCACTTTAGCCAGAGAGAGAAATGTTTATTCGTTCATCTCTCCCCCTCCCCTGTCTTAAATGAAAACCATTTCAGCTAGCTTGAGTCTCCCATGTGGTTGAACCACTGACCAGAAGCGTAGCCATTGACCTACAGAAAGAGGCAAGTGGATAGATGACTCTTACTGAAGAAGTCTGTAGTTTCTCAAATCCATGTATTTTCCTCATATATGTGGAACAATTTCCATGGCTGTGAAACATCCTTTGAACAGTGGCTTATTGTGGAGACAAAATTATTTTTTGTTTGAAGAATGCCTAGATTACTTGTCAGACCCTCACACATTTTGTAGGATATTCAAAAAACTTGCTTGAAACAGCCGTTAAATAATGGTTTTTATTTAATCAAAATGGCTGCTTCTAAATGAAGAACTTGCATGCCACATTTTAGGCCAGAATATGTTTTTACAGCCAAGTTATAAACCTCTGAAAAAGGGAGCTTATAATGGAAAGGTTGACACAACATTAATTTTAGTGTTGTAAATGCAATGGTATAATTTTGGAAAAAAGCCTTTATAGCTCTGCTAAGATATTAATTGCAGGAAATTACAGCATATCCTATTAAAGTATTATGTCAGTGGCATACATAGCATATAACACCTTTGCATATTCTCCCTTGTTTTCACGGTAACGTTTTGCATTTTGATTTGTAAAGAGTAGGTGGATAAAGTGGCTCAGAGTTTCTGATCGTTTTTGCTCAAGGGGGAAAAACCAGGCTGGGTAATGCTTGCTTATGGTCTACCCTAGAGTCAGATCTTCTGTTAACCAGGTAAATCCAACATGGGTGTTGAGGAATGAACTATTCTGCCAAAATGAAAGTCTTTGTTTTGTGACTTTTGGACCAGGGATTTGAATTTGGACCCAGTCCTTACTTACAAAAATTAGGTTTAGTCAGACTCTTTCCAGAATGACAACTACTATTATGACAAATCTATTTTTAGTGATAAGGGCTTACTTTTCCTTTACTTACACTTACAGAAAAATTCCTGACTGTTATGACTGCACAGTAGACCCGGTCTTTCAGCTTTTTTATTTCAGTTCAGTTCATTATTCAGAAATGCATTTTATGTGTACATGGTGGAGGAGAAGCTGTAAATCCTTATTAAGCTGAACATATAGATATATGCATTGCATTGTACAGTTTTTTATTCCTAATAAACAATTTATTTATTGCATTTCTGCCATTTTTAGGATTGCAGGGGCATGGCACAATAGCTTTCTTTAGAGGAATTTGTTCTTATAAGGTAATTATTTCTTAATACCTTGGTTTCAATATACACAGAATTGTAGCCTTTGATTATAGTCTAAGGTTGGATGTTTTATAACTGTGGTTGCTATTTTTAAGTAGGATGAACTACTATTGCAATAGTTTCTTCTGATTGTCAGATCTTCCAGGAAAAGAGGCCACATCTTCATATTTATAAAGCACCTCATATTGAGGTCATGATCCTGTCAGGCACTTTTCATGGCTACATTGACACAAATTTGCAGTGAAAAATATCAATAATAACAACATGCAGTGGGTTTTTTTAATATATAAATGGGACCTGGAGTCTTGATATCTTATCTCTCTTCTCCTATGACAACCACGGAGCATGCACAAGTCTTTAAACAAAAAAAAAGTTGTGACTGTTGTACAGTTGATAAGTTTTTAACAAGATGGGAGAAAAGACCTTCTCAAAGACTGCACTGATATGCAAGTTCATTGAACCAGTGATGTTTCCCATTAATTGCAAGGCTTTAGCATATAACCATTGACTGTATCTGGTTTTACTTATCAAATCCAGAACTGCTTTTTCTCTGCCTGCTGAGCAGGGAAAACTCCATGCTGTACCAGTTTCTTTTTACTTGGGGCTCCCAGTATCATCAGGATTAAAGCTGTCAGAACAGTCAGTCCTCTTTATTTTGTGGTTTTAATACAAAGTGTAATATTGTTGCTTGAGAAATGGCATGCTTTTAATGTGTTACTTAAAATTTGCAGAGTGGACAAACCAATAAACGATCCCTGTTAATAGCAGGGATTGAAATATTGTGTTCACCATTCGGGGGAAAGAAGCTACAAATCTGCACTTTGGTTTTATTCTACACCAGTAACTTGTCTTCACTGGCTTAATCCTACGCTCAAGTATACAGAAAAACTCATGCTCAACTTGGTGAGAGTTTCGCTTCATCAAATGCAGTGCAGGGTGCTGTTTCCTTGGCTGGTGTTGTTCATGTTCTCTCCACTTATGTCAGTCTAATACTAGAAGTACAGAATTAGGCCCTCCTTTTTTTTTTTTTTTTTTTTTTTTTTAAAAAAGAACTCACTTGGAAATGACAACATTTCATTTTGCCCTTTTTTTTTTTATTCACTGTAAAATATTCCTCTGTTCTGTGTGTGCATTTATATATGGGGATAATTGTGCCCATCCACCTTAGAGTGCTTGGAGGTAGCTGATATATTGTGTATGAATATTTTTGTTTTGCATGTGTTTACTTCGGTTATCACTTTGTTTGGTTTGTTTGGGTTTTTTTTTATTAATGATCAGAGTCCTTTTTGTTTTGTTTTATCCAGGATAGTATAGACGCATCTTTGTGATAACACTTTGTAAAGAACAAAACTAAAGATGTCCTCAGCATGTTACTTTCCTGTTTGGTTTGTTTTAATTGAGAAAATGCTCTCTTCCTAGGCAAGGCTACACATCTGTCATTTTATTTACCTTATTGTTTTGCTATCAGCTGAAATATGCATACATATCAGATGTAACTTTCGGAGGAATATACTGAATATGTAACAGAATATATTGGTAATTTATACAATAGACACTGACAATTACTGACCATTAAAGAGTAATAAAACATTTACTATGTAAAATAGGTGCAGCATCAAATGTCTTTATTTCTGACAGTAAATGTTTCAAGTTTATTTCACAGACATTAATGTTAGTACATATAGGTAAAAACCTGGCTACACTCTGGCAAACATAGGTCACCTCTTACTAAATGAATGAAGTTGCAAGCAAAAGAAAAAAATAGTTTGAAGAAAGTCCCAGGCTCGTGTATATTAACCAAAGCAGCTGAAATGATTTATTGGGTTTTATACACAATCTGTAAAGGGTAAGCATTGCTAACAGAATGAGTGGCAGCCTCAGGGAGCTGAGTAGCCCCCAGGGACCAGCCTTTGTTCCTCTGGACTTGACAGGCATGTGTCCCTGTTAAATGAGGGCTTAATTTCTCTCATATGTGCACAATTTCCAAGCTCAACAAAGGCAGCCAGCACTGGAGCTGTTTAAAAGAGCCAGCTCAGGAGGAAGCATTCCTGGAGAAAGGGGATGCTAAGGGGCTAATTACTCACCGTAGTTCAGCAACTGATTTTGGCTTGGTTTTTTTTCTTCCCTTAAGCAAGGTTTATTAACATGGAACTGCCAATTTTATTTTACATAAACATATATTAAAATTACAAAGGTGGCATTTCTCTTTGTGAAATAGCCATTTCAAAGTATCTGCTGACCAAAAAAAAAAAAAAAGAAGCGTATTAGTTTTATTTCAGACCTGCAATGAAAAATCATCTCTTAAGCTCATGGAAAGATTTTTTTCTAAAATGTGCAGAGAAATTGCTTCTGCAATGTCTTCCTCCTCTTTCTCAGTCTTTCCTTTTCTCACATAGAGTAGTAGGAGTTGTCCTTAGTGCTTACTGCATTCATGTAAACATGATATTTAATATTGTCCAGATAAACAGTTCGGCACATGTAAGGCATATTAATATTTACTTGATTATATGTCTAGTGCAGTATGCTTTTTATAAGCCACTTGCTACATGTTTAAATATGTGTTTAGACCCCGCAGACTTTTTTTGATGCCTTTCAAGTAGTCTAGCGACATTACTCCAAACAAGAAGTAGGACTTTTCACCCCCTTTTCTAACATGGGGCTTGGGTCATTCCTGTGTAATCGACAGTTGGCATTCTCTGTGGAGAATAGGCCAAACATTTGACAAGATGGTGCAATTTTTCTGTCAAGTGTGGAAAACAGTTATTTTCCTTGGATTGTGGTGCCAAACTCTGTTGTTACCTTGAGAGACAGGTGAGCCACTCCAGCGCAACGGGTTTGAAAATGTTGTGGTCACCATTAGCAAACCACTTTGTCAAGAAATACTGTGTGGTTTCAGCCTTATTTCCTATTCTGAAACAAACAGGAAACTTTCTTGTGAAACAGGTAGCCCATTTGATTCTTCTTGATCAGAACATATTGATCCTGTTAAAATCAGAACCCAAACAGGTGGAAAAAAATATTCTCTCATTGTGCTGTGAGGTCACGGACTGAACAAACTTTGACATGGCATTGGAGAAGGCCTTTGGACATGTGGCATCACAGCTCATATTTTATGCTCAGAATATGGTACATGTACATTTATGGAAACTGAGACAACATTACCAATTATAGAGTGATCTTAGTAGAAGCAGCTTGCTTGTGAAACGGATGTATTGCTTCCAACATTATACCAAGAGCTCATTCAGGTAATATTAGATGTTACCCCTTTTGCATAGGTCCTATGAAATCTTTGTGAGATTTTAAATTTCAGGGGAAGCTTATAGTCTTTCAGATCTACATTAAAAAATTGAAATTCAAAAAAAATTAGAGAAATATTTTTCTTCTAATTTCAGTATTTCTGTTCCATTTCATACTATAGGCAACATAGATAGGTATCCTCATAGAATTAACAGAGCAAATAATCAGATTTTATTCTTTGAGCTTCCATTGCACATGTAGAAAGATGGTGAATGTACAAACTAAATGTACATTCAGTTGCAGAATGCTAAGAAAAAAACTAGCTGCAAACTTAAATGCTTTTAATCATCCCTAAGTAGACAGGGGTCTAGCGGCATGAGGAATTAAAAGATTTTAGAGCCACTATTTAAATGAAAAATATAAACTCTTTCTTTCTGAGAAGTGAATCCATCACTGTGATGGATCACTGGAATGGGATGTAGGAATGTTGGTTTAACTACTCTTTCCTTTCAAGGCTTTGTTTTTTCATGCTGAAGAAGGGAATAATAATAATACGAATGTGTGCAAAGCTTCCTTAGGATTCGGTAAGAGGTTTGGGTTTTTTTTTTTAAGTAACTATTAAGTAAATAAACCTATGTTACTTTTCATTAAATAAGGGAATTCTGGTTGGATATAAGTCACAGACCTGACCCAGATCCTACTTACCTCTGTGCAAATCAGGAGTAACACCACAAAATAGAAACAGTACATCTGCCTTCTTCCTGGTAATAGATTTACAGCTGTCAAAGCTTAGAGACACTTATTTGTTTCCTTTCTCCTTAGAGATGACAAAGTATATCACACCTGATGAACTGCAACTTCCAGGAACACTCAGTCAAAGCTTAGAGACACTTATTTGTTTCCTTTCTCCTTAGAGATGACAAAGTATATCACACCTGATGAACTGCAACTTCCAGGAACACTCAGATGTTAATGCTACAGAGGCCTATACTTCAGGTTGAAATCTTGCCTGGATTAAAACTCTGCTTTGGCTGAAGTTAAGAACCTATGTATATGCAGGGACATTTGGTAATGTTATAAGGCCCAGAGAAAATGGTTTAACCTGGATTCTATGCAGATTGACTAAACTTTTCTCTAAAGATTTGTTACCAATTTCTGGAGGAGGAGGGGTTCCTTACCAGGGGACTTTTTTCCATCTGATTAAGAGAAGGCACCTTCTAATCAGAAAGGAAGGTCCCACACAGATTATCTTCTTGTCATGCTATGACAGGACCCAGATTTCACTGAGGCTTTTGTGAAGAGCTGTGGAGAGTATTAAAGCCATGGCTCCAGAGTTCTTAACTTAGCTTTTTTTTACAATACAAAAAAAGAAGATGAACTCATGCTTACTGTTTCCAGTCAAGAATGAGTTTTTATTCCTTTGCTGCATTGTTGTCTGGTTACCAGAATGAAATGTTACTCATGTAAAAGCAGCATAACAGTCTACTGAAGAGAGAAGAAATAATCAACTCTTCTCTCTCACATTCTTACTACCTGAACAGTTTGACTCAGTGTTACACTTCTCCAACTTCTTAGATATTTTTCTGTATTTACAAACAGCTGCCTTTGCCTTGTGGGAGATCTTTTACTATTTTGCAACTTACTTTCATAAAATGGTAGCAATGAGTGCAAATTTCAGAGAATCAACCTGCCTGTTTGTTTCCCATGTTCATCATAGCATTTATTTTAAAAAAACCCCAACCAACCAAAACAGTTTTTACCCTGATTTCCTAAGGAAAGGACTTTGATAAACAAACTGGCAGCACAGTTATTTAAAAGTTTCACCTGAAAAGTTTTTGGACACATTAGATAATTAGGTAACGATATTTGAGATATAAGAAAAAAGCCTAAAAAGTATTACATTCATTTAAGTCTCATGAAAGTTAGTGGCCCTTGTAAACCCTTTTAAGTTGCCCTGGAAATAAAGGCTTTAGTCAAAGCTCTCCCCGTATAGAACTTGAAGAATATCCTTGGGAAAGAAATATTAAAATGCCCTAACTTCAGGAAAAGTTTTTGTTTGAGTTTATAGCGTAATAGGCAGCAGAGAAACAAAGCTCTTAGTTTTCATCTCATGCAAAACAAGCATTCATAAATTACATGACTTGCCAAACTGCTTGTTCTGGTTATGTACACACTTCCCAAGGAAACAGACCCTTGGGTACCAACCAAAATAATGTCTTCTTTCCTCCTTGCAGAGGGTTTGCACGTGTCAGGGAAAACGGAATGGAAAATATTTCATTTCTGGTGATATGTTTAATCTTACCCTATACATTTTCTGCAGATTTACCAGGTAGAATTTTGTCTGGAGTTTCAGTGATTTGCTTTGAGTATGCTGCACAGTTTGAAGGAAGATCTTACTGGGAGATTTTACTCTAAAGAAACAGCCAATCTTCACCTACTGTAGCTCTCAGGTTCTTTCCTTTCTTATGTTTGCACTGTTGAGGCTTAGTTAAAATGTTTTGCATTTTATGTACAAGAAGTTTTGTTTAATTAATGCTTTCTGAACTTCTGGTGGCAATACTATGAATTTGTTGACCATAGTCATGTCGAAATTAAATGTATGGAACCGACTAAAACAATTAAGGTTTAGATGCATTGGGAACTTAAGTTATATTTTTTGAAAATAAGTTTCACCTCATTTATTCCTTTCCATATTGTTTCGTGCTCTGAGGGCAAGTATTCTAACCAACATACCAACAACAGAATTGCTTTTATTTGAGTATCACTAAAGTAAGAGGGTTTGAGAGAGATCTGTCGCCTCCACATTTAATCCATAAATTTAAAATTATTTTTCAGTAATTCACAGCTAGAAACAATTAGCCTTAAAATATACTGAGCTAGTTTTGTGTATCTTAGGAAGGAGGTATAACCTGGGTCTGTTCAAAGTCTGGTACTTTGTCAAGTACTTCACTATTAATTTTTATCTTTGGCCCATAATTTTATCCTGACAGTTTCTATTTTTTTTTCTACGTGTTCACTGATAGGTTTACAGTCAATCCAGTTTCCAATGAAAAAGGCTTCCTAGTTGTATAACCACGTAAGTCCAGTTCCTCATATCGACTCACCTGCATTCAATGATCTTGCCTTGGGAAGCTGGGCAAACTTCCTAGCCAGAAGTATTGAAGTGTGGTGTATTTGAGGAATGGCTGGGGGCTCTATCTGTTTTAAATTTTATGATGCTTAAATGGAAAGAACATCATGAAAATATCTTAGAAACTATGTTATAACCCTTGGAGGAAGCCACTTACTTACTTCTTCTCCTGGGCCGTTAGTTCTAGACTCTCTCTTGACTGAATTTATGTGCTTCATAATCCTGTTTCGGGATTTACCTGTGTGCTTAAACTGCACAAGTCCTCCACAGTCTGGTGGTGTTATTATCCTCCGGAGCAAAATGTGGTGGTTTGCACCATGGCCTCCTCCATCCTGCTCAGCTCCTTCTTGCAAAGAAAACCTGGGTGTGAGAGGAGTGGAGCAGAGCTCCTCTCATAGGATCCAGACTTAGTTTGGATGCAGTCTGAATCCAGGACTGTGTAAGAAACATCTGAGCGTAGGCTTAGTCGTACGGCGGCACAGCAGGACATTTTAACACTCATACTTAAACAAGGCCTGACTTAAAATAGTATGTTACTGTTTTACCCAGCATTCACTCATTTATCATCTGTTACATTTTATGTGGCTCCTGGACTGATACTTTACTGATCAGAGCCAACTTTCAGTATGACAGGAAGCCCTACAGTTCCTGAAATCTACATTCATCTCAGCAGAAAGTGATCAGTAGCTAAATGATTCAGGAAGAAAGTGAAGAGATCAGTAGCTATATGATTCAATTACCTCTCAGTTTAGTGAGTAAAATAGGTTCACCGAAAAGAGAGCACCAGAGCTGGCAAGGGAACAAGCATGAGTGTGAGTGCCTGGGCAGAGAAAGGCAAGGGATTGAAGAGGGAGCACTGGGGCAGGAAGACCTTTCACTTTGAGGTGTTGTGTTGTGCAAGCTGCACTTTTTAAAGCAGAGTTTAAGATTGTAGGAGCTCTATAAGCTATTTCCTTGTGAAATCTTTGTTTCAGATGTTGTCCGTGCGTTATTGTCAGTACTGTGAAGAGACCTTGTAGTACACAGCAACAACAGCAAAAAAGCTTCACTTTGTAGAGCTGTCAGTTTTGCAATTTGAGTAGAATAGGAAAATAACAAGGTTTGTATTGTTAGCCTTATATTGCCTCTGAAAATTAGCTTTATGCAGCTCTTTCTAGTGTGTGTGAAGGTGCATATGCCACTAACTTTTCAGCCTGTCTGTTGACTTCAACTGAATTTGATAGATAGACGTTTCAAAGAAAACTAAGTTCCCACAATGTTTGCAAAAGCAGACTGCTAGACTGAGGTGAAGGATTTTTTCCAGACTCCTTCAGACAGGTTGGGATTCTTACATCTACCTTTACGTGAGAAGTTGCTGTGTGACAGTTTATTATTGAATGAGAGAATCCAAAATGGGCGGAGTCTTTATATGTAACCTAATCACAGGAAAAGCTTCAGTTGAAGCTTTCACCTCAGTAGACAGTGAAGTCAAATACATGGAAGTTACAAATCCATTGGGCTATATTTGCCTTTGGACTTGTGAAACTTCTTATATTGCTCATTATTTTAACAGTTTGTATTCCAGAAGCAAACAGGTAGTGGAGATATTCACTGTCATCAGTTGATCTAAGAACTGTGACCCAACAGCAGCTCCAAAAGAAATCTGCCTACTTGAAAAAATTTGCTGTGGAAAACAATTCAAGACTGGAAGACAAAGGAAATTGCTGTCAAATTATGATCTCAGAGTGCTTCCTGTAGTGAGAGAAAAGTCATGAACTGAAAATGTTTGATCTTTTGGTTTCCATTTGGTACTTCAAAGAGGGATTATTGGTGCTTTAGAGAAGTATTTAAAATGCATATGTGAATCCACAGGGGTATAATTGAAAATATGGAGTACCAGTAGAAAAAGTTTTAACACCCTTGAGTTTGGGATAGCTCCTTTAACTGAAAAATCACAAGTGGATTGTACACACATCATATCATCAAAGATATTGAATTTGTTTTGGCAAAAAACATGCAGAAATATTAACTAGATTGGTGGGAAAAACTAGAAAAATGAACAAAGTTCTGAATAATAAAAAATACAGTATTTATATAGGTTATTCCTTTACACTGACACAAATTTTTACTGGGGAGTAGTTCTAGTCTTATATGGTTACAAGAACATGAGTTTCTTCTGACTAATTATGTGATTAATAGGAGGTGAATTTTAGGTAAAATAGTGTGAGAAATTTGCATGATACATAGATACAGTGCAAAGGTGGGAAATAATAGATACATATGCATGACAAATCTCTGTCCACACTGGATGTCTCTGAGAAATCCTCTTTCCTCTGTCTAGTAGTTTGTTCTGCCATTTTCCCTTTTGTTTTCTTCTTTCCAGTCCTTTCCTTTCTCACTTGCTTCTGCCCATGCAGTAACATCAGGCTAGTAGTCATAGTCATGGTTATGGAAAAGATGGTCAATGCACAGTTGTTTAATTCATTCGCTGTTGAAAAGCACTTTGAAAATCAGAAGTGTAAGCAAAGATCTAAGTATTATCTTGAAGAAACTGAAATTTCTATGCAGAGATGTTCTGAAAAGATCTGTTGTCAATGCTCTTTCAAGTAGTTTTATTACATCATTTATTTCTTGAATTTATAGAATAGCTACAACTGAATTATGCAAATCCACCCCCCCATCCCCCACCCCCAGTTCCAGCAGCTCAGTTCTACCAGATACCCTGGGTATCCTGGCTGATGTAACTGCACATGTTGTCACACTCATTGCTTTCATACATACTCACTGCATAAACTCTGCCCAGCCGTACTATATCAGACCGTGCTTGTATTGGGGATAACTGGTGACAATGTAAACCATGAGAAAGAGATTCATATGATTTCTACATGTTACCAGAAAAACAAGATTAAAAATACGTTTTAACAGTGTGTATAGTTCCAGTGTTGCTGGTTATCTGTAGCAGGTAGGTACCACTGAAAGGACATAGACGCAAAGAGCAAAGATTTGAGATTTTTGTTCAATATAGTTAAAAAATTTGAGCAATTGGATAGGAAATATGGGAGAGAGAGTTCAGTTCACTGCTAAAATTAGCAATTGAATTCCTTTTAAAACACATAATCCTTTTGTTTAAAGACTTAGCAAAAAGCCAACCATGCTTTCCTGGGTTTCTTTCCTCCCCCTTGAAATATCAGATATTGACTCAAATTAATTGCAAGGCACTGATAGAGCTGAACTGAGGCTATTGGAATGGTATTGGAGTAGAGTCAATCCTGTTCAATGGAGGTTTTGTCGTGGTGCAAATGACCTTAGACTCTTCAGTCATGATTGCTTCTGAGAAGCAAAGGGTGTCCCTCTCCCTAAAGAATTGAAAAATCTTACTAGATAAGGCTGAAAAGAAGGATTGCAGAAAGTAAGTTTTATTTACTCTATTTTACAGGCAAGAAACTCAGACACTGAAGTGACTTGCTCAGAGTCTCACAGGAAGCCTGGGTGGATGTGGGAATTGAATGCAGATAACCTGAGTCTGAGTGCTTGGCTCAGAAGACCACTTTAAAATGTTTTAGAATGTGGCTTTATTCATCTGTTAAGTAGGGTCTGAATAACGTGGAAGATATGGGCTGGGGAACATGCTATATACATAATACATCTTCAGTGTACATATATGGTATTTTATAGGAGAGTATAAACTCGTTGGTTGCTCTTTCAGGCACAGGTTAATATCACTTACAGAGTGTCTCAGTACACTGAGCATACACTGGAAAACACTAAAGAAAGGGAATTTTTAGGTTGCTAATGATTTCCTTTTAAGGAACATGTGACTAAGGGCTGAGAGAATTTGCTGCTGAAACTGCTTACTACAAGCCTTTGAAAATTCCCTGTCTAGTTATTCACATAGGAAATATCTGGTTGCAGGCATACTTGGCTGTGCAGGCTTCCATGAGTACCCCTTATTTATAAAGTCTGTTCATTCAGACCTTTAAATGGGAGCAGTTGACAGAAAGAGAGTAATTTTTGTGAATCCTTTTTTAAACATATAGTGAACTTGCCTCTTGACTTTTGAATTTGATGCTTCATTGTGATTCATGCAAAGTACAAAAGCCTTTTGCTACAGAGATAGATAAACATAGAGATGAAATACCACCAGTTCATTTAATTTTTAGTATCACTGGATATTTTTTTTTTTTCCCACTAGCAATAGTATTTTTACTGTGTACCTGCCTTTAAGTGTTCCAGCTCTTAGACTGTCAGTTCAGTATCTTTCATGAAAAACTATTCTCACTTAAGGCTGTATTCTTAGAAGCTTTTGGAAAGTGGCCTGGAAAAATTGTTTGCATGCCTGTTTGCACTACCAAAATCCCTAATTGTGTCTTTTAGTGAATGTGTCTAAGCCTTCAGTTCTTTTCTATATTTTCTGTAGTACTTGAGAAGTATTTTATCACTACTATTCTTTAAACTAGTAATACTAATCTGTTGCTGGAGTTCACTTAATTTCACCCTTAGCAACATTAGTTTACATGCTTCAGACTTAACTAGAGTGTATGTAAATGCCCGCAAACTGATTTTCGTGTGAGGCTGGCATGATTTCTGACTTTGGATCAGCTAGCTGTTACTTCATTTTGAGTAATTCAACACAAAAATAAAGAAGTGGTTGTACAAATCCTTGCAAAATGAAATCACCAAGTTTCTTAGAGCTCTGCTTTTTAATTATCCTTCTTTTCACTCATGGAATGGTTGAAAATAAATTTCATGTGAGATAACTGTTATATATATTGCAGAAAGATATATGTTCAACTTGCCACAGAAATCCCATACAATTATAGCTTTCTAAACATTATTAAAATATCTTTAGCACCTTAGTGGCATATTTTAAGATCCTGACACTTCTTAGACTGGCCTGGTTTTACTCCACCAACTTTCAGGGCACAACTTATGGCAGGACCAATTTATTCCAACCATTTCTTTTCAAGTGAAGTTGAAATCATTTAGACATCTAATCCTGAAGTACACCTGCAAATGAGGACCCAAATTGCTTAGGTTAAAAAATTTGCACCTCCATTTTATTACGTCTAAAGCACATGGATCCCTAAAGTTTGTTCATTTTTGAGTAATCATAATGAACTACTGGGCTTATTAAATTTGGTGAGAAAAGATAATAGATGCACAAAAATATATAGATATGCAGAATTTAAAATAAAGATTCCAAAGGAGTGAAGAGATCAAGATATTCTGTCCTTTTGCATTTTGCATCAGCAATTTTGAATGTAACAGTTTGGAAATTCACAAGTAGGCTGGTTGTGTCCATATATGTAGGCAACTGTGAGCTCACATTTAGAGAAAATAATCATATGCAAAAAATTGCCAAGATAAATCATAAAAATTTGCATAAATAGTTCATGTTTCTTACCACATTTTCTCTGCCTGTCTTCATGCAGAATATTAGTTGCCTTCAAAAATTGTTGTGCTAACTCTAGAGTACGAAGACTACTGTATTGGTCTTGCGCATTTTAGCGTAATTGTAATCTGTATAGCTCAGAGCAAGAGAAATGGCAAGCATCTAGTATAAAGTAAGAGGGGAAAAAGTATCTCATGAAAAGGTAGGTCTAGCACCAGAAAACTGACAGAAACATGAGCAGCTAATTGCTGTAGGCTCCATATATCTTGGAATGACTTAAGGGGATATCAACAAATCACTTTCCACTGGAGTATAGTAACAGCAATGGCATAACAGTGAAATCACTGGCAAAGACTAGGGGAGAAATTCTTTTAAAATATTGGCATTAGTATGTCAGTGAGCAATTCTTTTTCCATTTTAATGGTTATTAATGTGTGTGCTTGCATTTAACATCTGCAAACCCTCCCTTCCCACTCTTCTTCCCAAAAAACAAGTGGTGGCATGGTAACAGATTTTATGTGTCCATCTCCAATTCCCGTATGGAATTGTGTTCCTGAATAGTTTTTTCTAATACTGACATCCAAAATGTAAGTTATTTGGCACTAGTCATATATGTCTTTTCCCCACCAAAAGTGAAGAGATTAGTTAAAAAAAAAAAGTGTGATTTTGTTTTTGAACAAATAGAAACAAAATTTCTTTCTTGATCCCATGTTCCAGGTTTCTTATTTCCAAAAAAAAAAAAAACAAACCAACCCCAAGCCCCAGTATTCAGAGTTTAAATAAATGAATTTGATTATTTTGCATGTAAAAGAATTTGGAAATATCCCTAGGAAGGCCTCTTCTTCTCCATTTTTGCACAACTCTCCAAACCCATAAGCTAAACCAATTTTTGAATGTCATGACAGATATGTTTCCCAACATTTCTATTTGGCCAATACTAAATATTTAGTGTTAGTTTTTACATTATTCCCATGTTTTGTTTTCTCATGGGCAGTATTGAACCTCAAATATATCATCAGGATCTTTGCTAGGTAGCTTAGTTTAAAAAACAGATTCCTCTGTGATTTAACTATAATCCTGGTTGAACGATATTAGCTGGGTAATGTGCAGTGAACCATATTGCTTTGGGAAAACAATGCTCTCCTCTCCTCCTCCCCTCAGGTACCCACACGCTTTGCCGACAGTCGTTGCATTATAATTGATGAGAATTTGAACCTTTTCTAAATCAAACTTCTTTTTTTGTTTCAACTGTGTTCAGCCATTTTTAAATGCAGCTGGTACTAGCAGTTACAGCATAATTTTTGGACTAGTATGGGCAGAGTTTGTTGCAGTTGTCAATCTTAAAGCATTTATTTCTAGTGCATCTCCAGCATATTGTCTGAAATTTGTTTGCAGTGAACTCAGGGAACAACATAATTTTATAACATGATTCTGAAACATTCTTTACACAAAACCCTCTCTGTGGTTTGCAAGGAAACTGCAGCTGACAGAATTGTAGCACCATTGTGTTTTAAGTCTTTCTTTAAAGGCATTACTCTTTCTTTCTCCCAAAGACATGAATACTTGTGTAAAACTTCCCCATTTGTGTCAAAATTATTATTTTCTTCTTTTTGAGGAGTGTAAATGGGAGAAAAAATCTATTTATATTAAATGACCAGTCACGGTAACCTGTAGTTTAATCTAAGTAAAAGACAATGTTTCCTCAGCTCCAAATATTTTATGTATTTGAAAAAATGAATATATTAGAGAAGAATAAAGACTATAGAATATATATTAAGACATTTAATGAACATTTGTAGGTGCAAATGCCTCACTATTACAAAACTCACTTTTGAAATTATCTTTTACTTTTAATGATCTCATGCCAGCCACAGGTACAGCCATATGTGTGGTTTCCCCCAGATACTGAATGATGTTCTGTAGTGGGGTCAAGCGCTCTCATGACATTTAACCATTGGAAATGAAAGAAAACATTTGTGGTGTGAAACAACAGCACATACTTGACCCTCCAAAGCGTATCCATTTATAAATGGATAAAAGTGACTATTTAAAGTTGTTTTATAAGGGAACCACTGTGCCCACCGAAAACCCCTAATTTACTGTTTGAAAAGGCAAATGATGTGCGGGTACAAGAACACGCATTTTTTAAGAACATCTGTGGTGTTCCTTGTGTTGCATTTGATCTTAGTGGTAAAACAACAAAACCGAGTTTTAGAGGGGCATTGCTGCCATCCTATTTTTAATTCACCATTATGTGTTAAAATAACCATTAGTTTAAAGTGAACAAACACAGCCTTGCTTTCAATGATTGCTCAGGTATTTCTTTTAAACCAGTTTATAATTTTACAGTTGATTTTGTGTAAGGGGTGCAGCCCTAGATGCAAATTAGGGAGCTGGTGGTGACTCAGTCACATTCCTTTCCTGCTTCTATTTGCTGTGGGGAAGAGGATGAATGAATGAGAGAAAGTGTTATTTCACCCTCTTTTCTGATCTCTTTATGTGCATGGCAAGCCGCATCAAGAAATTAGCTGTTTGAGCCAGCCAAGACTTTCTATTCTGTCCTCTGCCACCTTGCATGCTTGCAGGATTTGGCTTCAGGTTATGATTTCAGAGTGCTGCTACACAAAGGTATGTTCCCACCCATCCTTGTTTCCCCGCTCAAGTAAAGCAAGGCAATGACACTCAACGCCTTTTTGTTTAATTTTTTTCTTTTTAATACACTTTGACTTCAAGCATAATTATAGCTTATAAATAGCTTATAAATATTAGTAAGCATCGAAATGCACTAGCCTGTATGAAACTCTCAAAAGGTTATAAAATAAGAGAAGTTGATTGGATCTCAAGCAAAACAAATCAGCAGTAAAATGTGGTTTTGAGGCATGAGAGATTTTCAGAATGTATTTTTAAACAATCTGGACATAAACAGATTAGTTGAAGACAACTTCAGTAAAGATAGCTTTCTTGAACTATCCACAAGCATTTTGTCAAAGAAAGCTGAACTATGACTAATTCTGTGAGTAGTATGAATTATTAGGTGATGAATTTTAAAAGTAGTGTCCAGATGTAAATAGTGAAAGCATCCAAAATATTACTCAGCAGCTGCAAGAGCTATAGGAAAAGCTGACATGACAAATTTAGTCATTTCTTAATCACTTTCGTTAGGCAGTATTGTCAGTTCCAAGAGGCACATTTTCATCTTGATTTACGCCTATAATAGAAATGGCTGAAAACTGAAAAGTTCTCAAAACTATTTACTTACAAAACACCTTTTAGGTCATTTTAGAAGCTTCCTATGACCTAGCACTAATGTTCTTTACACATGGGAGTTCAAAAAATATACTTTTAGACAGCTTATATCAACAGAGCAATTTTTTCCACCTAAAAAAGTGACCTTAACATGGGTGCAAGTGCTAAAATCTGGCTTAAATGTATTATTTACAGCTAAATCAAAATTTATTAATTAGTTACCTTTGGTTTAAATAAAATTAATTGTTAAAGCAGAAAGTAGAGGTTGGTATGAATTCTGTTCTGCAGTAGCTTTCAGATAAAAGAAGCAGTGACCCAACTCATTAGCCCTTTGATTTAATATATTGACACTTGGGTACGAATAATTCCGTTTAGTGGCTTTTGCTTCCCAGGGATCAATTTAATTAGTTATAAAATGTGACTTCATGTCAAGAGCCAGAAGAAATGCTGACGCTAAATAAAGTCATATGCAATTCAAACAATAAAGCTATCGATGCCTGGTTAAAAGTTAATGATGCACAAAAAATGGCTTAATAGAGACAACCTCAGCAATGAAAGTGATGGTAGGAAAATTAAGCTAAGTGGATGAATGAGAAATGGTGATGTTGTTGGACTGTTAAAACAAATTCATGGATGGCCTGATGGTTCATTTCATAGTACTGTATGTTTCCGATTTAAATACATATTTAAAGGTAGGCCTATACTTTCATATTAGGAGCGACAAGAAGTCGTCTGAAACCTTTCTTCTTTAGATTCTAGAAAAGGACAGACAATTTACCTGTGCATATTCATCTTTGATGTATCCCCTGGGATATCTTGGGATGACCCAGTATTAATCATAATAACCTCCTATTATAATATTACAAGTACTAATATTTGCCCAGTTGGTTGAGACCCCAGCGAGGATCAGTGTCTATTATGCCAGGTGCAGTTTATGTGATGTACAAATAAGAAAGGACACTTTTGTGCCCTGAAGAAGGGTAGAAGCTGAAAGCACCATACTCTTTCAAAACCCGTTTAATGCTGTAGATGTAGTCTACTTACGTTACCTAAGCAGAGTAAGAAGGCTTAGTGAAGAAAATACCAACCCATAAAATTGTTGGAGGTACAGTTTGTTCTTCATTATTTCTTCTGTTGCTCCATGTGAACACACAGATTTACCAGAAACTGACAAGAATTAGGGTTCCATTGTTTTCATATTTCTTAGCCTGCTTTGAGCACAGCAAGGTAAAATGCATGCAAGATGTCTTAAACAATAACCTGCAAGTCCAGATTAAGACATTGGGCTGAATTCATGAAAAATAATTCTCATCTTTTTATGAGTATCATACAAGGATTTTTCAAGTCATGGTGGGTTGTTTCTATTTCAGTAAAACGGTGCTCGGATTTAATGGTGAATTGATATGGTACTCTCATTTAGAGATGTACAGACACCTAGCTGAATATGCTGGATAGATACTAGGTCAAAAGAAAATATAGAGAAATCTGATTCCTTAGCTTTGGTATGTTAGCCAAATGGTCTCTGATACAGAAATTATGGTTAAAAATAACAACAAAAGCTTTTTATTTGCTAATAATTTATCACTGTTTGGATGAAACTGGAGTTAGTCCACCTGTGAGGAAAAAAACTGGTATCAAAATGACCTGATATTGAACTAAGCCATGTTATGTTTTTATTTGTATTAATCCTTTCGGGGGCAAATGGATTCTGATTAGGAGGACCGATTGTGAAAAGGGACAGTAGTAAATTAGGCAGTTATATAATATTTTTTAACAATTCTACACAACTGGGCTCATCTGTACACTCCTAGAAAGCTTGAAGCCGAGCAGCAGGCAGTGGTTATTACCTGCTAAAAGCATTAACAGTAGCTACGGTAACTTGCCAAAGGATAGAGGGATATGGCTTAGAATAAAACCTCTGTGTGTCAGAGGGATTTTCAGACTGTACAAGAGTTATGTTTTTTTTACTAATGTTAGGCAAACTGTTTTGTCTTTGCATTGACTTTACATTGGCCGCAGCCTACACAGAGGGAACTGCTGGAAAAAAGGGGGACATTAATACTTTTTACTGTGTGCGGGCCAGCCAGTAGTTAGAAAGGGGGCCCATGTTTTCTTAGGGCTCAGATGGCAAAGCTAAGTATTCAGCCTACGGCAGGAAAAAAGTGCCTTTTTTGTTTTCTGGCTGGAGAGTCCAAGCATTCCCAAAGGAACACAATGAATGGCCCATTTTGTCTAACACCATTTCATAGACATAGAATTCTTGTTTTTTCATAATTATTCTTGCCCGTCACTGGGTGTGCACATGACATTTGAGCGTGTTTTAAAGTCTTAACACACTCATGTGCCTGCAATAAAGTTACTTATAACAATCCAGGCTTTCTGCAGACAACAGAGCAGGGTCTGTTGTTTTCACAAGTCACAGCAGCTGGGAGGCAATTGTGAAGACAACAGCTTAATCTAGCTGGAAAATACAGGAAGAAGAGAATATACACTCAATTTCCTTCCATATTATTGCAAACAATGCAGAGGGCTTTTTTTGTTGTGGCTTTTTCTTTTCTTTGCTCTGGGTGGTCTGACTGAAAATGTGAGTGGCATAAAATACACTAGTAAATGTACTTTGAATCTTCGACTTGTTGCATTTCTGTATTCATGCTGATGTGCCTATATCTGTTAAAGGGAGAGAATATTAATCTACATGAGCACTTTAAAAATCATACAATAACAGCCTTTTTTTGACGTCATCTGCGCAGTGTTTACACTGGTGTTGGTTTACAACATATGTTGCAGTTGCTTCTGAGTTACGCTGGTATAAATGAAACTGGAATCACGAATTTAGAGAAAATTTGATTGCTGAAAACTTCCATTTGAAGCAAAATTAGTTAAAGAAAAAATAAAGCTAGACAGTCTTAGATGTTTGGAAGTTGTATTTTAGCTTCTGTGTAAAAGGACAAGGGCAGTCAGTAATTTGTTTCTTTATTGCATGCTTCTGAATCTGTAGATTAATCATATTTGTAAATGCTTCATTTATTTCAGAAGCACATTTACAAACAAAGCATGCAATAAATTAACATGCAAACTCAGTGAAAAGCATCATAAGTAGTCAGTGATCAGATAGTTTTTTCCCTAGCTATGTTTCTGGAAGTTTTGTGAAATATTAGGGAGCTGTTTTGTTTTGTTTTGTTTTGTTTTGTTTTGTTTTTTAACTTGGTGCAAGGGGTGAAAAGTGAAGAGGAAAACATACTTCAGTTATTATGTCAACACTAGAAAGAGTAAAATGCAAATTAACATAAATTTGATCAGGGAGGTGGGGGCAGCTTAGCAGCCACCACTAGATGTGTTTCAGTGAGGGTAGATGTTCCTTTTAAAGAAAAGGTGATGTTTATCCACTCGCAGTAAAGGTACCTTCCTTTCCTGCTCTTGGGAATGCTCCATACAGCAGGTTTCCAGTAACCATGGCAGACAACTCAGATGGGAAAGATTTTTATTATGCAGAGCACAGAGGTTATAGCAGTGGCTGGTAGCAGCAAAAGCCAGTCAGACAGCGAGTAGGGAAAATGAATGAGTGATTTGAACGTAGTCCAGACTTCCAGGAGAGAGAATTGAGATCAAGTTGACGTATACCGAAAAAAATACAATATGTACGCCAAGATGACTTAGATGTACAATCTACTGCTTGTAAGAGCTGCAAATTGTACTGTACCACAGGCACCAGCCAGCTCTAGGGCAGTGGTATCTGGGATGAATGTACGGTTGGAAATGCAGTGGGTATTACTCTAGTCAGCCACAAGATAAAGCAGATACGTAGTAATAATATCACATAGACGTCCCATCTATTTATAAAAGCATGGTTGTGGATTTCAGGGTCTAAGCATTAAATCATTTAGGCACACTACTGACCTAACAGCAAGCAAAATCTCTTCCTCTGTTTTCCTTAAAATACAATACCACACCTCTCCCCTCTCTTTCCCTTAAAAATACAGTACCAGTGTGGTCCAAAATAAATATACAGATTAATTGGCCTGTGAATCTCACATTAATCCTGTTCAACCCATTTGCCCTCACATCTCGGAAAACCTATATTGATACATTTTCTCCTATATTCGTTTGCTGCCATTTTGGAGTTAGATGAACTTCCACAACGAAAACAAAACAAACCCAACACCAACCTAAAAAATATCTTGAAACATGCATCTAATCTGAAATGGAAAATTACACCCTGAAAACTTATTTACCTGCAAAGCCAATGGGAGACAAGCACATGCTGACAAACCAGGGAGTTTGGGGAGTATTGTTTACTCTGCAGACCCTTGAGTGCCCTAGGAGTGCTTTAGAAAAGCATTTTAATTTGTTTCAGCTGCATGTGTCTATTTTAAAAAATAAATGTTTGTGGCTGTCTCATTTCCTTGATATGATGCTACTTTTATGTCTAAGTTTTTCTTGCATTTGTGACAACAACCTTCCTAAAGCCAAGAAAGCCAAATGTACTTCACTATGGTCTCCTTCCTCATGTTGGAAATTTATTGAAAACTTTTGGGCATTACTCTCTTGGTATCTGTGGCCTACAAAGGAGAATTTACTACCCTGTATAAATATAAAATACCCTCCACAAGAAATGAAGTGCGAGTGGATGCTAAGAGTTTTGCAAGGAGACTAAAGGTGAGGAGTGAAAAGATTAAGTGAAAGAGAAAAAAATTATTTGATAAATAGAAGAGACAGAAATGAATCCAGCAATAATAGATGTGAGTGATAGAGTGATTTCCAAATGACGTTGTTTTCTTACTTTAGTTGTCTACCACTATGATTAGCCCAGCTGGCTTGCTGACTTCTCCACTCAGCAGTGAACCTGTTAAACGTGTCGTGGCCAAAGTACGTCTTTACAGAGATAGAAGTGGTCTTCCCAGAGTAAGAATTTAAAACATAGATTTTGTGTGTCCAAGAAAATGGTGACTATCCAGGAGTGCAGCAAGCAAGTTGTAGAGCCAGGCGGGCTCTACAATGCCAAGATTGAGAGAAATCCCAAGTGAAAGATTTGGAAAACAAGAGGAAAGCATATCCTACAAATATTTAAACCTCTCTGTATTTATGTATGTATACTTAAAAATATTAATACAAAATATATGTATATGTGCAAATAAATCTGTATTCTACATATATGTATACAGATCTGTATATTATATATGTACATGTATATATACGTAGAATATGCTTTTTATAATATAAAATATATAAGCATATCTATACACATGTATTTATATATAAAGAGAGAAAGAGACATTCAATTTCACTTTAAGAAAATGGAATAGGAAACTAATAGGAAAGTTTCTGCTTGTTAAGATGTGTGACTTTGTCATGGCATGCACAACACACTAACTTCCATAGGGCATACTTTTTAAGAGTAATCTCCTTCTAGTGAGTAAACAAGTTGCCACAAAGGCATCTTCAGCGCACTTAAACATGGTCCACGTGGGGACGTACTGCAGAAGAACTAAGGTGCTACAAATACATATGCTGATATACTGTGCTGTTGTTTCCTATATATCTAAACCCCAAAGCCGAGCGTCAGAAGGAAGTACAGTGGGTTACAGGTAAACACAGATGTAAGACTTTAAACAGAGCTATCGAAAGAAGCTTTTTGCCTTCTCTGCTTTTGGAAGTCTATTTGGATAGGCATTTTTGCAGAGTTCCTTCTCTTTTCTTGTTATCTGACCTAGTGAAAAAAATTATTACAAGGGTGCCTTACTTTCTGGATCTGGCTGTGAACTGGGCATGCCATTGTGGCTCACAGCTTTGCAAGATGTTATTATGTTGGACCGATATGTGGGACTCTGAGTGTACCACCAAGTCAGCCCTCATCCTTACTTTTACTTTTGATTTTTTTCCCTTCCTCTATGTCTCTTTCATTCCTATTTCAATGTATGTAAAAAGTGTCAGCACTAGCTGGTTCCTACTTTGGAAAAAAAGTAGCACTTCAGCTACTCCTGCAAATTCTTTCACCCTTTGAGCAGTGATTAATATACAGGTTTAAGAAGAATTTTTAAACAAAAGCTGGAAAAAAGGGAAAAGAGCAAATATGCAGGCTAATGGTGTACCCTGAGGTGAGAAAAATGCTTTTTTTTAACAAGCCAAGCATAGCAAAAAAGCTATTCTACAGTGAAATTAATAATTACCGAAAAGATTTGCTAGCATTGTTGTTGTATCCTTTATAAGAGTATGGGTAACATGTTTAAAAAACATGGGAAGTGTGAATCAAAGCCCAAAGATTCAAACTGGTCTCTAATTTTTAATGTGAATTCTATTCACATGCCCCTGGTGCATAGACTGAAATAGTCTGTGGATAACAACTGTCTTCAGAGTGATGCCACTTAACCTGAAAATTGTATCTGTTCCTCCGACGGTATAGATTTCAAATTTTCATTCTGTTTTAACAAAGCTTTAAGGTAGGGAATGGCATCTTAGCGCCACATGTAGTAGGTGCCTAGCTATCATACATGATTTCAGTCCCAAATATTTTCCAAAGGCAAGGTTTGTTTATTAACTGAACCCCATGCTGAGATTCAATCAGTCTAATACAGGCTGAGTTTGAACATTCAAACGTATGCCCATACATCTTGGGCATATATCTTACATAATGATGTTGGCCCCAGACATCTTTCTGGGTTTGTTTATGTCTGTTATGGATTCCCCTCATTATCCATGCTGTTTGAGGGATTCCCTATGGATTCAGCCAGTTTATTGCATACTTTTTTAATTTTATGCTGAACGGCATGTTCTGAGTGGCAGCTCGTATGGCAGCTCTGTACAGCTTCCTCTCAAATCCAGAGATGAATGCTGTGATTAAGATTAAATAAAATAATACGGAAACCAACATGCTGCAAAAGGGTATGTGAGAGAATGCCCCGGGAGAGGCAAGAGGGTTATAGAAGTAATGTGAATGATAAAACATTAAGATGTTGACTACTCTTCCTATTTCTCTGCCTTTTAATTATGGTTAACCATTAGAGCAACAATTCTGTGATTTACACGATCTTCCTTATTGAGCATCTATAGTAATAACACTGGGAAAACTCATTTATTAAATTTCATCAGAGTGAAGGGATGTTTTAATATGCCAGTCGCTAAGCACATCTCTATGTGCACACAACTACCAGTAACATTAATTGGAGTTGCATAAGCAGATCAGCCAGAGAAGGGAGTCTTAAGTACAGAAAGTAGAGATTGGCATGGGCCACACTCCGTTCTCAGGAGTATGTCCTGCTCCACTGAAGTAAGTGGAGTTTCTGAGGCTCCTTTCCTGAGATGAACATTGCCCTTTTCATATTCAGTGTATAGTAGCCAGTTAGTTCTTGCAGGAGAATTTACCAGGAGTAATATATGGCCAGAAGAAACGAGGGCTAAAAGACAGTTTTTTCTTGTGAAGCCTTTGCATTATGAAAAAGGTTGTTTTCAATCTGAAAATTCAGATTTATAAACACTTAATTCATCAGTTCCCCGTGCCTTTCATTTGAAATAAACAGCCAGCAATATTATTTTAAAATAAGGCAGAAGGTGTAACAAAAATGAAGTAATGTTTTGAGAAATATGTGATTGATGATTAAAAAACAGAGAGAGAAGGGGTGGAGGGGTGTCAGTCCAGCATTCATTAGTCAGGCAAAACTTCTGTTTGAGTGTGCATTAAGTCAGGAAGACCAGACAGTGTGTCTGGAAAATTATTCTTTCTTTAAGAAGTCCATTTAGTCTTTCAAAACTATTCTCTTGTTTCTTCAATCTTAAGGCATCCTTTGACTGACTTAGTTATTTTATATCTATTGGTGCTAGAGAAGACAAAAGAAACTTTAAAACCTGGAAACATAAACGTCATTGAACCACCCACTTTAAAATAAAAAGGGGTGGGGAGAGAAAGAGGGAAAAAGCAAAGAAAGAAACCACAGTGGATGTTTTCCAGGAGGAACATGCTACTCTCTGTAAAGGGGGCTAGTGTAACAAGAAGTCATCTATTCTTGATTTCTTTAGACAGCTAGAGCTTTGTGCCTTGTCTAGTTTCTACTTTTTAAGAGCTTGTTCTGTGTAGCAGAAATAATACAATAAATGGGTTTAACCACATTTGTCTCAGCTAGACAGTCTGCTTTGTCAAAGATTGCTGGTACAACATAAACAAATTATGTGTTTGTAGTGCTTTTCAATGAAAGCCTATCTAACACAGCGGAGATTGTGTTTCGGCAGCTGTAGATTTAATCTCCTACCTGTCAGTTAAAGCAGGCATTTCCTGAGCAGATAAGGCCTGGCTGCAGAGGGGGAGCAGCCACAGCTGGACAAAGGGCCATTGTTGTTGCCCCGTAATTCTATGTAGATTTGCGCGGGCATTTCATCACTCCAGCTCGGTCGGGTTGCAGAGGAGCCAGCCTTTCAGTGCAGGTTCGGCAGGCAGAGAGAAAGGGAACTGCAGCACAGCTTTGTGCAATTGACTCCCACTGATTATCGTGAGCAACTGAAGAAAATATCCCAACTTTGAAAGCAGCGTCACTCTAATGTGAGTGTGATCATAGGATTCATGGCAAGGATCTATTCACAAGCTGAAAGTGTGCTTTAAATAACACTGGAGTTCTGACAGTTTGGGGAAAGCCAGGGAATGGGAAGATTGGCATTCCTTCTTGAATATCAGGATGCTCTGTAGAAAAGACAGCACAGCAGTGTGGCTTTATATCTGAAGTGTAGCTGTTACTGGAATTTTAACACACAAAGTTGCATAAGAAAAACCTAATGCTCACTTTAAATATGAGGTTCCTAGTTTTCTGCCTTATTTTACCTTTAATGATTTTGTTCTTTCAAGATGTTTTTGTAGATGAATCATAAATGTAGAAAGTTGAGGAACCAATACAACTGATCCAAGCCAGACACGGTGCAGGAGGGAAGCAGGCTCTGTGTATGTCATTGAAGTTTAGAAACTCTCTTGCTTACTCCCAAATCTACAATAATTACTATATACCTAGCAGTGGCAATCATCTCATACTGTGCACTCATACTGTGCAAACACACCGGTTTCTTGGAACCTTTTCTGAGTAAAGATGGCCAGATCATGTAAAAATCTGAGGAATCCTAGGAATAGATGGAACAAATTAATTTTTGCATGCAATCAATATTCCGATTTAACTTTGATCTATAGACACAGGAGTTTTCTGTATTAAACTAGTTCTCCAAATAATTGCCCTTGATAATCCTTTGTGTTTCTATCTAGATACTCCATAAACATCATGTGATTTCTGAAATTATCTAGGTTACTATTCTGCATTAAATGTCTTTCAAAAGTTTACAGAAGCAAGAATGTTCTTACTAGATGTGAATACCTCCTTTCACTTAGTCTCTTGAATATTATCCATTTAGGCTTGAGAAAAAAAATGTCAATACTTGTCTCTATAATAAAAAAGAGTAAATTCACAGAGGAGTAAATACCTGAAGAAATCAGCCATAAGACGGGGTGGGATGGGAAAGGTGTTTCCTTTCCACAAGTGTGACTCATATCCACCCTTGTGTCCTGCCAGAATACAAGTGTTCAAGGGCTAAACAGTGTAGCAGTGGCATGTACTTGCTCAAAAGCTGCCTCATTCTGATTTTGCAACAGAGCGTGTCCCATAGCGAAGTAAATGGCAGAACATCTGTTAGCATCAGTGACTCCCTGGATTTCAGATATATTCTTATTTGTCTCATATAATAGAAAACCCCCAACCTGTTCTTTCTTTGTACCTTTTTTACCTCTATTGGGCAGAAGGAGTTTTGATCAGAAGTTTTGAAGGATGCTTCTAGTTTTGTTCCCAGTTCTGCTGGAGGTATTCTTTAAAGTGAAAGACAATCCTTCCTTTAGCAATCATCAGTGTTGTTGTGTTAGATGACTTTTTATACTGTATATTACAAGCCCTTCTACTGGGAGAATTAGTCTTATGTTAATAAGTAGTGATGGCTACTATTCAAAAAAAGAACTCTGTCTTGAAATGATGTGGGGGGGAAACTCTGCTTGAAAGTGCCTATATGAAATACAAATTTTAAAGCATCTCTTGCTCTAAATTTTTCCATCCAAATTTCAACGTACTCCAAAACCTTGCACATTTTGATATCACCATAAAAACATAAGCTAATAAGGAATTTCTGATATAATTTATATTTAGATTTAAGCTAAAATAATGGAGCTTCCACATATAAAATATCAACAAGTATCATTAGGCTGCAATATTTTTCTTACTTTGGCATGAATAAGGCAAGGTGCAAATGAGAAGCATACATCTTCACTAGTCTTTGGAAATATCTGAAATAATTGACTTGCTCAGTCTTCTGTGATGGCTTGGTGACCACTAACTGTGACAATTTGCATAATAGTCAACTCTTCACTTCTGTAGAGATAACTGTTTGTATCTGATTAAAATTAAGACTGTTTTAGTTCTCTTGACTTTTCCAGAAGTTGCAGAAATAGAGATTTGCTGTTATGCTTTAACCAAACAAATGCACACATGGGGATAACAATATGCTGAGTTTATGCAGATTTTATAACACAAATCTGAATAAAATACCCACTAATAGACCCTTAAGGAGTAATAAACACACATGAATTTTCCTTAGTTGCACTTTAAAGTGATTTTAACATACTACTAGACCTTAACAATAATATTTAATTGACAAGATCATGCATTTGTATGGATTGAAAAGGTGATAGATCTCTAATTCCAAATGAACTATAAAGTCACTTTTGCATAACATGTTTTATTTATTTCTCTATAGCAGAGATGTTCTCCATCCCTCCTAGTGAGAGTTTCTTAAAATACAGACAATTTAAATAGATTTAATTATCATTTATCATACTCTTAACTTCATGAGATCATCTTTAGTTGAATTCTGTATTTCCAGGTAGTCGAAGAGCTAGATAAAAACAGGGTAATGCGATGAGAAGCTAATAGAATTGAAATGAGTACTAGTGTTTAAAACTATTCTGATTTCAGCGTGGTTGGTAGTATTTTTCTGTGTTCTCTTCTTTATTTCCCAAGTACAAGGAATATAAGCTTAGTTCATTTAAAGTTTCAAAGTATTGAAGAAGAAATAATAAAAAATAAGGATGCTCTTTTTTGCTCTATGACCATGGCTGCAATTTTCACATTAATGTTGTGGCCGCTGCAGTAGACTTAGATCTCCAAATCATGCTGAAGCATTGGACAAATGGAAGAAACGATAGGGGAAAAGAAATAAAATGGCAGTTGCAATCCCTTTACAAATTCAGTAGTTGTCTACATATCTTTCGTAGTATTTCCCATATGAAATATTCTCACTTTGCAAGTCTTTGGTATCTTTTTTAGAGTTTATTTGTCAAAACTTCCCCTGGGATCTCATTGGCAGACATTTTCTTTGTGGCTCATGTACTTTCACTGAGAGGAAATATTTTTCAATTAGACTGTAGATAATTAGATGGCAGATAAACTAGGACATAATATACCTCCCTATATAGATACAGCTCCAGTGATTCTATATTGCTAACAGGAGCAGAAATTAGTCTCTGAATAATTTTCAATATGGAAGCTATGTCAATGTGATTTTCAGTGTCTTAGCTACAATGCACTGCATGGGTGATTACTTTTGGTCTGTTGGAGCCCACCTTTCTTCATAGCCGTTTGTACTCACAGAATCATGGTTCCTTCCCTGGCATTATTTATGCTAGAAGGGATTTCTCACTTAAGCATTTCATTCCGCTCTCATATATTATCTCTACCTTAGAGGATGTTAGGCATTGATGGTGCGTTAATTCAAAGCCTTGAGAGTTCCTCAGTTACATTTCTGAGTTCAGATCAAAGGCCCTGCCACCATTTGCAAGCAAAGTAGCCAGATCCTTTATAACTGAACTGGTCAGTTAACCCAGCCTTTACAGTCACTTTGCTTCACAGAACAGCACAAATAAAATAGCCAGACCATTAAATTACAACCAAAGAGACCCTTTTATTTTTTTCAGTACAATACTTCTTCAGTTTTTCCAAATGGATCATTTTGGGGACCAGAAAAGGCCTCAGTCATGGCACAAGTTCATTACAACATTGGCAGAGCTGGGGAACAGATTTCAGCCCAAACATACAAAAATTTTAGCTTATAGCTGTTTTTAAGCATTTAAGTGATCCCACTGACTTTCATATGTATATGTTATCTTAGAAGTCGTCCCTTCTTTATGCAACATGGTGTTTGCTTTCTTGCAGTCGCCAAAATGACCTAATCAAAATAAACTTCAGATTAACAAAACTTCTTCTATTTCTTCTCTTACAAAGAACAACAAAACCCAAGACTAGTTATTGAAATAAATAAAATTCCAATGGTGGTATAAAAATAATAGTGCCATGTATTGTATACAGACTATTTAAAATGCAGATGAAGTACATATATATAAAGTGCAGGGTATTTGAAAACTTGCACTAGTATTACCAGGGGCACACACACTGCTTTCAGTGCTATTTAGATTTTTAAAATGAATCAACCTAAAATGTAACCTGTTAAGCTATCAGTTATAGCCATTCATATATTCTATCATATGGACAAATACTTGGGGCATTCTGAAAATGCACATTCTTACTTCATACAATGCCATTTCCATGACACCTGGGAACGTCTTCTATTACAATGTAGTTTCTAAGTGAGAGTAGACAATTTCAAACACATTTTTAACTATGGAAAGTAAAAGCTTAATGACTGCTTACACAGGTTGAAGTTATAGTCTGGCTATACCAATTATTCAAGAAGTTAAAAAGTCTTTTGTAGAAATTCATGTTTAAACTATGAAAAGTTTAAACCTGTCTGAGAATGAATTAAGCTCTCAGAGAGGCTGCAACATCACAAGGACAAAAGGCACTGTACATTCTATACTAAAGGAATTAAAAAAGTCCATTCAGTATATTCAAATATTAGTTTCTAAGTTAACGTGTTGGAGTAGTCTGTTACACTCAATACAAATCTCAAGAATTCTACAAGTTGAAAACAGGTCCCAGAGATTTTATTGTAATTAAAAAAAAAAAAATAAAAAAAAAGAGCTGTAAGGAAGGGATAAAATATTATAAAGATTGTGCTTACTGTCTCTCAAAAAGATAGGACTTAATTCTCCCCATTACTGAAATAAATCATGCAACAGAGAGGAAACTTGTCAGGTTTGATCTTGAAAAGTTTGTGAGGGATTCATCCCCCATTACAGGGTAGGATTTACTTCTGCTCCTGAAACCTGTGATCCTCGCAGCTTTGAAGAAATGTGGGAGCTGCCTTTTTGCTTGCACTGATGCCATTCTTTCCTCTGAATGCCTTTACCCTCTAGCTGCAATATTAGTTGTTGTAGAGGCTGCTTTGTTTTTTTAAGACAGAACCCTTCCTCCTCCTCAGTCTCACTAAATGTGCTGTGTTTCTTATTCAAAAGAGGCAGATCATTTTCATTCAGAGCATTATTTTTGTATGACGTATCACTTTAGCTTCCATTTTCCATGCACAGCACTAACCATCAATGACTTCTTAACAAGGAGGATTGTCCAGCCTTCTCCTGAGATTAGCATTCACATGACTGTGGGACAAAGCACTGCAGATTTGCCCAGCTTATCAAACAGGCCACCAGCTTTTATTATTTCAGGGAGAATCAAATTGGAAGTTGCTTCTTGAAGTAATCAGGGCTGATTTGCTCTAAAGTTGCTTCCTGACTTAGATCTCAGACAAGGAAGTGCTGTAATCAGTTCCCAAGGGCTGTTAGAGTTGTGATAGGATATTAAAGGAATGGTACACTACCTTTTAAGAGTTCCCTGATCTTGGTGGCTTCTCATATTTAACACAGTTAAACCTGAGCTTCTTGTATAGAATCAAAGATTAATTTTCTGAGGTAGCTTTATATAAGAGATGATTTTACTTGAGGTTGCAGAATTGAATTTTGGAAAGAATATACTCAGGTTTCCTCCAGGATTTGTACAGTTCTGTTAACGATATAGACTGGCAGAATTGTTTAAAACCAAACATCTACTGCCTGTCACAAAAAAAAAAAACTTCATGAAAGAGAAAATGAGTCCCCCTGAGTGACACTGTTTGCATACTAGCCCATAGCGTGGGCTCTGCCAAGTTACTCTCTGACTGACTGCTGCAGATGCTCTTTCACAAGTATTCTGAGTGAGATCTTTAGTGCAAGTCTTCGGGGACAAACAATAGCACCTGTTCCTCACAAGATAGCAGCCCAGTTAGTCCATTCATGTATCTTTAATGAAGCTCTGGGGCAGATGGCAAAAAATGGCATCATCAACAACTTAGCACAGAGGAGACAAAAGGGGAAAGTGCCAATCGAACAATACGCTATTTTTACGAATGGGAAGAGACAGAGTCAGAGTGTTTCTCAGGCATCTGCTACAGTCTTGGTTTTCAGAAAGAGCTCAGAAAAATCTCGCTATTAAACTGTCTGGGCATGTAGCCGATTTTATGAAGTACACCTATCAACCCCTCCTCCCAATTTCTCCCCACCTCAGTAAAATCAAAATAACACTGATACTAATATTAATATTAAAACCCTCAGGAAAAAGTAAAAAATTAGGTGTCTACTGGGGTTTTCTTGGCATTCATTTTACATCTTCACTAATTCAGTGATACCTGTACACTCTCTTCCTTTCTAATGTTTATTTGTGCTTTTCAGTTGACCTGTGCTGAAAATCAACACCTATATGTACGATAGTTCTGTGTGAAAACAAAATTTAACTAGGAATAGTATTTAATATGTGCCAGAGGGAAGACCCATGGGAGGGAATGGTTGCTGTTCAGTAGGGGCTTTTTTCAGTCTGTATAACTCTCTGAAGTGTAAACTCAAACTTACACTCTAAATGTAAGCCACCTTTAGCCAAAGTTACACCGATTTGTATGGGCTGAGGACCCGATCCAGCATTCAGAGTAGTATTTCAAGGAAGAATAGCAGATTGCCAGAACATACAATGGCAATTTTCCACTCTTACAGAATTGTTTTTATTTGAGAGATTTTAAAAAAAAAAAACCTTTTTAGATATGATGGAGTGGATCCAACTCTACAGAATTGCATCAGGAAATAACCCTTGGCTTTGGTTCTTACATATTTCAAATTATTTTTAAGATGCTACGGTACAAAGTATTGCTATGGGTATGCATGCACCATGTACTCACGCATGTACTCACCTGATCTTTTCTGTGTCTTGTATTATTATGTTGGTGTCATGTACATTTGCAACCCCATGGAAATACTTTCTGTGTGTGGTGACCAAAAGAGATATTTCTGAAGCCGCATGCCCATTTGGTTAGACTGTAGATGTGAACTACTGAAAATTATTGTAAATTGTATTGTATTGAATTCCTTACGATATATCCTACAGTTGTTTCTATCAGACAAAGCCTGTGGTTTTCATTTGCTATATTCCTGTAGAGACAGTGTAAAGGAACACCACACAGCAAAACAAGGACCATTTTATCAGAGGTAAATGCCTGTGCTGGGCACATGGGATCAACTTCAATCTAACCAAGTTTAACTCATATCCTAAAACACACAGCCGGGCTTACCTCAGCTAAAATGAGAGAAATAGCTGCTCAAAGCTAGTTTCTTTCACGCCCCAGTGCCATAGCAGCAATTGCACAAAGACCTTTTCATTATAAGTTGATTTTCCTGAGAAATAGATTCAAAAAATACTGTAAAGTGTTTATTTTTTGCTTGACCTTTATTAACCTACATCTTGGGGCTTTCCCAAGAGAAGAGTTGTTGGTAAATTAACCCTCGTAGACACACACAGTAGCATTTCTGCACTGCATCAATGGTTGTGAAAGTCATGGGGATATGACAAGAAAATTTGGCACTATTTAGACAATGTCACAGGTCACCATATGGGATTTGACCAAAAAAGTTTTTTACAAATTAAAAGAAAAAAAAAGGAAAAAAAAAATTGCTTGAAGTGTAGTTTAACTTTTTAATAGTATTTAATACCACCCGTTTATGGTAGGATGAGGGCAATTTTTTTTTCTGACTAAAAACCCAATTTCTTCCTACATTTACTAGCTTTGATATATAAACCATTACATGTTTGCTTAACTACTGATCAGAAAAATCATAGTCAAACCCTTGGGTACTTCTGGGCTAAGGAATGGTGAATGAGAACTATTCGTGATCCTAGCCACTGTCTCTGAAACACATGTAGCATAAACTAAGAAACTAGGAAATTAACATGTGCATTTAACAGACACAATTCTATCACATCTCCCGTTTACTATATGTCGAATACAAATGCTGGTATAAGGTGAACAACTTTTTGCTTTTGCATGTTTATGCTTTTTGATAGATTTAGTAAGGTCAAGTTAAGTTTGATAAAGTAGGTTTTATTCTGAAATGGTCTCTGAATACAGCTCCTTAATTACCAAGCTACATGATAGTTCATAAAGCTATAAAACTGCTTAAACAGACAAACAATTTATGTATCATAGTGAGGTGTGTATGGCAAAGGATGTTAGTTTAATTGGGAGCCAAGATGTTGGAGCCTTAAATATTAAGCGCTGAGTTGTTGACTAGAAGACTATTTAATACTGTGATAAGATTTTGCAATAACATACCTGAGTTGTTGGTATATATATGAACAGTACAATACTGTAAGATCTCAGAATTAAAATTACCCTAAGGGTACTAAAATCTGAACATCAAAGTAGCTACTGCAGTGTTAGGTTACTTCTAAAATGCTTGTCACCCTGCTGTCTGTGACCAAAGATGAGAAAACTTGGGAAAAATTATTAGAAATACATACCCCTCTTCTTCTTAAAGAACCTGTGATGTTTTAGAGAGGTTTTATACCTTTTTACCTTGTGCCAGGACAAGAAATATTAATAATGAAAAAATAATAGAGGACCAGGAAGAAGTAGGAAAATGTGCAGTTCACTGAGACTTTGACACTGAGGGAAAACAATGTTAGTGAGGGCTTTGATGTGATAATGTGAAACTGGCAGGGATTACATTAAGGCAAAGGTTCTGTGGAACTGTGTGAACACAGGAACACTATCAGTACTGGAGAAATACCTGTCAAGACAAATTTGTGCTATTTCTGATCAGAGGCTCTCTTCTGTTTAGCAGGTTCAGGGTCACATGCCTCCGCTCATGATCCCAATTTTTCCACACGACCAGCGGACGCTGGCAGCGGCTGCTGCAGCCCAGCAGGGGTTCCTCTTCCCCCCAGGAATAACTTACAAGCCAGGTAAGCTGACAAGGACGTGAAGCTATTTAACATTTTAAGATATTAACTGTAGCTTCTTGTGTGATCTGTTTCATATAGATGATACATAACAGGTGTAGCTGGTTGGAAATAGTGTGGAGTTTTTTCAACTCCGCTTGAAAAAAACCTTCTGGTTTTCAGGAGGTGGATGGAATACTGGTTATTGACCATCATGATTTTTTTAACCTTTATTTCCCATAAAACCTTTTGCTCTAAATGTATTGGCCCACTTGCCTAGTAATTTGCTTCTCATCTGACCTGTGCCATTACACAAATGCCATTATACATATCTTTAATTAATTTTGTTATCTTCAGTATACTTGCCTTTTGTGCAAAATTCTAACTCTTTTGTTTGATTTCAATCTGAATAATAAAAGGTTTCAGTAGTTCAATCCCAGTCATCATTCAGACTTGTAACAGGTCACATAACCTTGCAGTGAAATATGTTTTGAGATGATTTAGCAAATGTTATGATTTCTTTCTTTTTTTCCTCCAAGTTTACAGGACTCCTGGGGAATTCAATTAGGGATATAATGGTTTGAAGCTACTTTCAGAGCCTCCTTGTAAACAGGGCTTTAAATGTTTAAAGACACATTGCCAAAGGAATTCAATGTAGGAAGATAGTTAAGTAAATAGAAGTCAACCTTATTTTCATTTGTACATTCTTTGTAAGTGACCTCAGTCCAGAAGCAGCAACCTTATTTTGCTTATTAATAGTATTCCCTGTCAAGCTGCCTTTAGCATATTAACCTGATAACTAATAACTACAAAACATATATACCAGTATCTTTTTTTGACATTAAATATGAAATGTACAAAGTAAAGCATTGATCCTGCTCCCACTGATGTTAGTGGTGGTTTTGCTGTTGACTGCAGCTGGAACAGGGTCAAATCCAAAGTAAAGCCTCCTAATAGATGATGTAAACCGCATACTAATTAAAAGCCAGGTTGAACCTAAAACCTTAAGTTTACTTAATATTAGATGAAGTGAGGCCAAGCAGGATTTCAGCAAGTATTTCCATTTGTCCCACTCTCTTCTATCTCTTTAGACTAGAGACATTCCTCTTTAAACACAGAATCTTTGTCCTGTTATTATCTTATTTTCAGGTTTAGAAATCCCAAAGTTCTTCTCCAATTTGGCAAACTGGTGCACTGTATGCAGTGCTCTGAAATGGAGCTCTGAAAGACACCTAGCTCTAGATGGCACAGGATGATGGTTATTCACACACATCACCACCTTGTGACAGTTGGGGACCAAAGTGAAGAATATTTTGTCTCCAAAGACGTAAGAGTTGCCACTTGTGGAAACTGTCTGTGACACACTGGCTAACAATTTTCTTCTCATAGACAAGAGAAAGCATGTGCTTTAGTTTCCTTCCTTTCCCCATATTAATCTGAGAGACTTTCTGGAGAGTGACTATTAATGATTAAGCTGCTGGTTGTGCTGCTCCCTGGAAGGTGATATGTCAAATCATGTTGTGTTGATTTTGGATCTGTAGGCTACTTTGTAAAATAATGACTTGGGAAGAAGAGTACCAGCATGATTTCCTGCAGAAGAACAGATTTCTATGATTATTCTAAAGTGTTCCTTACAGTACCTATCCTAACATTTTATCAAGCTTATACTGCTTTATATCCTGTTGACCTCATAGCAGAAGGTGATACAGATCCAGGGCATTTTTTTACTTGCTGGAAAGCAGGAGGAGAGATCTATAAAACAAGTTTAAAGAACGAAGTGCAGGCAAAAATCAAGGCCTAGATACCTCAGAACACAGCTAAGCTGTTGGCTAGTATGTTAGTGGTTTATATGTAGCTGTTGCTAGTAAAGACCAGAAGTCACAATGATCTGATTATACCCAGTGGCTTGCAAGAAATGAGAATATTTATATTTTTAATATATTTATTAAATTTTACAATGTGTGTGCCAAAGGTAGCTGAGCAGGTCAGTAGTTTCCGTTGGAGAGACATAATGATAAAAAAATGCCGTTAACTACACTTGGTATTGATTAATTCCTATTTTTGGCACTCTCAGCACAGTAGTTAAGGAATTAATGAAACTGGAGATTAAGCTACACTCTTTCATACAGAGGGTTCTCCAAAGTAATTTCTAAGGAATATTTATGAACTTGACTGCTACTACCTGTACTTCTCTACTTTTGTGAGAAATGAAACTTTCACCTCTAGAACTGTCAGTTTAGACTTGCTCATACTTCTGAGGAAAGGTAGCAGATGGATTAATCCTTCAGATACTTACAATTTTCTTCTTGGTTGTCTGGTTAGTTTCTATTTCATTTTACTCCAGTTTGATCTAGGCAAGACTGAGTTTTGACACTATCACTTTTCTTTGACATTCAGAAAATACAGTGAAAGGGATTTCAAGAATAGAAACTGTGGGAGCTGAGTACTTTTGAAACTGACTGTGTCATTTAGAGAATGTCAAATATTGTGTGCACAGTCACTTAGTTTGCTTTGCCCTCAAAGCAAAATGGGCTAGATAGAAGCCAGCTCCAACTTGGAAGCAGCTTATCAGTGTTAGTGTGACAGAGCAGCCAAGATGCGAAGTCCTGCCTTGGTGTACAAGTGGGGATATGATTATGTGCAGATGTCCATACAGATATATCTTCATGGACTAAGTGGGAAATGATTTCATGGCTGTTTAGTTCGATGCCAAGACAGCAGTTACTGAGTACTGTTGCAAATCTGCACATAAACTGCCTTGAAGCAAGAAAATGGTATTCCTATAACAAACGACACTAGGTCATGTCCTCAATTGAAGGACCTGTAGAAGAGAGGAGAATTTATTAGGTTCTGAGTCCCTTCCAGCATATTCCTTAGTTGCTCCTGAACTCCTGAGCTCAGAAAGTCATTATGAATAGAAAACCTGAGAAATTGCTGATGTACAACTATGATTCACGTTAATGCCTGACAGGACAGAGTTTCCTACTGCCTGGCAGGAAATATAACATGAGGTTGCTGTAAACCTCTTTCCACCCCTTCCTCTCCCTCCACCCCCAATGTTTTGGAGCTCTAGGAGGTGAAACAGTCCAAAGTTAGCAAGTGCTGATGACAAGTAATAATTACAGTAGGAAAAAAAAAATCCCCAAAGCCCCATGCTTCCTTATGTATCTCAAAGTCATGTAATATAATTTTCCGGCATGGTAAGTACTAATTGAGAAATCAGAGCTGCATAGACCACCTAATTAATTTTTTATACATATTTCAGTATTTATACTGTATACTGGATTAATTAAAACTTTAGGGCGCTGTGCATCTCAAATGGCTGTTGTGACTATTGACCTGCAGGCGCTTGACAAGCCTCGTAGAGTACCTGGTTGTGGGGGTAACCACTTATTCCACTGGGAAGCTGAGACTGGCAGCTGTTAGGAAGCTGATACTTGCCCATAGATGCTACACAGTTAATATAATTATTTTGCATTCCAAGTACAGCAAAGCAACTGTGCTGTCTTTCAGACTGTGACCACTATACTTACTACTTGGAACTGGTGAGTAACATAAGTACCATTATACCTCCTCTTCCAGTTCAAATTTCCCTTCACTTCCCTCACACATCCAGGAAAAGTCCAACCTCACGTATCCAGGAAAAGTTAGTGGACTGGAGTATCCCTGAATGTGATTATCCTGTCCCCATTAGTGCTCTGGGTCAACAGGAGAAGACAGTGAGTGGCATAAGGAGGAAGACAGTTTCCTCCTCCATCTTGCAGTGCCTAAAGTATTACCTCCTTCAAGTTTTGTGGCTAAGAGGAAATGGGGAAGTAGAATGATGATGACGTATAGATATAAAGTAATGCTGGGCAGGAGCCAGACCATACTTTGAGCAGAGCTCAAACAGAGCTCCAGTTTGCTCTGGGTGCAGAGTGGCAGCTTTCCATGCTAGCTGCATTTCCATGTGACTTGGAAATGAATGATCACTTTTGCATGATAGTTTTCTATTATGTCAGTTCTTCACCAGATGTGGAAAGTATCTCTTAAAAGATTACTGAAAATACAGACATGAGATATGGAGATTGTAAACCTCTGTTTTAAAAGGTTTCGATACGCTGCAGTGTATTTTCAAAGCATTTCTTTGTATTTCACACATAAAGTATATAAAGATGATGATTAGAATGCTAAGAAACAACTCCTGTCTGCCTACCTAGGTCATTCTACTTTATACACAACAATAATTTACGAGAGATTTTTGCTATGCTGGCAATAAAATGAAATGTGAAAATGGCTACAGTTTTCCTAAGCTGGTGGCAAAAATAGTGAGAAAGAGAGCCAACATTTTGGCCTGCTTCTGTTCCTATTTGCATTGGGGCAAATAAACAGTAACTCCTTTGAAATCAATGAAAGTAAAATTAGATAAAGCACAACAAACAAAACTGTCAGGCTTCTTATCATCCAGCTGGGCCTAAGAATGTGTGATATATTTGTCATCAAACTAATTAAACTCCTTGATTATGGTAGCTAATCAACAAATAACATCATCTTAGGTCTGCTGGATTTCACTAATATCCATCATTGCAGTTTCCATTTGGAATAGACCTTTCAGAAGTTTTTCCTTAAAGCTGTAAGGTAGTTTAAATTTTACGTAGCACAGTACTCCACTTTCTTTAGGCCGCTGTTCCTCTTGGCAGGTGAGAACAGAAAGCATACATCAAATCAACTGCGTACTGAGTTGGCCGTGTATCTTTGCATGGCAGAGGTGCTGCATGAGTCTTGTTTCTAGTGGAAATCCCCCAGCACTGGGTTAAAGTCTGTCATGTGTTCCCTGTTGGGTTTTACTGGTTGGAACAAGGAATTTGTAACCTCAGGATTTGTTGTAGCAATCCATATGATGTGCCTCGCTCCTAAATGTTGAGGTAAGAGCTGGAAATGGTAGTAGTCAGCTGAATATTTTCAGCTGGGAGTTTGCACTGAAGTTCTTTACCCACAGACAGGCAATTGTTGGGGCAACTGATTTTGCTGTGACATAAGGATGGCAATAAGGCAGTGTTGCCGCAAACCCTGTCCAGAATTAAGGCAGAACCGAGGTGGTGTCATTGGACAGGGGAGATGTTCCATAGTATTGCTGTAGCCAGTTACCTCTAGTAACATCTTCCTCAATTCTGATGCCTTCGCACAAACAAAATGCATGCCCTGTATGGGAATATTGCAGGAGTGTATCCCGACTCGCTGTATCCCGAATACACTCTGAGGAGAGAGATGCTTTCCTTGGTCTGTTCATTATGCCTGGGAGAGTAAGGCCCTGGAATTTGTATCTTTTAAGTCTCTTCCAACTCTGTTTCCTGTGAGTACACAGGGAGAGAGTGCAAGTGGCAGTTTAAGATTCATGCGTAAAGAGACGGATTTTAAGTTACAATCCGAAAATGGGGAAACCAAATGCTTTGTAAGTCAGATGAGGAGAATCAGTTTATGTCTTACAGTTGTGCTTTAGGGAAGATGAGTAATAAGTAACACCTTTCCCCTACTCTGAGTCACAAAAGAGCCAGACATCCTTCTTTCCTCACAGCTCACAGAGCCTTGATCTGGAGAGTAAGTCCATGTATCCTACAAATAAAGTCCACTAAGCTTTATTGCTTCATCCAAGACAAAAAGAAACATTTACATTATTTCTGTGTAGAATTGCCCAGTACAATTTCTCACTGCTTTTATTCATTTGGAAATGTTGCTCAGCCTGACAAATGAAACAGAAGTCTGGCATACTCTTCCATGGCTTGTAAACACCAATTTATGTATAAATAACAGCAAACAAACGTAAATAGACAATCAGCACAGCAAGGAGATTGAAGAGATCAGTTTGCGAAACGTGACAGGGTTTGTTCTTCTGGCATTCTTCTCACTCCTGGTTATCAAAGGCCAGCACACACCGGTACCTAAAGCAGACCTGTTTGAACATGTTCTGCTGCCTTTTGTACAAATTTAAAAGAATGGATCCTTATGCAAGCATTCCAAATCAAGAAACAAATTTGAAAAAAATTGCTACAACACACTGACTGATTTGTTGCCAAGACAGCTACTGAGAAGCTTCTTGATCCATTCTTGCACTGAGAAAATGAGAGGGGGAAATACGTAATTAAAAATTAAAACCAGTCCATTCCCTGCGTGCCCAGTTTCGTCAAGGGAGAAAAGAGTACCTTTGCTCTGCTTTTACTGCTTAGTGTCAGGGAGGTACTCCAGAGCTAATTTTTGTTCTCAGCACAGACATACCAGGACTTAACCATAATTTAACATGTTAAAAGGAGGAGGAAAAAGGACAGTATTGTTTCAATAACAAATAAATTGCATAACTATAGAGTTACTTTTCCCGTAACAAAAACTGTAGCCAGCAGGTGAGCAAGAGAACACTACAGGGTGTGGTAGAGACACTATTAAATTAACTGAGAAGACAAAACTCTGTGTGTGTGTGTGTGTATAAAATATCCAGCTATTTCAAACCATAGGAGCATGACAGCTGTGAAAAAGGAGTGCCACAGGGAATTCTTTTAGAGTTTGATTTTTTTTAAAATATGTTTCACATGGAAAATGTTTTAGTACAAATAAAGCAACTGGTATTGAACTTAAAAAGTGTATGTGGAGGGGGAGGGAGAAAGAAGAGATTGCTGTATGGAACAGGAATGAATAATTCATGATATTTAAAGAAAGAATGCCTCCAAAATGTTCTGCAAGGCAGTCCATGCTGATAAGTCGGATGGTTATTCCCCTCCTCCCCTTCCATTTAAAGCATCATTAGTTCAACATCTTTGTGATTTTTTTAAAACCATGTAAGATATTTCTGAAAGAAACATTATTTAACTTAGATTCGGATCTTATTTATTCAGATAATTTCATATAAATATCAAAGAGATTAGTAGAATTATTTAACCTTAAAGAGACAGCTTTAGTACTTTAAGAAAAGGATCTAGAGGGTTTTTTAGTTTTTAATGTTTTATTTTTTTTTATTCTTTTAAGAAAAACCCCCAAAATCATTGCAAACTAAAATCAACCTCATGGAAGGGGGAAATAAGAGGAGATATTTTGAACATTACTCCATGGGAGACCAGTACAATATAGTGTTAGTGAATGTATTGTAGCAGAGCTCCATATGCAATCAGAATCCAGTTGTTACTGGACTGTGTACAGGCGCATACTGTGCTCAATGGCCTGATGAGGTATTATGGATATGATGCAAAGAGACCTTCTGGATTAGACATGTACTATTTATTAAAAAAGTGAAACAACATTTAAACTCGGCTGAATACAATAGCACTTCAGGTGGTAAAAAGGGAGGGTTCTGAGGACTCCCTTGACTGCAAAGGCTTCAGCTATCATTATTTATTTGAGGGGGTTGGCAAAAAAAATCTAACTTTTGGAATGTCCTGATTATATTATTTTGGATTTCTGTATTTTCCCTCATTGCTACATTCTGCTTTTAGTCTGGAAAAGTTTATGTAAAACAGACTGACTACTGTAAATCTCAAAAACGTACAGAGGAGTAGCCAGTTAAAATGTAGCCTGCAGATAGTACATAACACTGACTTTAAATAAGTAGCTTGAGCCAAAGTGATATTCCATTAAGTAATAGTTACTGTGTAATCTATCTATCACTATATTAATTTTTATATTATACAGATTACACTGCTAAAGTATTTCAGCCTTTCTTCATTCTTTACCTTGGTTAACAGTCCCAATGGCACTGTGTGATGCAGATGCATAGGAACATCCATAGATGCTATAAGATACAAAGTTAGCATTCTTATTTTGGATCAATTGTATCTCCTACTTTCTGGAGTATTTGTAGTCCCCTCAATGCAGAGGGCGCAGATTTTTCAGTTTCCAGTGAAGAGAATACAGAAATTTTAGTGCCTGAATCTTCATGTAACTCAACCTAACCTATCAACTTCAGTAGGGTCCTAGATCTAAGAGAAAGTTAAAATTATATTTCAAGCTATGTTTAAAAGTGATTTAGTTTTGTTTTTCTCTATGGCTACCTAAAAGGAGGTGTCTCAAGACAGAGATCCTCAAAGCAAAACGAGAATCATCCTCGACCTGTGAGCCAAATAGGTAGCTTGCCCAGGAAAGAGACACTTGGCACTGAAAAGAAATCACCTTGCATTAAACAGCAATGAAATTTCTTGGGTTGTAACAAATTTCGCCTGTTTTAAGAAACACGTGGTGACAACAATTTTTTTCCTCTGGGAACCACTGGGGTTTCCTGGGGTATCTTGTCTGTGTGTCTATGGCCTTAAGCCCCATTTTGTGCCCAAGCTTATACACTTGATTTGAACATCTGCTTTTGAAAATGAAAATCACGAGTATCACATTTATGTTTTGCCAGTTTGCCTACCAGCTATCTGCTAACAAAAAAGTTCCAAGGGAGAATGGCAAGTCCATGCCCAGCGAAGCCTTTTGTTTTTGCAGATGTTTAGGCTTAGAGGAGTGCTGTGGAGCACAGACAATCCTAGGTCCATGTTTGCACTTGTCTGCTGCTATTCTCTGCTCATTGTCTGAACCTGCACGCATTGTTCTCCCGACAGGTGATAACTACCCTGTGCAGTTCATTCCATCAACAATGGCAGCTGCTGCTGCTTCTGGACTCAGCCCTTTACAGCTCCAGGTATGTGCCAGAACAAAAAAATGTGGGATTGAAGCCAACATTTTAAGGGAAAACTGCTAACCAGCTGTATGCTAAATAATAGTCTGAATGTTAAATGATTTTTGAGCACAGCCCAGGAGGATTAACACCTTATGTACTTACGGGACTGCAAATGTAGCAACATGTGGCCAACCTTGATACTGTGAGTGAAAGACATTGTTCTGTGTATTTTATATTGGCAGAGTTAATAGTATTTTTTTTAAATTATATGACCAGTTGATGGGAGGTAAGTTCGAAGATCTTTTTGTACTTATATTTTCATTTAGTCTTTCCCTTGTAACTGCAATGCACTACCTTTAATTGGAGCAGTGAGTGTATCAAAATAAATGTGTTACTGGGGTATTTTCTTTATTTCAGACAGTGTGGTGCTGACAATACAATAAATTGCAAACTCTTTAGCTTTTGTCTTTAGGTAATCTCAACCTTTCTGTGCATTAAGCTGGTCAGATGCCAAGCATGGTCAGGAGCCTTGGTTTGGTCATTCATTTATTTTTGGCATATATATAATGAAATGTTGTGAAAGAAAGATTTATGTACCATATTATTAGCTAGCTTTTTGTGGCAAGAAGTTTTTAATTTCACAAGAAAAGACACAACAATGTTATAAATAATGAAGAAACAGTCAAAAGCTTTCAGGGTTAAAATGTGTGGAAACGAAGTGACAATGAACATGAGAGGAAAGGCCATTAAAGATGCATGTAACTATTTGCAAGTAAACCTTTGAAACCCCTGTATGAGCTAGGGTAGAGTTGGGTTCAGGTGCAAAGTAAGAATAAATTGCGCCTAGAGTAGAAAAGAACTGCCATGTTAATAGCCAAATATCTACTTATCCATGTGCAATTATATAAGTTTCCAGAGGAACCAAAGCAAATTAAAAATCCTCTCATATTTACCCAGTGCTGATATTCTTGTCACAGAGTTAACTCAGGATAAGTGAGAATAGGACCAGAACTCAGTGCTCACTGATGGTCCAGAACTGGTGAAAAAGACCCTTGAGCTTAGGTCTGACCTAACCTACAATCAAAACTTGAAAAGAGAATACCCTGACACTGCAGGGAAAGATCTCCAAAAAGTAGTTTTGGGTCATGATAGTATTATATTAAGACTGTACTTTGGACAGGGTTCAAACTGAAGGGAAGTTTTTCAAAAGGAAAAATAACAGGTATCTTTGAAAATCTGTATTTGAATACTTATTGAAGCAGAAGTCTCATTAACTTTAGTTGAGAAAAGACTTTAGAAATCAGCTTTGTGAACAGAGAGACTGTTTTTGCTACCTTTGAAATGCAACACAACAAATAGTGAGTCTACACAAGACTGCAAGGCAGAAAAGAATAAAAACTGTTCAACTGCAAAAGAAACAGGATCTAAACTACTGACATTCTTTTCTTTTACAAGATCGTCATGGTTTAAGCCCAGACGGCAACTCAGAACCACACAGCCGCTCACGCACTCCCCTCTTTCTTCTCCCCCCCCGGAGGGATGGGGAGGAGAATTGAAAGAATGTAACTCCCATGGGTTGAGATAAGTCCAGTAACTAAGGTATAACACAAAATCACTACTGCTACCACCAATAATAATAATGATAAGGGAAATAACAAGGGGAGAGAATACAATTGCTCACCACCCGCCCACTGAAACCCAGCCCGAACCAAGCAGCGATCTGGGCCTTCCGGGTAACTGCCCCCAGTTTATACACTGGGCATGACGTGCTGTGGTATGGAATACCCCTTTGGCTAGTTTGGGTCAGGTGTTCTGTCTGTGCTTCCTCCCGGCTTCCCCTCCTCCCTGGCAGAGCATGAGACTGAGAAAGTCCTTGGTCGGAGTAAACATTACTTAGCAACAACTAAAAACATCGATGTTATCAGCGTTGTTTCCAGGCTGAAAGTCAAAAACACAGCACTGCACCAGCTACTAAGAAGAAGAAAAATGACTGCTATAGCTGAGCCCAGGACACGTTTATATCTTGACCCACAGATCTATTTCCACATCAGCCTTGATCAGAACCTACAGCAATAGTACAACTTCATTAATCTGCAGAAATTATAGACTGAGCTGTTAGACATGATGAGCACAAGTAGAGGGGAAAAAAACAGCGAAGAAAGTGCTGCTAATAAATTCAGAAACATTTGAGTGCTAGAGGGGCCTAAATTTCCCTTCAGATATATTTGTTGTAAAAGAGGGTTTTTTTGTTTGTTTTCCCCCTTTCTATTTTATTTTAATTTCACTTTTATGGGATTTCAAAGCCTTTAATGTTTCATGGTCATGAGACCTTAAGTAATAGACTACTTAACCTTCAGTTGATACCTGCTCATCTGATTGTCAAATGGCTGAAGTAAATTTTACTTACTTGTGCTATTAGTATTCTCTTCGTGTCAATTCCCTAAGTGTTCCCTGCCCTAAATGAGCACTTATTTGGGTGTGTTTGTTGGACAGAATTTGTTGTTATACCTGATGCGTCATGAAGACTGTTAGGAGTGTAACATTTCAGCTCATTTTTCCGTCTTTGCTTCCCTTCCCCCTTCTTTTTCTGTTTTGCTTCCTTTCTTCCATGTGCCCCACCCTCTTATTTATTTACATGAATGCTGTGACCATGGTATCTGAATATTTCCCAAGTGCTTAAAAATACTGATCACAAAACTAATCTCTGCTCCTTTCAGCCAGTGGGAGAAATAGCTAATTAATTTTCAGGTTTGGTTTTGTTTCTACATGTGAGAGTGCATGTAATATCTATGTTTGGAAAATTTGGGAAGGGAAAGCCATTTAAAGCAAAAAAGATTTGCAGTAGATCTAAAATCTCAACTTTACCAGAGCATTATTATTAGTTACAAAGTTATATTCCTTAATCCATATCCAGCTGCAGTGGAAATTCTGTCAGCTTCAATCTTATAATCTCCCCTCTTTTTTCACTTATGATCTTTTGGGATGATACTTCTTCAGGTAGGAGCTAGCAACAATGCTGTGTTCTCATCTTTCTGTGTGTTAAGACAACTTCTATGGAAGTTCTGAATCTAATAGCACAAAAACCGGTTTACTCCCAGGTACATCATGTAGCAATAGCAATTGTTCCACAGAGGATATTTCTCCAGTGGCCAATTTGTAATTAATAATTTGCCCATCTTATTCAAGCTATTTAGCACATTGATATCAAAACATATTTTCTCTGAATTGTATATCTGTGTTCACCAGTGGGTTATGTTAAAAAACTATTGAAATTATATCTAGCAATTTCTCAAGTAACTAGTTTCACTCTCATGGACCTTGTATTAAAAAAAAAAAAAAAAAAAAATGAAATGAAAGTATTACGTTCTCCTTTAGCAACAGACCTGTTTGACCCATCCACTCTGAAGATTTTGTATCACATTGATCAGCTAGTGGTAAAATACCATTAATATTCAGTTGTAGCTTTGAATATCCTGAAATAAAGCAGCAATTACCGCATGTTTATGCCAGTCCATGTTCCTGAAATGGTGGCTTGCTCTGCTTTGAGTTGACATCAGATAGTTTCTTTTTATTTCATGAGGGTGGCATTGATGATGTTGTGTTCCACACTTCCTGTTGACATCTCAGCCCTGTCTCACCAGTTTCTCAACAACTTTGCCAAAGAAGATTTAAATATGTGGACCAAGCCTTGTTAGGAATCTCGGCATAAGGGAGGGTCTTGCTGATGAGGGAACAGTTCTGTAGGTATGGTCTAAGAGGAAGGACCAAGCTATTTCTGGTCACCCCTCCAGCTTCAAACAATTGTGAGTGAATCCCGTCAAATCAACCTTCTGCTAAGTAGTTTACAGATACATTACCAAATACACTTATAACAGGTATGCATAGTGGTGTGTGAACCAGTTCTGATGCATGTGTGTAACAGGAGTCTGTCACTTTAATTAATCAGTGTGAGCAGTAAAACACATCAATAATTTTCCCTTTGCTCCTCTTTTTATATCCATTTTCTCTGGAGTTTCTCCTCTTTCCCATTTCCCTGAAATTCTTCCCTAGCTGTCAGATGATTGCACTGATATTAACTGATTCTAGATAATGTGTGCCCAGTAATCTTCTTAACTGAGTGAACTTGATCGTGAAATGGGCTTTCTCAGCTCTCACGGTGCTGGTAGCAGTAACCTAATTACTGGGAAGTCTCCGTGGTGGCAGAAGTGGCACCTATATGTCCTTACTTTCAAACAAGGAATGTTAATATACGGTCTTTATTGTTTTAAAAAGAAAAGAATCTGCCTTTTCTTAGATATTTCTACAAAGCATTCTATGAGGTAAATAAGGAAATGTTGCAACTCTCTCAACCGCGACTGATAAACTGTTGATAGAAATGGAAGCACTACAGTGATGCTAGCTGGAGTTATTCCTAAACAAAGTGAGCTCTAGGAAAAAAAGCAAAACAAAAAAGCTTTCGTTCATTACTCTTTCCCCAAACTATTTGTGTAATTTGTCTTTCAAAATTTATCGCTTATAACACTAATGAACCTTGGCAAGTCTTAACTATACTTGCAGCTGTGTTCTTGAAGCCTGAAGTTTTTATACTCCATTTAAAAAAAAATTAAATTTTAACTAAACACATATTTGTCTATTTCTTTTCTTCTCTTTCGTCTAATCCTACTCTTCCATACTCTCTTCTAATTGCAGAGAAAGTAAATGACCTTTTTTTATACTGCTGGGTGCAGATCCAGTGTGCTGCTGAAGCATTGCATAGCCTGCCTCAGGGGCACAATATTAGTAGAGGGAAGGCCGAAGAATGCTATTTTTAGTTGAACAGTTCAGCAGATGGAGGCATGAATACTCATATATCTGAAGGTTGAGGGGTTTAAACCATTAATTTTGATAATGTATTTAACCCTGGGAACAATCAGAAACTGTAACTCTAAGGTTACAATGCTTTTGACCTTTAGAGAACAGAGGGCACTCGGTACAGTAAACAATATATTACATTTCTACTTATTCCAATTCTCTCACACATATAAATTTCAGGACATAGTTGACATTTGCTTTCCTCAGCTATTTTAGTGCTGGTCCTTAAAGTAAGTCAAGAAGAATGTGCAGGAGAGAGGCCAATGTGATGTGACAGTCATGTAAATATGGCCTTTAAATAGCTAAGATGTTAAATGTGGCTTTTTATGAAGAAATATTATTCTCGGGAACTAGAATCTTGGTGACTTATTATTTCAATGAAAAAGATGTTTTAGTGGACTGCTGCTCTTACAGAGTTTCCTCTGTATGTTGTAATCTTAAAGCAATTTTTTACTGGGGCTAATGTGATCTGATAGTGATAGCTCACACTGGAGGTGATTTGGTCCCACTCTGGTACCACATCATGCAAAGTGATGTACCTGCCTTATGTCTTATGCAATGATGCATGCTCCTTTTCAACAAATATAGCAGTTAAATATCACGCAGCTTAAGTATTTCTAATTAAAATATCTCCATGTGTCAGCATATTGGTAATGTATTATTTTAATCCATTTATTTTGTTTATGAAACAGTGACATATGTTTAGATTGTGAAATATATGAGCCTTAAAAATCACTTCATTGAAGAAAATTAATTTCTACAATGCTGTCTCAGTAATGTGTTCACTCACCCAGTCAGTCACTGGCAGGGCTGCCAGTCTTAATGTTGGTTAGACACAGTTTAACAGTTTTATCTGACATAACACTCTCGGATATAGGCAATAATAATTTTTTCAAATGGAAAACCCATGGGGTTTTCTTTTTTTATTTTTTTTAACACAATGAAGAATGGTGACTGGGTAAATGTGAAAGAGGTTTGGTGAAACCAATCAAAATTAAAAACACCTACTTACTTACCTTTTCAAAGTTAGATACCTTAATTTGTTTGTCAGTGGGTAGATGTTTGGGTCAGCACTGTGAGTGAGTGACTGTCAGCAGGAATTCCTACAAGACAAGTAATTTCCCTCAATGTATTACTGACAGATTGCTCACTTCTTCGAATCACTAGAGAAAACAAACTTAATATTGTTACAGGCAGAGTTTCTGTCTTCATTAGCCTTATAGAATGATTTTATAGCATTCAAAGACTACTGAGCTCTAGGTGGGCATATTTTAACAGAATGTTCCTTATTATAATACAGTGAATAGTGGCCTAAATTAAGGGAATGGTGTGTGCAAATTTCAATATATGGAGGTAGTAAATTAAACATTTTGCTCCTTTTCTTACGTAGAAATTTAGGTTATGGTAGAGGAAGGAAAGAGGTTGAAAGATTTTATTAGGGCTCTCAGAGACCATGCAAGCCCTTTAATGAAAATAAAATTAAAAATATGCCAACCTTGCCATACTTAGGAAAATTTAATTAAAATCAATGAAATAGTTATACTTCTGCCTTTCCCTACTTGAATGTTTATGTCTCTGTATGTAATATCTGTGTTATCAAGTTGAATTATATCAGTGGCAGTATCAATGAAAATTATGTCATTGGTTCAATATTTTACCATATGACCTCCTTTCTTCACAGATTTTCTTAATACACTATCTTCTCCTACTCCTTCTCATATTCAGCCCTGAATTATCTGGCAAAGTGATATTAATCACGAAAGAACATCCCATCAAAATTGGAGTTTTTGGCAGTAAAATATGAAGTCTGATGAAATCCTGGCCAGGGGGATTTTTCTAGCTCCTCCAGTAATGGCATCCCTGATCAAACTGAGAGGGAGTCTCCCTATTTGTTTCTAGTTAGTAAAAATGGACAGAGAAGCAAACAAAACCATTAGCTAGAGTAACCAGCCTGGCACAGCAGCATTGCAGCTGCAAGACCCTTTTTTCACCCATTTAATGCCCTGCATCTCCAATGACTGCTTTAAACATCATGTCTTTGTTACTCCCATTCTTGCTTAATGGAACAGTGTCACATTATTTAATAAAAAATTTACAGGGATGTTTAAGAAAGAGACTGTTTCTATAGTCTGTAGCAGCTGTAGTACTTATCTTGGATGTGGCAAGCCTAGGTCCAGTCCTGGCCTTGTGTTTCCTCCTGCTGCAGGAAGGACACTAGTGACTGGACTGTCACCCAGTCTGGCATTGATAGCTCCCCATTTCTCTTCCCTTTAGATGACTAACCACTCCTCCGCCTTTGGAAGTGCTTCTTTCCTGCACCTTCTCTCCTCTCCCAAGAGAGAAGACTTTTTAATCTGGCATCTAGGGATCAGGCTTCTGGCATGATGCCTATCTTTTGCACCTTTAGATGTTACCAAGCAGGACAGCTGCCTTCCAGGCCCATATGCTCTGTTCCAGGGAGAATTTACCATTGAGATCATGAATGGCACAAACATAAACTCACTTATCAGGAAACTTGTATGTTAAAAAGGATGTCATCCTTATAGCCTGGATTGCAGGAGGTTTCCTGTGTCTCTTCAGTCTGTATCAAGGCAGAAGCTTGAGCCCAAGTGACTGGAGGAGTCTGAGCCCCCAGCATCAACAAGACGTTCTCGCTGCCTTAACCACTGGCTGCCCCTCGCTGAAAGCCAAGTCTCTATTTTAAAATAATTGTGCTTTGCAAAGCTCCCTCCCTGAGGTATGTATTCACTCAGAAGCCAGTAAGAAGCAAATAAGTTACTGCTGCATTTACTGACAGAGCACCAGAGGCACCAGTACTATAGAGTGCCATCGGGGGATGAGCACATTTTTTAAAGCTCTTTTAAAACTGTGGCATCCCTTTGGGGAATAGGCTGACTGGGAGGCATACTCTAAGCTGGCAGTTGGATTCCTTCAAGCTTTCTAGAAATGTATATGGTGTATGCCTTACAGGAATTAGCTGCAAGTGAATGTTTCTGGAATTTTATTATACTTCTGATAACTGTAGAGCAAGCTGCTTAATTTGGCTACAAATTACAAACATGTAGGATTTTTTCCTGTGAAGGTGTTAACATATTTGGATGTTTAGGAACTTAGCAATCAGATTAAAGACAAAAATGCCTTTTGTCAGTTCTATACGAAAGAAAATAATATACTTCTGTATCATCATTCTTTCCTAATTGCTACAGAAAAAGAAAAAAAAACCCCACAAAACACCTTAATAACTCACCTTTCGTCTGAATTAAAAGTTCTAAGAACAAGGATGTTCTTAGATCCTTGATGATGAGATGCTGCTAGATGTAAACATACACACACATACATGCTCAAAAGAAGCAGAAGAATTCTCTTATAGATGCATGGAGTAGAAAGATCATCCCCTGCCTTATTTCAGAGGGTCTCAGATTATAAAAGGGTATTTCCACTAACCCAATTCAGAAAGAAAGGGAAATTCATGGAAGATGAAATAGAACTCATCAATTCACTGTGTTGCTATTACTGTCTTTTTAGATGAAGAAATAGGAATGGTATTGCCTCCAACACCCTGTTTGTCTGAGATGTATTTGGTCTGCGAAGTTTTTAGAATACATATGATTGAGAAACTAGAAAAGTATCCTAACTCATAGAAAGTATTGGAATCATCTGTCTCTTCTTAAGTCTCAGCATGAAGGCTGCATATGGCTGGAGACACACCACATCATGCATAAATGTCAGGAATTATTCAAAACTTGAAGGGTTTATTCACAAAATGTAGTGAAGTCAACACAATGGAGCATATATTTTGGTGTCATGCATGAATCAATAGCAAATAGCTGAGTATGAAAAAAGATGAAGAAATATTTCAGGTGCAGGAATAGTTGAGTGCATTGTCCACTGGCATTTTTGGAAGCAAAGAAATAAAGAAGGTAAAGTCCTGTCAAGGAAGTTGCATCATATGCTCTAGACACTAGAAACAGAACAAGTCATGAGATTTAACTAGTCTACAGCTTTATTAAATCACGTCTGTGACCTATCCATAGTAACTCATCTACAGGCTATCTCTTCTGCTGCAGTCTTCAACACCTAGGGGAGGGCTAAGATCAGTCCTCAAAACCATTTCAATCTGGTCCCAGCACTGTTGCTGAAATACCATCACATGCACCACAGTTCTGAAATCATGGCATTCTTAGCCCAAATTCATATTTACTTGTGTAAAATACATCAGTTTATAATGAATTTGTAATAGTAACTTCCCAGTTACCTGGTTTTGAGGTGCAAATGTGATTTTTTTTTTTTTAGATGTGATTTTTATAAGCCCATTTGAATATGTTTTGCATATTTTTGTGTGCACTTCCTTTAAGGAAATTATTTAGTTTTCCTTGAAGGTGCATGAAAGTTCTAAATATACAGTAGAAGATCAGTAAGAGAGATCTGCTAAGCAGCCTGTAAATTACAATTATTTCTAATGCTTTAAAATATCTGTAAACCAGGCTTGTTTTCTGCTTCACAAAGAAAATATTGTACTGTTTTCTGTATTTAAATATACATTTTAAATATGCTGACTTATCAGGTAACGCAGCAGGCTGAACAGGGACAAACCATTTTTAATGGTATGTTAATTGAATGGGATGCTATAGATGCACCTGAGTGACTTTTTTTCCCAGATGTGCCCCAGCTGACTGATAAAGCTTCCCCTGATCAGTAAAGCCAATGTATATTTATTATATCCTTGCCTTTTGTCCATTTTCGCTAGTGAAAATAATCGAATGGCTGCGAGCTACCACATGAACTCTTTCTGTCTCTTTTAAAAGTAGGAAAACATTACAGCTTCAAACCCCAAGCAGCACTTTCAAAAATTCAGCTCTTAAATGTAGAACTGTCTCGGCATCTTCTCACAACGTGGGGATTCAGACATGGGAATTGAGAGTAGTTTAAATGGGACTCTTCCTTTTTCCTGACTTGCACCCATTTACTATTGGGATGGTGTCTCATTATTCTGTCACGGGAGCCTGTAGAAATTCAATTGTAGTGCTTTTGCCTTTCAGTATGATTAGCAGTGGTCTGTGAGCATTGCTTTCTTGTTCTGTGTCTGTACAGTTCTACACATGGAAATACTGCAATCGTTATATTTGACAATTTCTCCATCTGGATGGTCAGCTGTGAATGAACCCATGGACCTATGCCAAATCTTAGGAAATATTTCTAGAGAAGATTTATTGCCACTTATTTTTTTCCAATTCCTGATTTCTTTTTCTTTCACTTATGCCTCTGTCTTTCTCTCTGCTGCCAGGTTGACAAACCTAGAAGGTCTACACTAGAAGCAGCAATTGCACAACCATCTTCAGGACTGAAGTGATTTCATCCCCTGTAGGATTAGGAGAATAATTATGTTTTTAGATCCCTTCAACTAAGATTGTCTGCATTACTGGCAATCGTACCAGTGACATGGATGTGCACTTACTAGGAAACTTGTTCACCAACTCCTTTCACACAACTCAACAAGCAGTTACTCATAATTGCTTGTAATCCTGCTGACATGAGCCTGAATGCAACTCCTGACTTCTCTCACAAAGCCCATCCATATGCTAACATTTTTTAAAAATAAATATCTGAAATTCTGAAATGCAAAATTTGATAAGCTTTGATAGCTATCATCCATCAGCAAACTTACTGTAATTAATTGCTTTTCAATCATATAACTTTATTTCCCTTATCGCAGGGATTCTCTATAAGCAGTTCCTTCTTTTTATACTAGCTTTATTCCAGAATACATTTCTACACATGAAGCATGTGAAAGTGTCTGAATTCGTGAGTTAACTGCTCTTCATACAGACCTCTCGCATTTACTGTTAAAGATATTTTATATTAGCAGTAAGGAATAAAAAACTGATTTTTGGAAGAGCTTCTAAAAAGATATCAGAAAGAAATTTAAATTCTTTCTATGAATAAATTGATTTGCAGTGTCACCAGAGAAGGTAATATTACAATAGCATAAAGTGAACGAAAAAACTGTGCTTCGATGCAACCATCTGGTTATATTTTCATATTTTCCTGGTAGATCTGGTTATATTTTTATTTTAAATAAGTGCTGCTTGTTTGCTTTCTTTGGATACAGGAGAGGGAGTTTAAAATACTAGAGCCTTTGTTTGCAGATATCTTTGGAGCCATGCTTCCTGGTCCCTGCTTGCTTTCCTAGGTGAGCTAACAAGGTACCTCTGTTAACTTTAGTGCTATCCACAATTTTGATGAGCTAGAATTTATGCTATAAAAACACCAAAAGCAAATGCTAATAGAAGCAAACATGGGAAAATCACATAAAGATTTATCTTCAACACTTCACTTTTTTGTTGAATAACATTATCCACTGGAAATTACTTTTTCAAGCAAATGAAGTTGTCCTTTGCTGTGACTGACTTTCTGCTAAAGGTATTTAGGCTTAAATGAACTTTTATTTTATTTATCTGTTTAATTCTATATCGAATAACTAATAGTTTTAAGCAGAGTGTGTCACATTTTCTTTTGTAAGATTATAAAAAAAGTTAAGATTTTTTGCCAATTTCCAAGCTGTGTAGTACAACATGTAATTCGGAAGAATCACAAAGATAAGTCTGTTGTGTTCTTCAACAACTGTGCATGGTAAATAACAGGAGAATTGTGATCAAAAAGTAGCGTATCGGTAATCTGACAGCATTAAATGGAGAAATGCAAATCTTTGTGCTTAAGAGATTTTATTGATATTTTTTCTAACTTCCTGCAGAGGAAATGGTTATAGATATTTGATGAAGCTTTTACATATTGCTGCATTGTTTTTTCTTGATATTTACAATATTTTATTGAAATTGCAGGTTTTGTTAATGCTCACATTTTGTCTTTACTAGGAATACTTTATGTGTCTATTCAGATATACCTCGTTCAGACACTGTAGCAGTAAAGCACTAACTGTATCCATTTCACGAGCAGCACAAAGAAAATGGTGACTTTCTCAGCTTCACAGAGGGTGTGTTTAAATGTAAGGTCTGAGAGATACTTCCCAGTTTCTGGGTACAGGTGCTCACCCGATGCAGAGGTGGGACACAGAAGTATTTAGTTCCTCCGGCATTCTGAGCTCCTGTTTCCTGGCACACAGAGGTGAGCCATGTCCCCAGGCTGGCCAGAGAAAAGAGTAAACCAGGAGGTCACACTGTGAGAGTGCTTCTGCTCTGCAGCTGCAGAGGAAGACTTCTGGTTAAACAACCTCTCATTAGGTCCTCCTTTTCAGAAAAAATACAGTAAGAAAATATGCACTCTTAGTTTGGGCTTTGATCTTACTTTCATAAACAACTCAAAGAATTTGCATGGTTGCATGCAACTATTCCATTATTGTTGCTAGCAAAATACAAGAGAATAGATACACAAAGTGGAAGAGATGAGAACAGTTAGCATTCCTTTATTCTTTGGCAGAACTTAATCTAGATCAAGTAAAATGCTTGCTGGTTTTGTCATGCCTCAAGATAAATTGACAATTTTTACATATTCCTATCTTTTAGACAAAAGATGCTTGTTTTGAAGCTCCTGAGTTACTACCTATAGGAGTTTTAAAATATGTAATAGATGCCTAAGTTCACCTCATTTTTAAGTGTTTTATACAAAGAGCAGTTGTTATAACTGCAACAAGCAATTCGTATAACATACTTCTGTGCTTTTTCTTCTTTTGTCCTTTTCTTACACTATGAAGAATTAAACCACTGTAAAATTAGTAAGACAAGAAGCTAAGGTGCCATGGCCTCTTCCTCCATTAGGATCAAAAAATGCTAAGCATATGTTATGTAGAAGTAGTTTGGGGGGTTTTTAATGATCACATTGTCCTTCTTGCGATTTGTCTAGATTTTTAGTCTGGGGAGCTCCATTTGAGACAGCAAATGATTAAACTCCAGTTTTCAGATTCCAAGCATTTTGTGTTAATTTTTGTGTCTGCATGGAGTGTTTTTAGCGACACGTACACTGACCTATGCAGCTGCAGTATTTTGCTCCCACCCTCATTCACTTCCCTACTTTGTGCAGCAGTCTCAGTGTATTCAGCAGGTTGTATGCCAGGAGATGAAACAGATGTTTAGGCCATACTGGAATGGAGCAGCATGCTGCATCAGGACCTGGATTTTCCTCTTGACATCTGGATGCTGCTGGGCTGGGAAGCCTGCCTTAGGCCAGGAGGCTGTAGGAGCCTTGTGGCAATAAACATAGGGTCCTTGCTGCTCTTTAAGCGATTAGTGCACTGAAGCAGCAATAATGCTGAATTATCGCTTGGTTGCGTTCTTCTAAGGAATCTTGGGACAAAGGGATAGTCAAGGAGGAGTATTTACAGTAAAGTCATGTTCAGAAAGACAAGACTAATTACCATGTATTAAAAAGCTTTCTTTAGACTAATTTAATAGTAAAATTGTTATGAATACTTTAGGAAACTTTTTACAAAGCAGTAAACAAATACCTTACAGTAAAACCTCCCTTTCTCATTTAAAATCATGAAGATGAAAAAAGACAATTTCAGCTACTTTCCAATTTCATGGTCTTGTCAAATTGTATGAAACAGACAACAGAATGTGACTGAAGACATGAAATTGAAGGTGTACTAATGTTCATGCCTACTAGAGACAAAAATGTGAACTTCTAATAGCTGCAGGGAAGAATATTAGGTATGGAAGCTGTCTGACTTACGCATTGATTCTTTATAGTTTCACTTTATCAAGTTGAAAATTGTGCTGTATATGCTGCTACAGCCTAAATTGTCTGCTGCAGTACTTTCTTTTATGATGTGTGTTATTTAAACACAATAGACATGGTATACTGCATAGAAATAGGTGTTTAATGTTTCGTGATTACTAGCTGTTGGACAAAATAGCATTCAACAAGGATTCCTCCCCAAACCCTCAATAAATTTTCATTGTTAAGAAAAATGTGTTTAAATCAGAGCCGTCTCAAACAGATTACAGCTTTTTGGAGAGCATGAGGTAATATTCTGAAGATGACCGGTTTGTTGCTCTCATTTAACCTCTAGTATTCTAAAGGGCTTATATTTAATTAACACTGGCTAAAGGCCTGACCTGAGAGGCAACCAAAAGTGACTGAACTGCATTTTCAGATCCAGGCTGTAATCTGTTGGGAGAGGAACAATAATAATAATAATAATAAAAAAAAAAATTAGAAAGCACCATTTACTGAAATTCTTTCTAACTAAGCTGTATTTCAATGAGCCATTTAATGCTCAGATGGACAAAGGTATTACTTCAGTCATTGAATTGTATCAAACCCTTTCTCAGAGGCCCAGTTTAAAAACTCTACAGGAAAAGTGGCTTAGCATCATATTCTCAGCAGACCAGCACTCAGTCTGTTTGGAAAGGGGAGGGGGGGTGGAGAGTGAAATGAGGTGAGACACAACCGCCAAGTCAGTGAGGATTTTTGCCTCTCCCTCCAGTCAGTGGTTTCACAAGGGAATTGCTCTTCAGAAAGCAAGAGCTCCATATTCACTACAGGAGGCTTTCAATTATTTTTTTTTTAATTTTTTTTTTTTTTTTTTTTTTTTTTTTTTAAGTAGCTGTTACTCTGTTCTTCTGGTCAGATTTCAACCTGCCTTTTGTTCTTTTCTGATATAGCAGAAATACAGTTTTCTCTCTGGGGGACTTAGGACCAGTACCTACACTTTACAGGGCTAGATTTTTGGCTCAGTCACATTGAAAAAAATAGGAAGTCTCATTTAAATGTCACAGATTCTGACACTCTGAGCTGAGTAGTTGCTTTATTTCAATGGAACATGGTTTAGTACGAGGTGTCCCTGCCTACGGCAGGGGGGTTGGAACTAGATGATCTTAAGGTCCTTTCCAACCCTTACTATTCTATGATTCTATGAGAACCAATATTACATATATTCTATAGTGATATAAGATGCCTGATATACTGTCTGAACTTCAACTGTATAGAAATTTTACAATAAATTTTTAATTAATGTTTTTTGCAGAGGGTAAAATTTTGTTTCACGTGTTTGCTGCTGTCTCATTAAAAATTCCCAGCAGCCTCAAAGGGTGATGCAGGTGACATTATATCTTGGAAACTAGTCAAGGTGCTGTAAAACTAATAAACCAACTGCTTTACTTTCTAAGAAGAAACAAATATAGGCTTTACTTCCTAAGAGGAAACAAGTATCAGAGGCAACTGCCAGGTGCCAAATCATATACATTGTTTTAGCTACTTGCAGTGATTGATGATTTATTTGAGCTCTAAGCATTCTTTCTTGGCTTCGCCCACATCTTTACAGTAAACAAGTTGTGGACAGGCAGTTGCTGAGAGATTGTTTTTAGTTGTTATAATTCAATGAAATCAAAGCCATTTGATTTCTAAGGGGCACAATCTCAGGAAAAATGCCTAAATGAGTGTTGCCTGCATTCAGGCGGCAAGGCAGTGAGCTGTTTTGATGGCCATTTCTACTTCATTACATCAAAGTAGGATGAGGTCAAAAGAACAAGAAATATAGTTCCCAAACGAAACAGAAATTATTTTAAGAGCACCTTAATGCACATGTGCCTGAAGGCAAATTCGTTCTTTATTGCACTGGTGCCTATATTTTAGTTCTGTAGTGTTTCTCCTCAGTTACATGACTGTAACTGAGAGAGACTTTGGGATTGGATGCCTGTGCTGTCAGGCCATCATGATGGCTGGGATTGGAAAAAGTGAGTCAGTAGGTGTCTAAACATGGATCTTGCTGCAGGTGTCTTCTCATTCCACTTTTACTTGCTTGTTTGTTTGAGGTTTCTTTTTTTGGTAGTGTTTTGGGTTTGGGTTGTTGGGGTTTTTTTTCCCTCCCAGGACATCAGCATTCACCATGAGCCTTGTGGCTAGAATGTGTTATCTGTAATCTTTTTATTTGGGAATAAGCTGTGTTAATAACATCTAAAAAAAAAATTAGTCAAATGATAATTTCATCTTCAGTTTACATTTTCCATTACATTAAAAATGTAACTAGGTATTTTAAGCTGACAATAGTTATTCGGGCTCTCCCAATATAAGCCCATACTATGATGAATAAAACCAAACTTAAAATAATAGTGCAGGAGCCACGGCATGCGAAAGTCAAGTACAAAAAGATCTATCATTTCTTCAGAACACATACCGGTGCAATCATTTAGGCCATTCATATTTTGAGCAGGACCGATGTGCTGTGGGGCTCCTCTATCAAGTAATGAGAATTTGCTGCTTCAGAAGATGAGGCAAGAAATTAAAATCTATGAAGAATAGATATTGTCTTACTAATTATTTTCCCCAGCAGAAGTCTGGGGTTTTGTCACTGACTTATTTAACAAATCCTCTTAGCATCTGTCCAGCAGACTATGGACTTTATTAGCAGACAAGAGACCCACCAGATTTAGAGCCTGCTTGGTGTGTCTTCATCTTCACAGCTGTGGATTAACTCAGACTTTCCAGAAGAGGACAACCATATGGGATAATCGGTGTCATTGGGTAGCTAAAAAAAATATGAAGAAACAAATGTCGTCCAAACACAATTCACTGTTTTTACAGCCACAATTACTAGTCTGTTTAAGAAATAAGAAAGGCAGCATTACACTAAAAAAAGAAAATCTATTCATATCTGTGTGGGAACCTAATCAGGCTCTTGTTTCCAATGACGATGGCTCCGCAGTCACACCAGGTCTGCGACAAGAATGCTCCTTTTGTGTGCCGATAATGTGGAAGCGATAAAATTTCCTATAAGAGACATATGTGTTTACATCATGAGATGTGTTATTTGACAAAACGCTTTGTTCTCCACATATTTTCCACGCAGAGTTTCATGCTGGGTTGTTTTGCTGGAAAGCTTTGATTAGCTAGAATTAGTTGCTGAAGTAAAATAGACACTTTTGTTTTATGAGTCCTCTTGCTGAGCTGTAAATTATAGTAAAATATATAAGGAGTGACAGAAAGAAGTGCTGATTTGAACCTCTGACCCATGATCAGCATAAAAACATAAGATAACTCTTTCAAAGGACTACTGAGAGCCATAAATATTCCGTGGTCCACTTAAACTTAGGCTCTTTCAATAAAATAAAGCTGTTATTTTGTAGTACTACAACAATATAGGCTGCAGTATCTAAAATGTGTAGAGATTCTTTTATTTTCAGTATGGGTTGGCCATTATCCACAGCAGGGCAGTAGAAGCAATGAAAGTGAATTTTCTTTTTCTGAACCAGTACAATGAATTTGCAGCCAGTAAAAGGAGCTGGAAGTGGCAGTCAGTCAGTGGTGAAATTAGGTATCTGTTACTTTGCAGCTTGAGAGAGAAGCAAAATAGGCAGGAGACAGGAATTGAATGGAATTTAGGTCCGCACAAAAAATTCCCTTGACAGTATATAGAATAGCAACTGACAGACATTGAAATTACTGATGCTAATAGTTCAAAAAACCCAAAGTGAATGCATACGAATAACTGGTAAAATCATTCTTTTAGCTGAGAAAGAACTTTTTTCAGTAGATGCGCAACTGAACATATAGGGAAAACTGAAGTCTTCTAAATCCATCTGTGACTATAAAATGTATTATTTGTGTTTTCACAAATACACTCTGTTTGTTTGCATATATTGGGCTTCAGTAAATCTGAAAGCATATTAGCCAGCAAGTGCATAAATAATCACTGCAACAATCTTTGTTATTGTGATATTAGTTATGATAATTCATTAGCTGCCTGTTTGCATTACACCTTAATGCCTGTTGCAAAAGTATTTGGTATGTTATTGCAAGAAGTAGAGGCCATTCACACTCTGTAGCAATGAGCGGACTCAGCAGTAGGGTGATAAATGGGTGTTTAAAATCTGAATGTTATGTCCACTATGGATAGATTAGGCATGTATAAACAGGGGAAAGAAAGGAATGATTCTGTTGAAAGGAAACTATGTACATATACTATGGATTCTGTAGAGAAAAAGAAGTACTTGCAGTGTACTGTTACTTGTTATTTATCATATTTCTAAATGAAACACTTCTTCCTAATTGTTACTCCAACTTCACATAGCTGTACTTGATCAACGCTATTTCAGAAATACCTATGTAAAGCCAAATAGTTCTCAGTTTTCTCAATTATTTAGCATAAACCTGTGTGTCGAGTTGATGTTGCATACTTGTTGGTTCTTAAATAACAAGATACTATTATCTGTGTGGTGGCGCATGTGAAAATGAGAGAAGGATCTGGCCCACAGTACTAGCAGATCTGTAGTAAGATCACCTTACTTTGATTTGTTAACATATTTCTTAGAAAAAATTGAGAAAATGCTACTGAGACATCCAAAGTTTGTCAAAACAAATTTATAAAATTGTTCTGGGTTCAGCTGTAACAGTTATTTTTCTCCTACTTAGTAGCTGGTGCAGTGCTGTGTTTTCGACTTTAGTCTGGGAACAATGCTGATAACACACCAGTGTTTTAGTTGTTGCTAAGTAATGCTTATCCCGATCAAGGACTTTACGGTCTCTCATGCTCTGCCAGAAAGGAGGGGCACAAGAAGCCGGGAGGAAGCAGAAACAGGACACCTGACCCAAACTAGCCAAAGGGTTATTCCATACCACATCACGTCATGGCCAGTATATAAACTGGGGGGAGTTACCCGGAAGGCCCAGATCGCTGCTCGGGCAGGGCTGGGTATCGGTCGGCAGGTGGTGAGCAATTGTGTTGTGCATCACTTGTGTTTATTGTTTTTTTCCCTTTGCCCTTTTAGTTTGATATTCTCTCTCCTTGTTATTTCCCTTATCATTGTTATTATTGGTGGTAGTAGTAGTGGTTTTGTATTATACCTTAGTTACTGGACTGTTCTTATCTCAACCCGTGGGATTTACATTCTTTCAATTCTCCTCCTCATCCTGCTGGGAGCAGGGGGGGAAGGTGAGGGGGAGTGAGCGAGCGGCTGTATTGTTCTGAGTTACTGGCTGGGCTTAAACCACGACAAAAATACACTATCTATCTTAGCAGGTAGCACCTGCACAAATATATTGTAAAACAAAAGGAAACATACACTTTTAGTATTAAAGAGTCAAGCTATTATAATGAAGGGATCTTGTTTTCATCAGCAAAAGCTTTGATTTTTCCAAGTATAGATTTTTAAATTCTAATAAGCATTGCTTTCATGGGTATGTACATTTTCTTTAACAATGCTATATGCACTTTTCCTTTTCTTTCTCTTCCTCCTCTTTTTCTTTTGTGTGGAGAGCACTGCTGGGACACAGATGCTGAGCTGTGGAAGGTGTTTTTCTGGTGATGGCATCTGGCTTCTTGGCAGACTCCACAGGCAGTAGCTGCCTTCAAGTTGCCCCTGGGTTTGTCACATGGTTACGCTGCTGATGAGTTACTTAGGCTGTCATGTGTTTCTGGATGTTGTTTTCTGTTAACCTACCTCTCACTCTAAGGATCTGCATAAAAAACATTTTAAAACAAAGAGAAAAACAATCATGTGCTTTTAAAATATATATATACGTAAGCCAATAACCACATTTCTTTCCTTGGTGCATAGTAGAGGTCTCAACTGCAGTGCTAGTCAGTGAACGTATTTGGTACAAAAGACATGCTAACACAAAAAATAGCATTTATAAACAAAAACAGGGAGGAATAAGTACAATTAATGTTACTTTAGAAACAGTTCTTGCACCTAGGTTAAGATGTGTGTGAAATTGTTGAGTACGGTATTTACGCTTCTGCACTGCCTTTTGGAAAGGTTACCTTGCCTGAACTGCTGAAGGCTATACCAGTGACATCGGGCTCAGGCCAGCACTTAACCTTTATTTCCATAGTTATTATCTGTGACACCCAAAACATGGGTTCTAGCGCTAATCCATTTTTCATCTGAACACAAGAAAAGATTTTTCAGAGACTCTGTTTCCTGTTTGACATCAAGCTTATTTTAAGCACTTCTACACCAATAATAACAAATCATAAAAAGCAGTCCCACGGAAGATGGTATTTTTTGTTTTTGAGTAGTTTCTTTTCAGAAATGTGCTCTGGAAATAGTAAAGATGTTGCTGGGTTTGGTGAGCTTGTAAAAACCCTTTGTGATCAGACAGTTCTAAGTATTATTATTGCATGTTATATACTCGGAAGGAAAATTCTAGAATTATAGCTTTGCAACACTACATACTAAATATACTATGGAAAAAAATAACTGCATTACCTCTTGTAGTGCTGGATTTCAACAGCACTTGCAGTCGCTCCTTAGAGTTTTTCATCTTTAGAAACCAAATTACTCATTGTCTAAATAGCTGAACTTTCATCTCTATAAATAAGATTTCAGCTTTGCACAATTCATTTAAAATGCTGACAAATAAGGATTCTCACTTGATTCTCAGTAGTTTCATTGTTCAGTTTCATCTACTGTAGCAAATGTATTTGTTGAAGATGTAACATAGGACTTACATTTTTAGTAATGGAAGACTTCAGAATTAACCAGGGTCAAAAAAATTTAGCATTTTTTTCTGAGAAAAAAAAAAAAATTCTAGCACCTTTGGAGAAATAATGTACAAATACAGGAAAAGGAGAATGTCTTTTCATTTTGGTCATAAATCTTTTAGTAAAGCAAACAAAAAGGGTAGATGTTTCTAGAACAGATCCCTTCTTTCTCCTTGAATCAAGCCACCTCCTACTGAATTTTGTTGTGGGGCATCTTCCAAGCACATGCATAGCAATTCATCGTGCTAGGCCAGCCCGTATCACCTGCACTCTATCTGCTATGCTGACTATCGAAACCACTCTCTTGTTTTCATATTTCACATATGGTTTTGCTGTAGTTTCTTGAGAATTCTGCTGCAAATAATGGCATCTGAATTATATCCCCACCTCTGTAACCAAATTCTCCCTCACCAACACAGTCAGCTGAAATGTGTCTAGCCCTTGCCTTTTTGTTCTTGTATATTCAAGTGCAACTTCTCCCTCCATTTCCTCCTTGGGCTCATACATCTAAAGAAACAGCCTCCCTCCTATGCAGCAGTTGATCACTTCCTCTTTATTGAAATTTCTCTAAACAAACCTTTTGCATAGGCCTGTCACTGGCAAGCCACTGGCAAGAAGGTTATGATTATCGTAATTCTGTGTTAGGTGGTAAAACAGCCTGTCGCAAAGCTAACAAGCTGCTGTCAGTCCAAACCCCCCTTAACTGTGTTAAGGCCCATTTTATTTTCCTCACCATGTGTTACTTCTGTAACGTTTAATTCTTCAAATTCTTCACCTTTATTCATTCATTTAGACTCAGATACTGCAGTCTAGGAGGTAAGTATGAGTATTCCTTCTGGAAAAAAAAAATAATTTAAACACCTGGTGCACAGAAAGCTTTGCTCTGTGCTCATTTACTGTGCTCAATGTCATCCAGCAGCACATGTGTCTAGGAATGTCCCAGGCCCGTGTGCAAGTGAAAAGTCATATGGGGAAGGGACCTGAGCTAATGAAAGAGTTTTGATTACTGAAAACTAGTTGAAAAAATTAGTTGGAAAACAAATGTTGAAACCTGAGAGAAGTGTATGAGCTTAGGGTCTTTGTCTTCTGGCAAGGCATGAATGAACATTGGCAGCGATAGCAGTTATCCTGCTGTATCATGAAAATATCTCAGAAAGGCATTGTGAAACTTAGATGGCATTAAGAAAGGTTTTAAAATTTGGATTAGACAAGATGCTCTATTATTATTTCACAGATTTGGGGGAAAATTTTAGATTGTGGATGATACTTTTTATAAAAAGAATGAAATGGGAATAATTCATTAAATGCCATAGGTAATTTCTAAAGCAGAAAGTAAAATCACCACCACCCCAATTATTTTTTTTTTTTTTTTAGTTATTCAATTCTTCTTGGATGTTAGCTCTAAGCTATAGCAAATGGTCAGTATGAATTCTGCTATTTCCAGGTAAAAAATCAGTATGTACTTGTGCTATGCTGTACACATGGTGAGTATAGCACTTTCCCACTCTTCTCTAATTTTTTTAGGTAGATGAACATCATGCAGACTCATAGTGACCTCTAACTTTCATAAATTCCCCTCAGATTTGTAGTTGATTACAGCTGGAATAGAGTTTCAGTAACAAGTGCTTAAGTCCGTAAACCTGTAAGTTCACAGGTGCCTAAACATAAGACTTCACTTGCCATTGCCTTAACTGAGACTTGCAGCATTTCAAAATCCCACTCTTCAGTGTCAGATCATGACATTAGAAGAAGCCTGGCTCTGAAAACTGTAAAACTACATCGTTGCTCACATACCTTAAGTGAGTTGGTTTCCAAAATTCTTAACTGTTCAGGGGCACTCAGCAATTCAAAATCAGGACTACTTATATTTAGATGCTGGGAACTAGATTGTAAGAATCTTGCTTAGTGACCTTTTAAAAAAATGAAAAGCAGACTATGCATTTTTAAGGCTTCTTAAAACAATCATGGATACTTGATGGTTTTGAATATCTAATTTGTAATCAAGAGCTTTCTGATTCAGTGGCTGGCATAAACATTATGAAATGCTCTTCTATTTATGTGCTAGACATACACTGAAAAGAAGGTATGTTTCAGTGTTTGAGGTAGGTTAATTTTTTTAGTCCCTACTCAATAGTAAGTAGGTTAGAATTTCAGTTGAAAAAAATTCCATTAAAACTTTTGCTTTTGAGTATTAGCAATCAACATTCATTCAGTGTTTGGGTTTTTTCCCCTCCTTAATCTTACAAATAAAATCTTTGCAACCTGACCATCTAAATGTGAGGTCCTAAATTGTCATTTTGAGCCACAACAGTGGTATTTTCAAAAATATCAATTTTACCTCTGCAAAGTTGGCATGTACATATTTTCTCACACTGGCTAACTCCCCATGCAAACCAGTATTTAAAAAAAGTTACACAGCTTCCCAGTCCACATGGCAGTGTTTCCAGTGCTGGTGCAAATTCTTGCAAGATTTGCACCTGTTTCTGCAGCAGCTTTGTTTTAAGCAAACCAGAAAGTTAATTACTGTTACCTATTTTTACATTTGCTTTTAAGCTGTAGAACAAATTTATAGAAATGCCAGGCTAAAGCCAGTACTATGACTCTGAAGTAACTCAGTGATGAATTATACACACACGCACACATATATAAATGATGAAATTTCTTTTATTTTCTGTCTCCCTTTAGAAACTTTTCTTCCTCACACTACTTCCAGTACAGCCAATACAGCCCTCAACACACTGGGAGGGGAGTGGTTTATAATTCTAATTTTATTCTGCTTTTAATGTTTGCATTTCCAGAATCAAACAGTTTCCTAGGCAGTCACTATAACAGCCTGCTTTTCTTGTTGCTGTCTCTGTGACCCTTAAAGTCCTGTGGACGTTTCAGTTGCCAGTCCTGCTGGGACCCAGGTATCAGTTCACTGGTGAGCCCTGCTCTGGCCAGCATCTGTGACTCTCTCTTTGTGTTGATCTTGAGATGCCTGGCCAAGATACAGCTGCACAGTGGGCCACAGCTTTTAGAGATGATAAACACACCTTGGATGTGCATGCTGAGTGTCAGTGCTGGCAGTCAAAGAGTTGAGGGGCAGCCACTGTGAGGAGAGGCAGCCGAGGGGTGCCCTGTGCCAGACCCAGCCAGTTCTAGCTGTTTCCTCAGTGGCCCCACCACAGGCACCCCCCGATGGCCAAGATGGCGGTGCCAAACATGCTTCAGAATGGGCACAACCCACACAGGCAGAGAGGAGCGAGGGAAGAGCGTGAGGAACAGCCCTGCTGGCAGCCAGGCAGAGCGGGAGGAGATGGAGGAGTCAGCAATGAAGGAGTGAAGTTGAGCCTGGCGAAATGGTGGGCATGGGGGTTTTTAGTTTTTGTCTGTGTTTCTTGCCATCCAACTCCACTGTAATTGGTAATAAATTAAAGTAATTTTCCTCAAGCCAGGTCTGTTTTGCCTGTGATGGTAACTGGTAAGCAATCTCCCTGTCTTTACGTCAACCCATGAGCTTTTCCATTTGATTTCGTTCACCATCCTGTTGAGGCAGAAATCAGCTGGCTGGGCAGCTGGCAGCCAGCCTGGGTCAGCCTACCACACTGTGCATCATTGACTATGGCAGGGGGGCTGGAACTAGATGATCTTAAGGTCCTTTCCAACCCTAAACATTCTATGATTCTATGATTTACTTTTCTCTAAGAAGGACTGAATATTTTGAAAGAATACTTCATACCCCATCTTTTTTGCCCTAATGGCTTACCGGAGAAGGGAGAAGGAAATCCTTTTGAACTTTAGTTGATAAACCTGAGTTTGTTTTCACATAGAATTCCTTTCCTGCTCTTGAAAATGTAGTGCATGCTATATTGAGTGCTGAAGTTTTAGTCTACTTTTAGTAAAATCTAAGTAATCTCCCCCAGATAGTTCAAGTAGATGCCAAATAGGTTCCTAAATTAAAAAGAAAAAAAAAAAAAGAAAAAGGAAAAAGGAGAAGTATTTTTGATAGACAAAGTACAGAACACTGAGAAAGCCATTATAATCTTTGGGGTTTGTCTTTAAATTGTATTCAAGTTTATTGTATCTTCTTTTTCATAGTACAGTGTCTGATTATTTCTGAGCTGAGAGTGTGCAGGCTTTCGGAAGTTTGTGAAATGTGCTTCTTGCTCTCATATAAGCAGAGCATCCTATTATGCAAGCATAGATTTACCTGAAGAATATGCTAAAAGGGTGAAGATCCCAGTAGGAGGGGAAAAAAAACAAACCAAACACTTATTATTGTGTACTTACTATTGCTTCATTTTCGTTCTCCAGGACATCACTTGACATGGATTTTTTGTATTTTCAATTTTTCTGATTCTCTAGCACAGAAAAATATAGTACCTTAGCCAAAATATTTAAATACCATTGATTTAAAAATAGTAATCTGTGATCCTTTTGTAGCCTCTGTGTGGTATTGAAAAGGGGTGGCAGGAAACAAACAAACAAACAAGAGTTTTAATTTGTCACCCAGAGTTCTGACTGCCTCTCCTGCATGCGTTTGTCTAGCCACTGAGTCACTGAGCTTACAGTATTGTGTAACTTTCGTTTCTGTGGAGGCTTGTTATATTAGAAAAATTGTTCCAAAGAAAGCAACAATTATGACATAAGCACATCTGGTTCTTGCAAATTATTCTTTATTAAGCTTTCATTTAATTACATGTGCTGAAAGGTCTGCTTTTGATTACTGTAATTTTTTTTATTTGTCCATCTGAACGATAGTAATGTTGGAAATTACATACAAACCACCTGGCTTTTTTCTCACTAATAAGGCAAAGTTTATATAGATCTGTGTGTAAAAGAGGGATTAGGATCTTCCCTGTTTACGGTAGAAGAATTATTGCTGATGCTAATTCAAGGTGAGGGTTTAAATTTGGTCACTGTAAGGAAATTAAACCTATCTGGCTTTGTTCAATAAACATTTTAGATTGGTAGGAATAGTTTATTTTAATATATAAGTCTTCTATTATGTTTCAACTTTTGAAAAGTTCCATGAGGGTGTTTTTGTATTTCCATCAGTATTTGCAGGAAATTTTAATGCCCTACATTCCTTATTAGTACTTCCAGAAGTTATAACAATCACTGTACACTGAGATGGAGACATACCTTGTTGCCTATTTTAATTTTCATTACTGTCTAGAGAAGGCGCACCACTGCCTTTTAGTAGCAAGTGATTCCCATGTCAGGTCATCGTAGAGGTTCTGGACTTGGTGTGGAATTTCTGGCTAAGAACAGAAAAACCGAAGCATTGTTTGTTATTTCTGACTGGGGTTTATACATCCTTTTCACAGATAGCCTTATAATTTTGCCAATTTTGTATTTCATATTCAGGCACAGTATAACCTGTTGCTCATTACCATGACCATGGCAAGGGGGGGGGGGGGGGGGGGGGGGGCGGAAATCAGCTGAAAGTCAAATTAAGAAAAAGATACTGGTGTTTGGTAGTTTTTTTCTTGGTGGGTTATTTTTTTTTTTCCCCTGGTTTTGTTTTGGTGGGGTTTTTTTAATAATAAGAAGGGAAAAGCCACAAACAAGAAAGTGCTGAAAATTATCTACAATTCGTTTAAGAGAAGAAACAGCAGGGCAATAAAAATTATGTACATTTGCAACTTCTTTTTTTAGGAATTTTGCAGGAATACATTATATATTTCTTGTCTTCCAGCAACTGTATGCAGCTCAGCTGGCAAGCATGCAAGTTTCTCCTGGAGCCAAAATGCCATCTACTCCACAGCCACCAAACACAACAGGAGCACTCTCACCCACTGGGATGAAAAATGAGAAGAGAGGGACCAGCCCGGTAACTCAAGTTAAGGTATTTTTCAGTAAAGGAAAAAGTCAGTGTCTGAAAAGGGTAGTGAAATTAAATTGTCTATTTAATTGGTTTACAGTTGGAAGTAGAACCACATGAAGGTCCTTCAATATTCAAATAAAATGTTCAGTTTTAGTGGTGTACTATCAGCATAGAGAAGGGAAGGGAAAGCATTCACTTCTTGCTTCCAAAAATAGCAGGCATCCCTCTTCCTACCACAGGCAGCACACAGATTCATCAGTAAAATGTGATATTGTCGAGATTTCAGTCTGTAATCTTGTAATATATGTGCATAAATGGCCTCCATTTCATGAATTGTTTCACATAGAACTTCTGAGTATCTTAAAATGCGATGCTAGCTTATATTGTTAGGGCAAGAGAGAGAATGTAGATCTAATTATTTTACAAATCTCTGACTGTACTTATTCTACAATTTTGGAAAAGGCCACACATAAAAATAAGATGTAAGTCAAGACTTCGGTGAAAACTGTGTCACTGCAGATTGATTTGACTTTTGCTGATTTCACACAGCTGCTGACAACCGGGCTGCTCCTTGTTGGTTTTGCGCCATTGCTGAATGCTTGTGCCTGCTTATTTTCCCTTGCTTGGAAACAGGCAGCTACAACATGGCATTTGCCAGCAGCTTGAAATGAACATCGTATACCCCTTGAAATTTGTGGTGCAGCTAGTACCTTTGGGTGGAACTGCCTGGCTGTTATTGCTGTGTTCTCCTGTGGTTGGTCTGAATTTCATGTGAGCAAATATCCTCAGAAACAGTTTACTTCAAACTGTAAAAAAAACCAACATTTAGATGTTTTACCAGTTTGAATGCTAGTAGTATAAATGCAGAACTATTAAAATAGGTCTAAAGAAGACATACAGTGACTTTGTGGAGAGAGAGAATGTGGTATTTTTCTTGCTGCTAACACCTTACAGGCACACAGTCCTTAGCTTCAAATCAGCCTGGGAAGATTTTACTCACTTGAGGTGATTTGGGGTTTTTGATATTTATTATTTGACATGAGACTAAAATATAATTCATTTTTTCATGATCATCAATCATCGTGGTAAAGTGGGGGTGAGTAGATATTTCTGCCTGGGCTGATAAATTTCCATGACACTTTTTTGCTAGGCTGAGAGTACTAATAAATAAAAACTATTCCATTATGGCTAGGTCTAACATTTATTTATCAAAGCATTCACTTTACTTAACTGTAGATGTGTATTAGTCTAATATTTTACCTCTTGTAATCCAATGCCAGGCTTGAGAGCAGTCAGTGAAATTTACCACATATGCAGAGTTCGTTGTGGTCAATACAGAAGCCACCAAAAGCAAAGCCCAACTCTTTCAGCAAAGTTACCATAGTAAAGTGATACCTAACGCCACTGATTTATGGTATTGAGAATATACTACTGACTACTTTAATGTGAAAAAGTAATTTCATAAGTGAGTGAGCCAAATGGACCTACACCAAACCAAACCTTTACTATATGAGTAAAATTTTCCCTGGTTAAATTCAAGCACATATCTGCTTGAACCAAGGCCAATACCATTCCAGCTTTGTGGCCAGCTGAGTTCTATTACAGAATTGACCACATGCAAATTCTTGCGGGTTTCCCTACATAATTTAACTTGAATGGATGTAAATATATGTTAATAAAAAAGAACGCTTTTTATTCTATTTTATTAAGCACCCTATTGTATTGAAAACATTAAAAATAAACTACAAATGCTTTGTGTGGACAGATACCAATGGCTAATGAAGAAATTAATTATTATTATAAAAGCAGTACCTATATGTTGTCTTTGACAACTGTTACAAGAAATGACAGTTTTGATGGTCACACATTGCTTAACAGATCCTCTGTATTTTCTCTGTTTTAAATAGCTATTTGTATAAACTACATGTGTTATTTAGACAACTAATGGAATTCTTTTACAGGAGTCAGATCTTTCAAAAAGTAATGATAGGGGCTTTTTAAGCCAGTGGCCAGAATGTTTTCCAACTTTTCAGTTGTCTTGCATAAATGAGAATGTGGTCTATGAAGTACAAACAGGTTCTGGCAGAGTTTTTTTTTCACATGATCGTAGCAGGCAGAAAATTATTTAGAAATTGAACATGGTAGCATAGATTCATATATGCACATGCTCACAGTATCTAGTCTGGCAAACCTTATAGTCTGAAAGGGGCTCTGAACTCTCACAGAAATTTATTGAAGCCACTTCGTATCTGTGCAAGGAAACAGCTTGCATGTAAACATGGCCAAAAAGCACAATGGACTATGTCCCTTATACCTTTGTGTTTCTGCTTTCACTTGGACTTTGAATAGGTGTGGACATTCGAGCACACTGCAAGGTCAGGATGAATAAAAATGTCATGCAGTTTTATGGAAACAGTTTAACACTGAAGATACCGTGGCATTGTAAATGCATATTTGTTACATTTTCCTGGTTAATACGTTGTGTATGATCAGATGTAGTTTGCTAAATCACCGCTTGACAGTAAGGAGAATGGAAAAGATGAGATAATGTAGTGTATTATTTGTATTCTGACATATTTCTAAGCTTTGAAGTGATCGGTGCCATGCTTTAAAATATGGACGATGTTCTCTTATACCTAGCATAATTCTGCTTTGGGCATATTTTAAATGAGAGATCTGTCTTACTGGGCTCTTTAATTACAGAAAATCACTGTTTCACAATTTTCCAAATGCTCTGTCTTGTTCAACATATTAAGCAAAAGGAACAAGCTCAAAGAATGGGAAGAAGGTTATATTGTGAATGTCTATCCTGATCAAAGAAATTAATTGCTTGAATGAGTCTTCTTCCAAAAATTAAAATATTTCTTAGATAGGCTTCTTCTGTGATAGCACTGAAATGAGATAGATGTCAGGGAGAATTTCTTCCATAATTACATGTGGAAAGTATAGAAAGATATAAAAGTGCAGATACTAGACTACATACTTTTAAAAACCATTCCGTGTCTTTATGCAAATAAACAGACAGATACACTAAAGGTTGAATGCAGCAGAAATAACTACAGAATATAGAAATAATTACAGAAGTATCAAACAAGAAGCAGAATAGCATTTATGTGAAAAAAAATTGATTTTACATAAATTGTCAAAAATACATGACATATTTGAATAATAAAATATTGTAAAATATAAAAAATATCAGTAGAAAATAAAATACATTCTGAAATGCACATACTATGTATTTGTTAGTGTAGTAATTCAAGGAATTTGAATTCAGTTAAATTCTTCTCTTATGGGGAAACAGCATAGATTATTTTACTAAACAAAACCCTGCATTCAAAATAAGATGCATGGAATGTAGAAGTTTGCAGCAGCATTAAATGTGGGCCAGAGAACTGTCAGGATTTCAGAATGATTCTTTCATAGAAGTACTTCTGATTCCTTAGTTTCTAATACATTTAAAAATAAGCTACATAACTTATTTTCATAGTGCCAGGAACTTTTCAAATAGAACCAATGCAAAAGCATTACTGAGCTGCTGGAAATTTTAAATAATTCTTTGTAAATGCCCTAGGTTAATTTAGATCTCTGAAAACACATTAGGAAATTAAGCTGTAATGTGAGCTAATTCAAATTTTAATTTGGCAAAAAGAACGATCCAGCCACATAGTTAATATAAATAGAAGCATAACACAGAGAAATTAATGAGGTTTCCTTTCGTTGAATCTTAAAGGAGGCAGATAATTAGCTTCTTTTGTTATTATTGTGGGATAATGTGGTATTGTCTTCGAGGTGTAAAGTAACTACTGCTTGCAAAATGATGTGTTCATTTGTCTTTTCCTAATAACTATTTACATTAAACTCTTGTAGGATGAAGCAGCCCAGCCACTGAATCTTTCAGCCCGACCGAAAACAGCTGAACCTGTCAAATCCCCAACATCTCCAACACAGAACCTCTTCCCAGCTAGTAAAAGCAGCCCAGTGACAGTGATGAACAAAAGCGGCATCCCCAGCCCGCTCGGTGGATCTCTGGGACGAGGATCTTCTTTAGGTAACTAATGTGTCCTGGGAAAAGGAGAAAACTGGCAAGTGTTCTACATGAAATCTCAGCTTGATCATACTTCTGAATTTAGTAGATATCTGAGCCTATGTTTCCATTTAAAATGGGAAAAAAGGGATTCCAGGAAAACTTTTCAAAGAACTCTTGAATGCCAAGGTTGTACAAAAGAAGACAAAATGATGCAGCAGTGTTGTGCATGTACGAGAAGTAAAGCCAATAAATATATAACACAAGAGATACACATACAAATCATAGAATCATAGAATTATAGAATGGATAGGGTTGGAAAGGACCTTAAAATTATATATTTCCAATCCCCCTGCCATGGGCAGGGACACCTTCCACTACGCCAGGTTGCTCAATGCCCTGTCCAACCTGGCCTTGAACACTGCCAGGGATGGAGCATTCACAACTTCCTTGGGGAGCCTGTTCCAGTGCCTCACCACTCTCACAGTAAAGAATATATACACATAAGTAAATAGAGATGCATATATAAAACATGTAAAAGAGGTTTGTACGAATATCTTCCCCAAAGACATCAACTGGGTGTATACATGCAAAGTTAACTTTTGAATTTTTGTCTCTGGATTAAATAAACAGAAACATATCTTTGCATGCACATAAAGCCTGACTAGATACTAGACGTACGCACATAATGGCTCATGTGATTAGCGCAACAGTGTAACATACCTTAAAATAAATAAGTTTTCAAACACTTTGTTGAATCAGGGTCAGGGAACATTCAGTACCTCCATGGTCTATAGTAAACCAGAAGCCAGGCAAGAAGGTAACTCGAAATGTGGTTTTCAGCTATTTTGCCCAAATATAGGGAATATATATACCCAGAATATATATATACACACCCAGCAATCTAAAAGAAAACTAATTCTCTGTATTCTGGGAATTAAGTTAATCTTAGAAAGACCATATGCTGAATATATATATACGTGTGTGTGCATATATATATATTTAACAAAGATAGAAAGGCCAGTTTATTTTAGTATTTGTTCTTTTTATTATTGTTCATGTTTTTATTATTTATTCACCCATCTCTCAAGATTTTGTTAATTCATATGGTTGCAAATAGGGAATATTTGACCTGTGTTCAAGATTCTTTAATTAAGAAATAATGCTTATTAAGTAATGAAATGAAAATTGATCTGAAACAATGTATGAAGACTACTTTAACCAGTCAAGAAACAGAATCAAGAGCTGCAAAATGTAGATGATCAGCCCTAAAGTTCAAATAGTATATTTTAACAGTGACTAAATAGTTATTACAGACCACTTATTCACAATCTTAGCTCAAGTGTACTTGTAAAATATATAGAAACACTTGTGAATAATGAACAGATATGTTAAATACATACATTAAATATATCAAAAGTATGATTTGCTCCATTCCCAAAGCACTTGGGAACATCATGATCACTGAAAGATACTTTCTGCAGCTAGCTATTCTACCTGTCAAATTATTTGCAGCTATCACTGCACTAACATTATAAAGTGGTATATCAGTTTGAAGTCACAGACTATTCCAGAAAAACGGCTAGAGAAGATATGTCAAAAATCAGCAAGCAACTTAGGAGTTTGTGCTCAATTTTTACAATAAATTGAGATGATTGGGAGTCTAAGTCTCATTAAAAGTCCTGCAAATATGGTTCCCAACTTACTTAGGCTCCATGATGGAACTTAGGTGCTGAATCTGTTCACAGCATTGGAAATTTTACCAAGCAAGAACAATGCTTATTCTCTAATATGTTGCTTTTGTTTTGGAGAAGGGCACCTCATTCAGGCAGAAAACATCACAGTTCCATCTAAAACATCACAGTTTGCGTCTCATCTAGACCACAGTATTAAATCAACTGTTTGGTTCTCAGGATAAAGCATGACAAACCATTAATTTTAACCTTTTTTCTTTTAAAAGAATTCAGGGTCCTTTGAGGTTGAATTTGCTATATTTTACTCAGCTGAACTTCAATGAAGTCATAAGAGTATGAAATTTATCTCTAAAGGAGAATTCCAAGTCTTAGCCTGTTTGTTTGTGTGTGTTTGTTTTTATACTGGACTGTTAGTAAGTACAAAAAACTAACAAATTCAGAGCTTTTATAGAAGACATTTGCCTGTCAGGCAAATGCACAGGTCATGAACAAACTTTGATTGCTCAGAATTTCCTAGCTAGAATGTATACATGCAAATCTATCTATGTGCAGTATAGAGGATACTTCCATGTATGAAAAGTTGAAGTTCATCACAGCAACACAAAACAAACAGTCACCAACTAACTGCTATCTTTTAGTCCCAAATCAGAAACTATATCTGGGGTACTCATCTTTATCTCTAGCATGCATTTTAAGATGCAACAGGAATGTTTAGTGTGAGTCTAATGCATGTTTAGGAGTTTCTCTTTCTGTCCAGAGTGATGGAAAGAGAACCATTTTTTCTCTACTGATTTAGAGCTTTAGACTCATGTTAGGGTAATAACAACCTCTGTCCCCCAAAAGTAACTGTGGGTGCTTCTAAAATTGAAAGCCAAATCTCCAGAGTGATGGTTATATAGATAAAGAAGTTCTAAAAATTGACATAGACTTTCATGGCCAAGAAAACAAGATTATTTTTTTTTTTCTCCTTCTTTGTTCATTTTATTAATTATTATGAATACGTGAAAGGATTCCCACTTAAGCTTTGGCATACTGTTGTCTTAAACACACATTGAACTTTGACTTCATGAATATGCTAAGATACCTCCATATGAGGCTATGCTAAGACTTCAGGGGTTGTTCTTATAACAGCAAAAGAAGTGCACAGGCTTATCAATCACTCTGTAGATAAATTCAGCCTTCAAACAGGCAACAATTGCCACTCCTCCTCCTTTTGTTAGTTGGGTGCAGCTTTAACAGTGTGAGAGCTGAGTGCTTACCCCAGATTCTAATTTGGATAATTAGCTAAATAAAGTGTTTATATCTCTGTTTATAGATATCCTTTCCAGTCTTAATTCACCTGCCCTATTTGGGGACCAGGACACAGTAATGAAAGCCATTCAGGAGGCTCGAAAAATGAGAGAGCAGATCCAGAGGGAGCAGCAGCAACAGCAGCCACATGGTGTTGATGGAAAATTGCCCTCCATGAATAACATGGGTCTAAACAACTGCAGGAATGAAAAGGTAATGTCTCCCCTTACCACACAGTCTGTCAGTCATTCTTCTTTTCCCTGCAAATAGCTTCTTATTTCCATACAAAATTTCTTCTTAGAGCTTTTAGCCATCTCTGATTTCACGTTAAATACACCTTGTCAGTTCACAGTACTGTGCTACAAACTGCTCTACATTTACATGACAGCATTCAAAAAACCAGCCTTGTGCACTCATGTGATTAAGCTGTAAGCATGCATATAACAATGTGGAAAATGAATTGGATGAAGCTACAATTGTCTGTAGTCGCTGGAGTTTGAATTGTGCTTTTGAGAATGACTGGATTGATAAATACGGCAAAAAGGCCAGTTACATACTAGCATGGTTGAATATTACGATGCTATTGAATGTATCTGAGTGTGCTTGAATCTGTAACTCAGTTGCAACAAAGAATTTAGGCTCAAAACAGTGCTTTTGTCTCTTAGTTTCAATGGGAAATTAGAGATCAAAGTTCTTTGTTGAATCTTGGCTGTAGTTTCCAAACACTAAAATGAAACAGGGCACTACAATGTAACGGTAAATGAGAGAAAGTAGTGGGAGAATGCGACCAGCATTGTACTGAGCAGGATATCATATCCGGAAGGTGAGGAAACTGTTTCTATCAATCACACACACTTTAAAGACTGCTCAGTAGACAAAGAAGTATCTTGGAAAATTCTTTGTGTTGTGCTGCTCTGTGGCCTTTCCAGGGTCTACAAGACCTGCTCCAGGAGCAGGTCTCTGTGTGTGTAACAGAGCCAGTGAACATGGAATCAGGCAATTGGCTGGGCTATAAGGCAGCCTTTGATGAAGAATGCTTCTCTGTTAGCTTCCCTAGAGGTGGCTTATGCTGCAAAAAATACAGCACACAAGTTACTTTTCACGACTTACACAAAATCTGTTATATACCACAATACTCATTCCTGTTAACTAGAGAGGGAAAAATATTATCCCGGTAATCACTATGGCGTTGGCAAACAGGAACAGTATGATGCAATTTAGTAATGAATTAAAACTGACACATTCATTAGCCTATAAAGCAACTAGTGTTTCAGACTATTTGCTGGGGGGGTGGGGTGGGGAAAGCCAAACAAAAAAAACCCCAAAAAACCCCCAAAACCAAAAACATAAAAAATTGAAAAACGGGTAGTTTTCAATGCCTATAATTCATTAATGAAAATTCTATATCTGTATATTAAAGGGTAGGTTCTTTGTATCTTGTGGGAGGGAAGATTATATTATACTCTACAAACTAACAATTTTTAGTCCTGGTTGAGTATAAGACTTAGTAGAATATTAACTATGTCTAAACCCAGGAATTTGATGATACTATGATCTTTCCTCAACCCACAAGGAAATACTCAGTGAGTAAATGGATTCTAGCAAGGCGCAGAAAGGCAAAGAAATGTTGTAAACAGATCCATCAAACATTGATACATACCTTTTAATCTACATTTTATATTTTTGCTTGATAGGTTGTTTGCTGTACTCAAAACAAGCTAAAGGCTCAGTGTCTATGAAAAAGATTTGTTAAACTGTTGCCACACAGGATTAACAATGCTTTTACAAGTCAAATTCAGAGGCTAATAAATATTTATTTCCTGTAGCATTAGTTTAAATGTCAACATTGAAAAACTCATTTAATACAGATTGATACTATGAAAAAATAAAGAAATTAATAACTGATCAAGCAGGTCATATTCCGACAACACTCTAATTGTAAAGTCAGTGTTTGTCTTAACTAACTAAGAGGTAGGGTACTAAAGGCCATGTTATAAAAATAAAGTAAATGTCACACCTATGATCAGTATTAAGAGTTTATAAAATTATGCTTTTTTAAAAATAGATTTTGTGAGTTTCAGTGGCTTGACATTTAAAAATATCTAATACACTATAAGGGCTATTAAAAGAATTCTTAACATTTGATTTGACTTTGAAAAATAAGTATAAAAATGGCATCCACTTATTATCAGATCTGCCCCTGAGTATTTTCAGTACCATGTTTATGTCTTGTATTCGATATAACAAGTTTCTGTTTCATCTTTCACCTTTTAGAGCAGAGTCAGTAAATATTTCAGTGACTAATCTGAAATTTCTTTTTTGTGCCGGTTACTAGCAATATACAGACTGATGCAGAGCATCCAAACTGAGGTTATACAGCAGGCCGGAAGAGGAAAAGAATTTTTTTTTTTTTTTTTTTTCACTTGCAGACATAGCAGAGTCAATTGGAACTCTTTAACAAACATAAACAACATCATCCTCAAACGCCATCTTTTATGGGGAGACTTTTCATGGCAGTACTTGCAACTTTTAAAATCGAAGAATAAAATTGCAGCAAAGAAATCTGTTTTTAAGTCTCCCAGTGCCCTTATATAATCCGGCTGGGTTTATTTATTGAGCATGTACCGTGCAGTGAACCATTAAGGCAGGAAAAAGTTGTAATACGTTCTCTGGTTTTACCTTTGGTATGCTATTCTGTTAGCTTTGCTCTATAGATGCAAGAAAAGGCAGAGTTTACAAAAATGGTATATAAATCAGTCATTTTAAATGATAATATATCCCCACTGTCTATCCTAAAGAAAATAAAAGAATTAAGTCAGTCATGAGTACTTACTAAGGGAATGTATTTATATTTTACAGCAAGTATAAAATACATTAAAACCAGAAGCATCCTTCGCACAAACAGAATTCTAGAATATTTTTTTTCCCCCTTTACCCTCTGCCTTTTAGTATACATTATGTTGTATTTCTTATACTCTAAAAATGGTGGGGAGGATGATCAAAATGGGGAAGGAGATGATAGATCAATTCAAAAAATATAAAGTTGAAATAACTGTATACCAAGAAGACTGTGCATAGTTTCTCTCATAATCCCAGTGAAGCTTTGATAACATAGTTTCAATTTTGGATTGGTTTCTTATGAAGAATTGGGACCCTATGTTTTCAGGACCAAATTTTCAGAAATTGGGTTCAGGTAATTGGGCTCGTATAAATGAGTAGCTAGAAGCCAGCACCAGAAAAAGATGACAAATTAATTGCCTGCAGCTGGTTTAAAAAAGCTATTGAGTTCTGGTCAGTTACTGGTCTTCAAGTTCAGATAGCTGGTAATAGTTTGTTGTGCAAATGATTGTGCTTACAAAATTACTTACATAGCTTCAAAGCCTGGGCTTAGGCCTTTTTGAAAATGTGTCATTTAAATCTCAAAAAGCTTTGTGTTTGGTTAGAGAGACAGAATTGAAAATTGCCTCTGTTCATATTCTGCTGTTCAAAAAAATCTACAAAGCTTTAAAAGTGCTCACAGAGATTCACTCATCAGAAAGACCAAAACAAAAACATGCAGCACTCTGGCACAGTCCAATTTTGTCATTTGCTGAAGCATTAAGGCTAGGCTATACTTTTGACTTCTATGGACATCTACAATATGAAGTTATTTCAGTCTCAGTACTGTTGTGGGTTAGGGTATGTAGGTAAGCACCACACAACCACTCTCTCCTCTCCAGTGGGATTGGGAAGAGAATTGTGAGAAACGAAGGCAGTTTTAGAAGTAAAGCAAAAACCGTGCATGCAAGCAAAGCAAAATAAGGAACTCATCCACTACTTTCCATCTCCAGGCAGATGTGCCAGCCATTTCCAGGAAGGCAGGGCTTCAGCATGTATAACACTGATTTGGGAAGACAAATGCCAAAACTCCATTTCTATTTCCTCCTTCTTTCCCCAGTTTTGTTGCTGAGCACAACACTGTATGATGTGGAATACCCCTTTGGTCAGTTTGAGTCAGCTGGCCTGGCTGCATCTGCCCCGCAGTCTTGTGCACTCCCAGGCTACTTGTTGGCAGGCCAGCATAAGAAACGGAAAAAGCCTTGATGCTGTAGAAGCACTGTTGAGCAATAACTAAAACGTCCCTGTGTTATCAGCACTGCTTTAGTCACAAATCCAAACCTCAGCACCATGGCAACTAAAATTAACTCTATCTGAGCCAAAACCAGTACAGTGCACCCAAAGCAAAGAGTCATAATAGCAGAGTTGACTTTTTCTACTTTCTGACTGAGGAAAGAGAAGAAATAAGTGTGTGAGAGGTTTCACAGAGTAAAACACAAACATGGGGGAAGGGGGGAGAATTAGAAAAAAATCGAGAAAATAGACTACAGAGCTCTTTCTATGTGATATAAACAAAAGTAAACTCATAAAAAAATTGGCTTTGTTTTGAGGATATGACTTTTTTCCAGTCAAGCCATGTTTACCTTCAACAAAAAAACCCTTTTGTACTTAAAATTTGCATTGCTAGAGCTACTTGTATTTATTTTAGTATTTTGAACTAGTATGATTGCCTAGATTTGCTTTGATTTAAGGCTTTAAATGAACCTGAAAATGCTATATAATTTATAAGATAACTGACACTATTTTTGAAAGGACCCAATCCTATCTTTTTTTCTGCAGAAAGCATGAAAACACTGACAAAAAACACTTAAGAAAATCTTTGTAGAAAAATTATACACAGAAGCTAATTTAATTTCATTGCAGAAAAATATATGAAGTCAAGACACAACATATACCATATTAATAATCACAACATATCTGCTAGACCCAAAGATATACCCCCACCTCCCCATTTACTTATCCACAAACCTTATTCATCAAGATGTGAGAAGAAGAATTTAATATAACATTTTTATGTTTATATTCCATTCCCAGTCTTTTGTAGATTTACAGGTAATTGTGTATTTGTAGTAGGAAACCAGAATTAGACCCCAAAATAAATGACATGAGTCATCACTTACTTCCTGGGAATTACGGTACTTTAGCACCTCTTACAATGAACCTTTATTCCTTTCTTATTTCTTATATAAATCAAAGGTTTACAAGTTGAATCCACATAATTTATCCTAATATAGACCACAGTTTGTATGCAAAATGTGTACATTCTTGAAAACGTATATTATTTACCCTTGGAGATGTTATAGTCTATTGATCAAATCCATATTTAGGCTCTTGGATTTGACTTGATAAGCCATAACGACCCCTTTGGAGGTGTTATGGTCTGCTGTATTTAGGGACTGTTAAATATGTGGATTATTGACACAATAGAGTGTAACAACTTCTCTGGAGCTGTTACGCTTCATCATTTATATGAAGCTACTGCACATGCGTACAAACTTTGCCTGATAAAAACACTTCAGGAACTCTTTGCAGGAAAAGCTACTAGTCATGCATAATCTCCTTTTGATGGTCTACAGCCCTGCAATGACTCCATCATTGTATTGCTTTTTCTAAATGCAAGCAGTACTGGATTATGCTGCCGACAGTTTTTTATCAGATTTTTTCTCATACATTCACTATTACAGACAGAACAACTGCAGAGGCAGGAGTCACAGTCTTTTCTGCAAGTGCAGGGCATTTCTCAGACAATGACAAAGAGAAGCACCTTGTTACTAGCATCTTTTTTATTAGTTATGTCTCACGTCAGTTTAAAAAAGAAACAAAACAAAAAGCAAACACTTAAGAAAACACTTCAGTTCATCCTGTGTTCAATTATCTTTTCTCCTTTTACTGAAAGTAGTCATGCCCACCCTGAAGTTGAGAACACGGTCATAAGGGCCTGGTGGATTCTTACAAATCTTTCAGTGGTTTAGATTTTCAGGGACTGATCTATTCTCATTTGCTTTTATCTTTTAAGAAAATCTTATATTTTCTTTTTTCTTTTAGTCTCTTGTAGAAGAGTATTTGTAACTAGTAAATAAGGTCAATGCTTATATTTGAGTCTGCTGGGAGACATAACAGAAACTGTAAGCATTTTCAATTCGATGCTTATTTCTGTTGGTTAAATATTAGATCTACTTGTAATTAACGGGCAAATACCTCCTTACTAGGCCAAAAAATGGATAGCAATATCAACAGCAAATGACTAGTTTCGCAAACTTCTTACCTTTATTACGGTACTGTCTTGATAGGCGTTGTACCAACTTAGTCGTCACTGCAACTTAAGGAAGGTCCCCATATAGCCCCATATACCTTACACTTAGGTATAATTTAATTTAAGTTTAAATACATATATTTAGATTCTATAATAGAAAATCTGGAACTGTAAAGAAAGAAAAAAGAAAGACTGATTTCCTTGAGGAACTGTTAATGTGGTCTCACTTTCTTGCAAGAATATAGGAAATTTATTCAACTCAGTGGGAGTATATTCCATCTGTCTAATGAAGAATCTGATTTTCACAAAGACACTGCAACTGGGAACCTGTTTTTCCTGAATATGTCATTCTGCTCCGTTGACAAACCTTTCCCTGGGAAGTTTCTGAGACATAGAAGGACACGTTGCATAGAGACAACCTCTTTACTGTTCCATCATTTTATAGCAGATAAATGACTTGTCTAAGTTAAATGTCCCAGAATAGGAAAAAGTTTCAAATACAAATCCAAGCAGTCCTCATAATTCTTGCAAAACAAATGTCCTTTATACTTTGCTGTGAGTTTGGCGAATTTAGTAACCTGCTTGTGGCTGTACATAATATATGTAAGAAATGATTTTTTTTTTAATATTGGGTGTTCAAACTTCCTAAAGCCATATTTGGGCACCAGTATTTTATTCTGAAAAACCTTTATTAAAAAAAAAAAAGAAAAGAAAAATGTAAAAATATTTCATTCCAATATTTTTTGAAACTGCAATAATTTTGTTATTTCCTTTCTAGCCTTAGGGCTTATCCTAGCTACATGAAAAATGTGCCTTCATTTTATATCAAGTGTAATATTTCTTTAATAATTTTAAAAGAAACATAGTGACTCAAGTAAGAATTTTCTGAAGTAGCTGCAGTACAGGAGCTTAAGTCCCATTGAACTAGCTCTGAAAATTTTACCCTAAGGCAGACAACCAGATTTGTCACTGCATACACAGTAACAGTCTATTTTCAGTGAAATTCAGCAGTTTTGTATCTTTCTCCAGCACTTTTTATGATAATTTGGACAATCCGGAATTTCAGCTGATGTAATACTGCCCCCTTTTATTAGAACTGGAAAACATGCTGGACTTCAAACATTTAGTTTTGTATCTGGAGAAATTCTGTTTGTTTATGCTGCTGCTTCCAATATTTGAAATTGCATGACAGCATAAGATAAAGCATTAAATCAATATAAGTTCATAACAATGAATGGGGGGGGGAAATGTTTCCAAGCAACATTTTTGCAGGGTGTTTTGTATGCGTTGTGACTGGACCTCCTAGGCAGCATATCACTCAGGGAATTCCCTGCTATGTTTTCGAGAAGTTCAAGGTGTTGATGATTTTTGCTTTTGTATGAATTTCATTGTCATATGTGCTTGCATTGGTTTTCTAAATCAGTGTATTTATAGCAAAACAGTAGGGCACAGTAAGCATTGTCTTTTTTTGGTTTTCTTTCTATTGTGAGGTCTGATCAGGAATTGGATGCATCTTTGAATAGCTGAATGATTTTAATATCTCTCAGTCATGGAGAAGTGTTGCAGTGAATTTATGCTTTACAATTAGAACTTTAAAATGTAATTTGAAATTAAATTCAAAGCAGAGCGTCTTGAAAAAAACAAATTAAACCCTGGATCTCCAACTATATCTTTTAAAGAGAAATATTTCCATTACAAACACACAAGGAAAAAAATAAAGCCACTGATTTTTAATATAACTCTGAAGCCTCTACTAAATCACTAGCTTTTGTTGATATCACAGGAAATAAAAACAGGCTTAGAAATTGTACCTGTACTTAAAGAAATGTTTTTTTTCTGATCTGTATGTATTTAGTGGGGAAGGTGATGGAAGTTGTAACTGCACAAGCACAGAGAGGTCAAATACAGCCATAACACTGGTACTCAGCTTATAAGAGTTATGGGAGGAAAATACCATTGCTGACATTAGGCTCTGTAGAAGAACATAGCTCCATTATCAAGGCCAGGTTTGTAATGAGAACCAGGTGCAGAAGGCTGTGGGCATGAAATCTTGTCAAGTTGTTACTCAAATGCAAGAGATAGATAGAAATATTAAAGCCGCTCATGAAGCATTAACTTTCTGTCTGTACGTAACATACAATTCAGCCTTTAATTGATCACATGCTATTGCTCAAATACTACTATTTACACCTAAATATTCATACTCAAGCCTTTCAGTATACCTACTTCTTTTTTTCAGATTTACTTTGTATTCCATGTGTAGAAAGCCATACAAATAATGTATTTGAAATTTACACATTAAAAATACATGTTCACTGAAACTGTGGAACTGACAGCGCAAAGACAAAAAGAAACAGTGCAAAATCTCTGGCATATGTAGGTCATCTAAATTTACAGATAAGTTAGCTTTGGTGCCATCTTACCATAGATCCAGCTTTGCAACTATGAAAGAATTTGCTGTGTAGACCTCTGTATTTAAGCATTTTGCTCAATTACCTTACTTTCCAAAACTGTCTCGATAAAGTTGGTAATTTGTGCATTTCTGTTCCAATATATTAGACATGTGGTTAAATGCTTAGTCTCTCAAATTCTGTACAGGCTGATAAAAATAGAATCTAAATTATTTGTCTATTGATTAAACGATCAAAATTAATTAATTAAGTGAAAAATACGCAATCTTTGCAAAGCGTAACTCATGGAAACTTTATTGGACCATAAATTAAAGAAAAAGTTTGAGTCCAATAATGATATACATATGTAAGAAATTAAAAGAAAATTAAACATAATAAATAAACACCTAAACATAAAAAACCCTATATTAAACATTATTATTTGAATAACTATAAACACATACATAATATATACACACACTGTATAGTGAAGAAACTTCCCATATTAGGTGACGTTTTAAAGTTATTCATGCTTTCAGTTCAATCACAAGAGTGCTTGACAATAAAATCTTATTTTCAGGAAAGAAACCAACACACTCTTTTGGTATTAATAGCTATTTTTACATTTGAATGTTCGCTACTAGAGTTTTTACCACTACCTATGCTTAATAGTATGCTTGTATGATTGCTGACCACAACTATGGCTTTTATTTCTGTTGTCAGGTCTACTTGAGGGGCTTGCCTAGCTGCAGGTTTTAGATCTCATTAATGATGACGATGATTATAATAATTATTAATAATAATGAAGGTAATTTGGGCCCTTTCTTCTATTGCCTTTCCAGCTCAAAAAAAAAGTGCCAAATATACTGCTTATAGTCTCACTTCCTCTGAAAAGGATAAAAGCTTTGCCCTACTTTGGTCTTCTCCCTTAAATCTTGGAGCAACAGAAAGTCCCAAAAGAAAGAATTAGATTAAAATGGGTCTCAAGGGTGAATGATGAAATATTCACACAAACCAACAAGGATAATTTTTCCCAAAGGATGATGTTCTGCCATAAAGGATAGATGTGATGACTGTAACAGCATAATGATTGTATCTTCTTATGTACAATACATTTCCCGAACTACTCAGGAGACTTTGCAGGTATATACTAAAATGTATTCCATGTTTTTATTATGTTTCTCCACAAAACAATAATGATAGGTTGAAAATTATTGTTCAAACATAAATTTGCTAGGACAGGAATTTATTCACTAATTTAAATTGTGGGTCAGAATGGCAGTTGCGCGATCCTATCATATGACTTCTTCGATTGTCCTGATAACTACAGAATACATTTGCATATTATTTCACACTTAGATACAGGCAGAGACATCCACAAAAGTTACAACCATTTATTTCTCAGCTCTGTGTATTCGTCTAAGTAAATTCATAAGACCACATGCATTGCACCAATATAAATCTCTTAACAGCAGTAGATTAAGTATAGTAAGGATAAATTGGGATTACTTTCTCTGATAATTCATTGCTTTCTAAAATTAAAAATGTCTCCTGTTTCTCAAGTATCAATAGGTAGGATAAATTGAAATACACTCCCTGTTGAAGGATATTTACTCAGCTGCCTGTTTGTGGGTTATATGCTACTTTGTGCTGTCTTAACTGTTTTGCTTCAAACAAAAGAACAAGCACGCTAGCAGGTAAAATTGTCTTCCTTTATGTCCTAAAAAGACTTGAACAAATAACGCAAAACAGTATTTGCAAATGTTTGTTTGAAATCTGATTAATGGAGTTTGACCATGCTTATTCCTTCCTTTGTTTTCTTTTCACAAATCTTCATGCAAATGGATTTTTATTTCTATGCATGTATTTGCACATGGACATTTGTGCACAATTAAGCATTTCCTGTTTATGCCTAAATGCTCACCTCCTGTTCATAAAAAATACAGGCTTTGATGCAGCACCCACTTCAAGCTCCATGCTGATCAAATGACAAATGCAGTATCAGGGAGATCTTTCAGTACCTAATACAGTGTCAATGGTAATTATAGATCCTTACAGCAACTCTGTGAACTCACAGCAATTTAATCTAGGAATTCTGCAGGCCTTGCTGCACTATGCTTTAGCACTGCCATCTTTTTCCTACCAATGGTATGCCAGAGGCAGGCTCATCATTTTTTCTGTGGTATTAAAGCTAATGGATGCAGGAGTTCATGCAGATAGAAGTAAAGGCTTTCCATTACCTGGGAGGTCTTCTGGCTGAGAGAATTCCCAGTTGCTTTTTTTCAGGTAATTTAAGGCAATGTTGCAATACTTATCACTGAGTCAGGCATTGAAACAATATAATTTGTCTTAGGTGACCAACTACAGCATAAATCAGAAGCAGCAAACTATTGAGAATTTGAGTGCATAGTTCATGCATATCTCAAAAGTTACATTATTAGAACACTGACAGGTTACTCATACATGTATAGAAATTGCTGATCCTCCAGGGTTAGTTTGAAAAGATAAGAAAGAATATACTTGTTGGATAAATTGTTCACTGCACATAGCTTGTCCATGTCTAGTCATATAATACTAACTCCATAAACAGGTCTATCTCAATTGGAAATGTGTAACAGGGTAATAAATTATATTCAACATCAGATTACTCATATTAAAATCAAATTCAAGTCCTAATAAGCTGTTATAACACTATTTTAAAACCTAAAGTATGCCTAACTCACAAGTTGAAAATGCCCAGCTTACATCCTGAAAATCTACAGACAACATTAATTTCACAGTATTTCACTTTTATGCCTGTGGCCTCTAACATGTTGCAAATGCTTCTATAAGGAAGGCTGGGAAAACATATCAAATTTCTGTTCTCTTCCACTTTCTGACATTCATTAACTGAGGGAGAACAGTGAGACAAGGTTTTGGAAAGATCTCCTCTTCACCTCCACCTGTTCCAAAGCAATTTATTAAACAGCCAGTAAGAGAAACGGACACTTGCGGTTTAATGTCAGACCCATGTTGATCAGTAGCTGGGTGCATGCTTTCACTGTTATCTTGCCAAAGGCTTCTTGAAACAGCAGGCAACGGATGCATTCTTATCTCACTGCCATTTTCTTTGCACCCTTGAGTTCGATTGCTAAGTTGCCATTTCGTTATATGGCTCCTATTCAGGTGAACTATCTTTATATTCAGACAGATTCTTGCTTAGTGCATCTTACTTTTACATGCCTGTTCCCTTCCATTTTTAAGCACACAAACACTCTTTGCTATATTTTGGATGCCAGTACAAATAGAAGCCATCACTAGGAGAATGTGTATTAGAACTGTACACAGTGAGTCACCAACACATCATGCACTGTAAAACTTCTTGGTCTGTCAAGGGTTCAGCAGGCTGCCAAAACATATTCAGTTGACAGCTCTTTGCCAGAATTCTGTTCCTTGTCTGATGCCACTGAAGCTCTTTGAATACTCATGAATAAGATCAGGTTGTATGGCTGCACTCTTCCTGAGAAGGGATACCCCTTTATCAAGGGATTGCCTGCATGACCTTTGTCTAACTCCTGTGTTTTATTTTTCAGTATCACACTACAGATCACACTACATCATGCTAAATGTCTCACTGATGAAGTGTGCATTAAATCTTTGTTTCCTTTCAGAAATAACCCAAAACTTGTAAATACAAGAAAAATATTTTCCTGCAAAGTTTGCTCCCACACTTTCACCCAAGGTTTATTTCTTCTCTTTCTTTGCTAGGGATGTGCTGAGTTAATATTCACAGTTACAGACTGACAATATATAGACTGGGATACCTATCAATTCGCTGCATTAAATAGCATGCTCTGCTATGTAGGATTTCCGATCCATTCAGTGCAAAAACCATCCATAGTTTATCAGTATATACTCATTACCATGGACAGGCAGAAGTAATGAACTGCAGTATGGGAAATTTGTACTGAGTGTGTGAGTTATCCTACAAGGGAAGGAGATGAAGTGTGCTACTTCCTTGTTTTATCAAGTGATTTCCCTTTATCCATGCCATGTTACTGTATCTACCTCAGAATATATGTTATGGGAACATAAGGAATCCAGTTAAAACGGAAAAAAAAGCACCTAATTTCCTGTTTGTGACCCCACTGAAGTTCTGCTAATGTAAGGCATTTGCTAGGTAAGGGATGGATTTCAGCACATGTGCCTCTCTGAATCAGCACCCACATTACTTATTCATCCTTCAACCGTTCTGAGATTCCACTTCTGTTGTATTAGGAATGCTCCTAATGTAGTGCAGACTATGGTTTAGGTAGTGGAAGTCTATATCATTCTCTTATCATGAGAGAGCAGGAAATTGTCTTGCAGTGTTTGCAATGATCTGTTAGCTTGGGTTTCCTTTCCTTTTTTCCCTGCTGCTGCTCTTCCCTACTATTTACCCTCACTGTGCTTTTGCTAGGACTCTCGTAGTGTCTCATGAAAACAACATCCTCATATTGCTCTTGTATGCCACATTTTAATTAATTAATAGAAGAGCACACAATTTCCACAGTAGAATTCTCACTAACATCTTACATGGTGAAAAGTGAATATTATTTCATGTATTTTTGCTATATAGTGGATATGTTCTCTGTACAACTGCATTCTTGTTGCCAAATCTGCCTTGGGTTTGAGTTCACAACAAAGCTAAACACTGAACATTTTCCATAAGCAAAATACACAATTTATAACGTTTTTGATTGCTTGGAGTAGCAAAGGAATAGAGATAAAATTGAAAACTGCATTGTCAGTTAATCAGTCGCATTATTTTTTTCTTTAATATTTCTATTTTGTTAGTGATGACAGCACTCATTTAGGATCAGACCTTTTTAGTCTGTGCTTTAAATCAAACCAAAGCAGATACAGTTCCTGAGATGAAGATCTTCAACAGATTAGAAAGGCAAGCACTATCTAGGTTCTATACAGTGCCTCTCCAGTGCAAAGAGGTTCTGGCAACCTGGTCTGCAGCTCACTTTCCCCTGAAGGACATAGCTATTTGAGCAACTCTGCTTTACAAGTGGCAAAACATGGCTTTGAAAACAAAAAGTCCCCTCTCCCCTTTTATTCATAAACTCCAGTGAGTGAAAACTCACTGAGTTTTCAACATGACCCCATAAATAGCTGAATCGGAAGATTTAAAGGACTGTGGACTGTTTGTGTTGGGAACCAGTAGGTTGGAAGGTGAGGAATGGGAGAGAGCTTCCCTGCTACATGCAGTGAAACTGCAATTCGAGTGTAACTCAGAGTAGGAAATAAGAGTAAGGGAAAGAAAAGATAGGAATATAAAGATCCTATAGTTTGCATGGTAGATGTACAACCAGATATCTCCAGACTATATAGTTCTTTCTTGCCTTTTGGCATCATCCCTTTCAGTTCTCCCAATATGTAATAATTTGAAATTCTTCTTACGTCTCTCTTTTGAAACCCTAAGAAGCAGCAAACCTAAGCCTTGCTGTTTGCATTCTTCTAATATCAAAGACTCTTATCCCACTGGGGCCCTTAGCCATGGGAGACATTTGAGGGAGAGGGAAGAGATGTGTTTCTTCCTTTTTAGCTGCTCCACCAGGTTGGAGGGTGGAGAGGGGAGAGGGAGCAGACCGTAGATTATAACGTTCAAAATGGAGGCTGGGATGTGTTTGGTGCCTGAGTCTAGCATACTGCTGCTTATCACTGTTTCTTTTAGCTGATGTGGCAGCAGGATTAGAGCTGGGTGGAGGTTGGTATCTGATGATGCAGAGTACCCGCCCTCTAAGGGAGTCAGGGAGGGGTGTGGACAGCCTGTTTTTGCAGAAGTCCACACCCTAGAGATATCTTGTCCCATATAGCAAGCAATAGAAAGGTATTTTTTTTTTATGTTTTAAATCTGTGTTACAGATATACAAGAAGTATTTATTTATTCTACAAATTAGCTGAGCAGGAGAATTAGCTAAACAGAGGTGGATTTAGAGACCAGCACAATGCAGCAAGATTAAAAAACCCTTTCCATCTGAATTAATGAATTTCAGACTGCTTTTCCTAAACTAGTTTTTCAGAAGTCATCTGTGAAGCCTTGTATAAAGAATTTTTAAAGGTAACTTAATGGGATGGAGAAAAGGTTTAAAATTATCTACTGGGGCTGTTGAAGGAGATATTAAATATTGATTTATCTTGGAGTAAGAATCATACTAAAGAGTGAGGCTTGTAGTCAGATCAATTTATCTGGAATACAAACTGTATTGCCATATTTAGTACAATGTCAACATGAATCTTAAACAAGTAGATGTGAAAGGTTGAGGTTTAATCTAAATCAATTGGGTCTCCAAATCTTCAATTAAAAAAAATACCTTAACACTTCAAACTTCCTAAATGTTTCAGGTGGCTTATATCAAAAAATGCTTCATCTAGTCAGTCATACTATATCATAACCCTCTCCTGTGTATCTTGTTGCAACTAAGAACAAAAATCCATAGTCCAAAGTTTTTCCAAATCATAAGTTCTTAATACTTCAAACTCTCTTGAAAACCCAATGTAAATCGTTCGAGTAATCTGGCAAATAACACTGTAAGCAATTTTCTGCTGCTTGCCACTGCTACCACAGTGCCAAGCTTTTGGTCATAACATAAAAGTTGGCTCAGGTTGTACTTAACCAACTAAAACTGATTATGTTCCCTTTTCAGACATAAATAGATACCAGTATGCCAGCTAGTGGTACTGGCTAAAATATTTTTCAGTATATATATATGTGTACATAGGTCTCCAGTAGGAAATGCTTTATCCAAGTGTGACATCAAAGCAGTACATCTCAGATAATTTAAGTGTTACATTTGCTTTTGTTTGTACTGTTTTCTTTAAATATATTCATCAGACAAGAGCTTTAATGTTCCATGACTGAAAAATCTATCAAACGGATTTACGGCAGAGGCAGTGTGGCAAAACAGCCAGTGGACTGGCCTAATGTTCAGAAATCCTGGGTTCAGTTCTCAGCTTAATCATTGACTTTCTGGGTAACCAGAAGCTAGTAATTTCCCCTCTCTGTGCCTGGAGATACCATTACCAACCTCCTTTTTGAAATTATTTGGGTACTACTATGTGCAGTGGCAGGTATTACAATTGTCTACATATATAATAGTAAAAAGCTCGAAAATACTGATTGCTTCCCCAGGACGTTATTATTCTCTTTCCTGTAAGACATAGCTAGAAAATATGATCATGGTTATAAAGTAGACAAGTATACAAAGGAGCAAGGAAGATATAAGACAGAAAATTCCCTCTTATTCATCGATTGCGTTTGTCCACAGAGCAGCAAAAATCTTCCAGTGGAATGAGGTGCTGGAATGTTCCTTCAGTGAATCACATGAACTTTTCCATATATGTCATCTAGAGCAGATGAAAAAGGATAGGGGAAAAGAGAGAAAAACTTCTTTTTAAATGCAGAGAGAGGTAGTAAGACCTAGTCTATGCTTATGCTGAAAATGAGGTCAAAAATAGGTCTTAAGTGGAACATAAGTGGCTAATATGCTCTGTGGGTGAAACCACTACTTTTGAAACTCCCATTCAAGATTGGTTGTTAAGGTATAAAAGCATTTTCTAAACTGTCATTGTTGCATTGAGCTGAAAAGTACTTTAATGGATATCTTATGTGGGAAATTTGAAACAAGCTTTTCATGATAAAAACAAAACAACATTTATAAAATCATTCCACTTTAAATGAAAAGCTAGAGAATGGATTTTTGCCAGTAGCATTAGCTATAGGTGACTAGCAGTTTTGTCTTTGTATATTGCAGCAGTAAAAACACATAATTTTTTCAGCCCATAGGTATTCATTTTGCATTTAAGATGGTTTCAGGTGTAAGGGTTCCTGGATTCTGCATGAAAAAAATGCATAGCCTTCAGTTACCTTTTAAAGTACTCCCTCTCTTCCTGCATGAAGACTTACTCCTTTCAAGAGATATAAATCTCTCCCAGTTTTCAGGAAGTACCTATTTGCCTGTGTTTGAATGTTGGAGGAAAATGAACCTTTATCCTATTGCTTTTTTGTTTGTTTGTTTGTTTTGATGAATTTATAGTGTTCATAAATCCAGTTTGGGCTGCTTTGTCCTTGAGTACAAATTTTAAAAACATAAAGTATGAGCAATTTAGTTCTTATTGCATTAGAAAAATGAGTAAGTAAATATAGCATTTTCACTTTTAGGGAGTTGCTCCTTTGCCTTCAGCTAGGACACTGTTAATGCAAGGTTTTGTTCTTGCATTAACAATGCAAGGGACTGTGTTCTTGGCTTTGTATTGTTTTATTCCTAAACAAGAACAATTCTTCTTCAAAACAGAAGGCCTTCAACCTACCTGCCTCAAAGGCAAAAAGGACTAATCAATAAGAAGGAGAAAGCATCTTTTCCAGCCTGGAAAGAAGTTGTTTGTTTAATTTTTGCTCTCTGATTCAGTGTAAATATATAAGAACTACATCCTTTGGCCCCGATTCAGTGAAGGGCATTAGTCCATTCTTAATATTCAGTACGTAAGTACTCCTCTGGAGTTGAGTAATGACTGTCTATGTCCTTGAGGCCTATGTTAGACTGGAGTGAAAGTAATCAGCACCTTACAAGATTCAGGCCTATATGAGGCTGCAAGAATTTGCAACTTACTGGTTTTGTTTTGGTTTTGGTTTGGGGTTTTTTTTACTGTTGAATGAAGATTAAAGACAGGAGCTAGTTGAGGGGTACATCTATATTATCACATGCATTACGTACATCATACTTGATATTGTAATCATGCAAACAGTAATCTTGAGTTCCTGACATAAACAGTAAGCAGCACATTTTCCTGAGGCTGAAATAATCACAGAAAAACATGACAGTGATGGGGGTACAAGAGGCAAAACACTGCATAATGATGTTATCATTGTTCCATTGTCACCCATCCTTAATCCTTAGTGATATGTTTCTTTTCTCTCTGAATATAACAAAAAAGGCCTGAGCATAAACAGAGCAATATATAACAGCAATCATAAAATGCAACTTTGAAAAGTATACTTAAAATGCTACCAAAAAAAAAAAATCATCTTGATAAATACAGAAAAAGCCTACTTAATCTTTATATGCATGGTATGCAATTATATATTTACATCCAGCACAAGGCAAGGCATATACTTGAAAACAGTAGCATTTGGTGGGATTTTAACAGCCTTGATTGCATTTCTAATTCTAAATATGAATATGAACATGTAAGTCCAAGTCTCTTTTGCATCACCAATTTAAACTACTTCAGGTGTCTTCCTGAAAGTGGGATGGAACAGCCGTGTCTAGAGGCCTGCATTGCTTATAGAGATAAAAAAACAGGGGTAGGTACCTCCAGTGACACATTCAGAGTATCTGGGTTAGATGTCTGTATTTCCAAAGCCCTGGAGAATTTACCCTAATGGAGCTACTGGAATCTATACTTACAATACACAGCACTATTCATGTTTAAAAAGTGCTGTAATAAAATGCACAAAACTCAGATTCATATTTTCCCTGATGTTTAGCTCTTTAATTGAAAAATACTTGCAAATAGAGTATTTGAAATATTTGCTTTTAAACCTTTATAACTACTACCCACATGTAGAGTGAGAAAAGTGCATTTACTGCTATTTAATAGTTGATTATTGCTTCATGTAGTTCATTTTTATCACAGTTTTTTCCAGTATTGTTTGATCATGTCACAAAATCTGCCATGTGCCTATCATAATGCAGAGTTGAAATGATAGAAGTATCTATGAGAACATCATCTGTCTTTCTCTTAGCTTTTACAGGTTTAAAATCAAACATGTATATATGTCTGTTTGCAAGCACTTACATTTCCAAATTGTTTATAAAAGAACATAATATTGCTTCTCAAGATGTTTGACCAGTGGCATGTGTGTATGTCTTTGTGTATGTTCTGGGTTTTTTTAAGTTCTCTCTTTTCCCAACTTTCTGTGGAGGGCAGCTGAATTTGCTTTGTACTGTTGAGGTTTTCAGCACACCGCACTGAAACTGAAATTGGTGACTTCTGCCCTTTTTTTTTTTTTCATTAAAAAAAAAAATTGTTGTGCTGAACCTACAATAGTTTTGCTGGTTGTTATATTGCTGTGGCTTCTTGCTACAGCTGTGTTTTCAGCCTGGAATATATTACTAGATGATTAAGAGAAAAGGAGATTCACAGTTTTGAGGCTAGTAACCAGATCTCTGATATTCTAAATCCTGTTCAGGTCCTAATGTATGACAATACGTTTAGTGAAATTTAGTCTCAAACAGGAAAGTTTGGGGAAGCATGCAGATGTACATACAGAATAATGGCATTGTGTAAATTTGGTAAAAGTATTTTTGTACACTTTTATGGCATTTCAATGTCTCAATTTTTAAATGGAAACCTTTTTACTTAGTGAAAATGAGGCCATAACTGGCAAGGTCCAACTGGCTGCTAAATTAAACTGAAATACAGCAAAATGTATATTATCACTCCTCCATAGTATTTAGTCTGCTAGGAAAAAAACCCTTTGTTTTGCAATGTCCCTATGCATTTATTCTTGTAACTCAAATGTTAGAAATTTCAATGACCATTCTGAAGGTCCAGGAGTAGCTATTGAATTTCTTCCATTAATCACTTTACAGCACAGAAAAAAACCAACCCAAAACAAACCAACAAACAGTCCTGCTATTTCCTAGTTGAAGTGTTTGTCAATTGTAATTCATGCTTATTTTCATCTCTCTCAAAAAAGCACATGTATGTGTTTAGTTAAAAGAAAATGTGTTTTTTAATGGTTGCATTCAGATTACAAGGTAAATAGATTTGATCTATACCGTTTACCAGTTCTTCCTTAAATCTAGTGAACGATACCCAGTGTTACAAAAGAAAATTAACTTCTCTTCCTAGAAGGCTCTCATTTAATCATCTGTGGATGTTGGTCAGGAGGGAAGGGAGCAGCGAAGAGAATGAGGGAATTTCTCTTTGACCCCAACAGTTGAACAGCTTACACTCTGGAACATGAGGTTTGATTATCTTAGCATGTGTAACTACGAATGTTCTTAACAGTCATAAAATTATCCAGCTCTTTTATAAACAAGTGACAGCCCAAGCTTTGGACTCTTTCTGACCTCTAGTGAATTCTACAGCCATATTACACACAGTGTAAAGTAGTAACTCCTTTTGTTTGCTTTTCATTTACCAGCTGTTAATTTAATTGATTATCCCTTTGTTTTCCCAGGACTGGTGACTTCTCATCAGTCTAAGGTGGAATTCCACACACAGTGGAATTCTAATCACAATGTGATTTTTTTAATTTTCTTTAATCTTTACCTTTTAACTGATGTGTAATTTTACTGTAGATTGCTGTATGAATTTGCTGCTGAAACAAAGAGTTAATCAAAAAGTTCTCAGATACTGCCATGCATCATGCCTTTGTGCAGGAATAAAAAGTTGGAAACCGCATGAAAGCGGTAGTTGGGTTACCACACAACTGGATACGCTTAAGTCTGAACGCTTCATAACTCTAACTACTGGGGAGTTGCAAACTTATAAATAACCTTGCAATTGGTTAAAACCATATTAAAACCATATGAACAAAGACATAAAGCATTTGGTTAAGGGGGCTCAGTAAGTACAGTAATCCTGTTGAAAGTAATCTAACCAGGGCAGATCCATAGTTTAGGAGTGCCTGTAAGTGTGGCAATAGTTACGGGTATGTATCCTACTTAGGTGGAAACATTTGCTGTTCTTTTTTAGCTTTTAAAAAATTTTTTTAAAATTCATACACTTATTTTCAAAGGCAAGTTTCAATTCACTGAAGTCTATTAGCTTTTTAGTACATGCTAAATGTTCCAAATAATCAGGGAATTCATCTAAATCCTTCTTATTTGAGTTCAGAGATCAAGATGGATACTGCTCACACTAAACAGAGGCTCTAAGAATTTTAATCCCTAAAATCAGACTTCCAAAATAACTAGCTAAAGAGTGTTTACAATTAGGCTGTCTGAGTTTACAGTTATTTATTTGATTAATTTTTTGCCTTTCGCACTCCAGTTTCAAACCTTTTTCTAGACACTTTAAATTTTGATGAAATTGTAATTCTCAATTTTGACTGAAAAGAAGAAAGTCCCATATCATGACAATCACTATGTCATTCTATTACTGAGCCACTTTGGAGTATTTCTGCTTATGATGGTCTTGCATATGTTCCATTGTCATGTGGAAGCCAGCTGAGGCTTGCCAGTCAGGCAAAGAAATTTTAGTGTAAATTCCCTGTTATCTGCTTTTAACCTCTTACTTTTCAGTTCTGTTTTAAGATGAATATATTTAAAAGGAGACCTAATGGCTTCTCTCTCCCCACATCTTTTCAAGCAAGCTCTTTGCTTTGTGGCACTGTAATGTAACACAAATGTGTAGTCTGCAGCAGGGATACTAGTCCATGCTGTATGTTCAGCATACATACTAAGATAGTACTAGAACAGTTTATTAACAACATAGGGGCCTTCAAAAACTGAAACCAGCAGTATGTAGGGTGAAAATTCACTAACTGTCCATTTTTGGTTCCTGAGATCATTAAATTCAGCTATTTCACTTACATAAAAAATAAAGTAAGGTCATTTTGTGTCAGCATTCATAGAACTCAGCATTTCCTTCATTCATGCAACCTGTAAATCAGCGGTTAGAAAAGATACGCTTTGTATCTTGTAGTATCTTAAAATATTGACATTCCTACAATAAGTTTGCCTACTTTGCTAATTTCATTTCCGCAGTTTCTTGGAGCAATTCCTGCTGCTGTGATGTTGAAAACAAGTTCTAGATATTCACCACAGTTCTGTAAAACCAAAGACCTTGGTTTTAATTGTAACAATAATGCCACTATTGTGTTTATCTACTTTACCATCCAAAGAATTCCAGCAGTTGTATGCCTGCACACCAATAGGATGATTGAGATTGCTGTAATAAGGTTAATGTTTAAACTTCCCACCCGTAATAACTAAAATATCCAGAGATAAGACTGAAAGTCAATTTGTAATTGTCCCTTGTGTGCCAAGATGTTGCAAAAGAGTCTAAGTGGAGGGTAATTTAACTTTTCAGTCCTAGCCATTAAAAAGTAGTAAGAAAGTGAAAAGTTTGGGATGTTTGTATCTTGACTTTCCAGGGGAAACAAAAAAAAAGGTTTTGTGATTCCTCCTTGTTCAAACTGGGAATAATTTTCTCTGTGTTCTACTGAAAGTGTTCTTTTTATGTTTTGAATACACTAAATTGCTTTCCTGTTGTTTACTGTCCATGGTACATGAAGGGAATAGATCATGATTAGCAAATAAGCTACTAGAACATTTAGTATTGAATTATTCAATTGAAATACATTCATACGAGAAGACAACATGCAGTAATTATTTGTAGTCATTATAACTAAAGAACTGTCCTCTAAAGAAATAATATCGCTTCAGTAGTATGTTCTGTGGCTTCTGTGAATGACCCATATTAATTCAGTTTCTAGAAACTGGCTCTTTAAATTGATGTTGGTAACTGCTTCCATGCTAGACTACTGAAATAAAGGGGGTATTACATCATTATACAAACATGTCTACTTAAATAAAAAGTATTTGTTTGCAAAAATATATATATTTTCAATCTTTCACACAACGATCAGCGTGCATGACATTTTCCATTTCAGACTAAGCATACATTTCAGATGTGGAAAACGCAAGCATGTTGAAATAATTTGAGGCATGGGTATAGTCGGATCAGTCTTGGTAATCCAGAAGGGAGGGGTGCCCAGTGTATTATTACATTTCGTATATTATTTTTCAAGAGATGGATGCAATCAGTCATCTTCTCGCATATGGTTTGAAAAAAAATTGTCTTGCTGGCAAGTAAACTGTTATTTAAGTACACAATCCACGGTACTACAGAAACAGTTTTGCCAAACTTGTCCAAGTATTCTCACATCCTTAAAGATGGTATAAATACCATTTATAGCAAGCCGTTTACTTCTGACTATATGGAATGCCTTCCTACTCCCCTGATCTAAGTGTCCCAGTTTGCATTACGGCCTTTATTGCTTCTGTTTGATGGAGTGATCAGTAAAAATTTAATGACACTATAAAATAATAAAAATGTCATTAATTTACCACGGATCTTGGATGCAGTGGTTGTAAAGTTACATTAATAAACAGAATATTTTTTACAACAAAAAGCATTGTTACGTGGGAACATATAAATAACGCACATAAATTTAAGAGCAATTTTACTGTTAGCACACACATTATTATGGAATAGCCAATAAGTGTATAAAACATAGTATATAAAATTTTATGAAAATATACTGTGCACATCAAAAATTCAGCTTTTATCTAAGTGCAGAGAAAAGCCATTATTGTATGCTTACTGTTTCATTGCTGTTCTTTCACAAGATCACAATTTTATATTTGTTTCTAGTCATTTGAAGTTTGCAGCCTTTTCAGAGGTAGAGGCTACTGCTTCCTTTTCCTTTACTCCTTGCTTCACTAAATCATTCTTTTACCTTCCACATGTGAAGAAAAAATCGATACTTTCCGCCAGAACGTGACGGAAAAGTTGCTAATTTAATGCAAAGCTAAAAATAATGCCAAAAGGGTTGAAAGGCTTGCTTGGCGACTCTGGAAAATAAGGGATAACTATCTAGCAGTCTATCTGTCATCACTGGGTCTGCTCCATCACTGACTGTGATAATATGTGAATATGATGGATGCCACAGCCTTGTGGCTCATAACATTTAACATTCATCAGCTCTCACTAACGGGGGCTTTATAATTTAAATATCTTTATTTAATATGCAACATCTACCTCATACATCATAATTTCAAAGCACTTAGAGAACCAACAGTCCTGCAAGACAGTTGAGCAGACTTCAATTTTTTCAATAACTTTTACGTTTTCTGCATGTTTGTGACTGACAATGCATAAATAAGTGCCTAATCATATCACAGAATGGAAAATTAAGATTTGGCTGCTAAGAAGAATCTTTCTGCTCTTCTTTTTCTCATTTTAAATAAGTGATTATTTTTACTGTGTGTTCAACATAGAAAATGTACAAAGGATCTGAATTGTGCTAGGAAGAGCTTTCGGTTTTCTAGCACAAACTCCAATCGACTGTGTTCATCTGGTCATGAGAAAGGGTTGTCAGTGTCATGTCCTAAACCTTTTTTCTGAAATTTAAATGGGAAAACTTAATGTGAATATACAGTATAAGCTCCGTAGCCACCACAAAAAAAAAACAAACCCAAAACCAAAACAGTTCAAAATAGAAGTCTAAAATGCTCTTTCACAATTAAAAAAAAAAAAAGCAAATACCTGCGCTTTATTACAAACTCACTGAAATTTTCTGATAATGTAGATTAGGGAGGTAGTAATATATCCAGTAGTCAATGTACATGTGTGCAAGTATAATACACATGTAGGGAACATAGTTGTTATTGCGGATATATATAGCCATTTACTTTTAATGAAGGTACATCTGGTTTTGTTCATATAGGAATATTATGTACAGAGTCAATCTTCCTCTCAGTCCTTGCTCATATTAGGAAAAACGTATACCTTTAAAGAATTTCTAGTGCAAGTAACTATTCTCTTCAGGATGAATTCAAGATGCGCACAAAGACAAAACCCATAAAGAAACGATTGGAGCCTAGCGGGACACGTTTCCTCTCTAATAATAAATTTCATATGAATTTGTTGTATTTCATGGAATTGTAAAGGCATCTACTACATAAAAACATCATTAGTATTGAGAAATATTTTTTATTTTTTACACTTCTCTGAATTAGTCTAAACCCATTGGAAATACTGCCTTTTTTTTTTTTTTTTTTACGATCACTATGAAGATTATTTGCAGTAAAAAAGCAAGCAAAAGAATGACTTTAAAAGGCATTTCAAAGACTTAAATACAGCTAGCTTTGTTACAGCTTTTTATGAATTAGAAGGAAGAGGTTATTAAATAACACTAAGTACATCTTCTTTGTCTGACAAGAGCAAGTATTTTTTATGGTATAAGTGCTATCATTTTACTGCTCCTGAACCTCATCATGTAATTTTCCCTTTTCTCCTTACATGTCAAAATATTGATATTCTTTCAGAAACTTTCTTTTTTTCTTCCACCTTTTTTTTTTTTTTTTTTCTTAACCAGAATATTTTCTGGCAAAATCAAAGAGAATGAATGACTAGAAAGATATTCCAAATGTGCATATTGATATGTAGCAAGGTCTGTTGATTTTTGTAGTAGAAAGCTCTTTCTCCTTCTTCTGAAACAGCCTTAAAAGCTGTTCTTCCAAGAATACTGCAGGTACTGTAGTAACATCCTTAAGAAAAAGCTTTCAGCACAGATATTTTGGAAGAGACAATATATGTGCCAAAAGCTGTTTTCTTAGTACTGATCTTTGTTTTTATCTCGACTGCAAATCAGCCCTTTGTGATGGAACACAGAATTCTTGACAAACTTATTTTTTATTCTGTCTAACAGTATAACAGATCCCATCCTGATGATTCAGGTGTATTGTTACATCGCATATCTTTCAGTAAAATATTGTGTCTCTAGTATTGCAGTGTCTTTCTGCAGTCATATTCCATTTGTAAATCTTTCTTTTCTTGTGAGTTCCTTTGTATATGTAAGCTCTGTCACCAATCACAGATTTTACAGAAGAAAATAAGTTAGGAAGTTAACAGAATATAAAATGCAGAGTTATTTTGTTCAACAACTGGAAGGTTCTGAGGAATTTTTAGAAATGCAATTAGTAACTGAAATGCCTCATCTGCAAGTTGTGGCAAATCCAGTGTCAGATTTTCTGCAAATTAAGCAGAGAATTAAACAGAAAATTAAATTTGCAGTGTCCTCTGCAAATTAAACAGAGAATAATTTTAAAAAATCCATGGCTGATGGACTCAAAAGGTTGAGGAATCGAAAGAATTCCACAGTTGTTGACCTGGTGGAGTTTTATTACTGAAAGAAAATAATAATAGAACAATAACCACATTGGAAAGAAGTAGTATTTGGAGGTGGAACAAAGGTGGAGTCAAAGCCATCAAGTATGGGGTTTTTTATTCCTTAAGAACATTTTCAAGTTTCTAACCATCTTGCAGGAAAGAAACTCCTAGTGTTTTCTTCTTATGTCTAGTATGCACAACACAGAACTAGGTCATTGAACAATAGGCTGAACAGCAATCGGCACTCTACTTTTGCATAATGCATTAAGTATAACATGGAGAAACTGTTCGTAGAGCTGAAAGCTGATATTTCATGTCTGCAAATTCAAGCTGACATGACATTTAATATTGTTTCATAGTAATGAACAACAAGGTTTCATTCTTTCACAAGTATAGCATAATGCCAAGTTTAGTCTGAAGAGGTAACAACAAGGCAAGAGGGAAAACATGCTATGTTCCTTCAAATGAGAATGCTAAATTAATGATAACCATTGAACACTTTGCTACTGATACACAGTACTACAGAGACTACCATTGTGAGACAATATTACAGTGCCATTTATAGTGCCCTTGTCCAGTAGTTGACTGAGGAACTGGGCTGACACATAAAATACCTTTCAGTTTCCACCTTCTAGTTCTAGGTTTCCCATGGAGGTCTCCAGCTCCCAAAGGCTTTCTGTTTTAATAAGACTGTACATTCTTCCCCCTCACCCTTTTTTTTTTCCTTTTTTTTTTTTTTTTAATCTCCTCAAGTTCCCTTTCCACTGAAGTACAATTTAAATTCCTAGACAAAATAGTAATACCAGTTCTGTCATCTATTATTCCTTCTTTCAAATACTTTTCTTTGAAAACCTTTTGTGTAAAATTCAGACTTGTGTTGCTCAGAGGTATGGATGCAAACTTGAATCTCATATTGGGGGAAAAGTGCTTTTTCCAGTAAATTAGCAGTATATTTTAATACAAATTTCTTTTGACTTCTGAATTTTTATGTCTCCAAATGTTGATTGTCTTTTCCAGTTTAACTTCGAAAACAAGTGGAAAGGCAAAGTGAGCAGCGTTGATCAGCACTGTTGGCTGCCAAGAGTGTTTTGTATTTGCATGTACAATTGCTTATGCATTATGGCAATGCAGATCAAAATAATCTCAAAGTTTCTGTATATGTTTCACATTTAAAACTGATTTTCATAAATGCAAACATTCAGAATCTGTAAAAATTTGTCCCTGAGTTGAAATTCTAATTAAATGCATTCATTATTCGTTCAGATTTCAAAAATAAGGCATGTATCAGTGCATACACATATGCAAAGGCATATAATAACTATCCTATATGGAGCATTAAGACTACTTCTGTTCTTTTCCAGGAAAGAACAAGGTTTGAAAATATAGGCCCACAGATAACAGGGAAACCAAATGAAGATGGAAAACTGGGCCCTGGTGTCATCGATCTTACAAGGCCAGAAGATGCAGAAGGTGAGTTGCAATTTTGACTATGAGTTATTGAACACTGCATCACAGAATGGTATGGCTGAAATGCTGCCAGTGTCACAAGCACTGTCTAGCTTACATCACAGGGTAACACTCGAATGATTTCTGTGTGTTTTTGTGAGACTGTAATAAGTCCACCTTAAAGGGCAGATACATGAGGCCTACAAGGATGCTGAGGAGGTACTCTTCATCAGGGACTGTAGTGATAGGACAAGGGGTAATGGGTTTAAACTTAAACAGCAAAAGTCTAGATTAGATATAAGGAAGAAGTTCTTTACTGTGCGGGTGGTGAGGCACTGGAATGGGTTGCCCAAGGAAGTTGTGAATGCTCCATCCCTGGTGGTGTTCAAGGCCAGGTTGGATGGAGTCTTGGGTGACGTGATTTAGTGCAAGGTGTCCGTGCGCATGGCAGAGGGATTGGAACTAGATGATCTTAAGGTCCTTTCCAACCCTAACTATTCTATGATTCGATGATTCTATGAAAAGGACTGCATAGTCCCCTAAGCGCTTCTGCAACACAACTATTTTTTTCCCCCAGCTCATGTTATTTAAGTGATGATACTATTAATGAAAGTGTAGGAAACATTGAGAAAATTCTCTCAGTGAGACAATATATACATATCTATTTTTTCACCAGTTTTTAAGGCTTTAGAAGTTTTGAAGAAAGTTAGAGCTCTTCAAGAAGTCTGCCCACTGGTGCACTCACAAACTATTAAAGATATAGCAAGCACAATTTTATTGACAGGCAGTGCTCAAATGATAATGGAAAAATATTTCACATTTTCTGTATGACAATGTCTTTTTCATGATATAAACCTTCAGTGAATTTTCACTCATTTTAGTGAGAGATCTATATATTAGGCATACAGTTTCAAGCCAAAGGTAGAAATCGGTGTTTATCAAGACTGGGTTTAGTCTCTAGCAAGGTTACCATGGTCTGGAAGTGGGTGCCACTGATATCCTCTCTACCCCATGATACATTAGAAGAGAACATGAAAATAGATAGGAACCCTACCAGTCAGGGTAGTAAGGTTAATGTAGTATTTAGATAGAATATTATGCAACATTTTGCCCCCTCTATTTACTTCTGTTTGAGAATCATTTTGCTCTTTTTAAACCTAACAGGTTCTAGTTATGCCACTGTTCTTGAGAAAAGGTTAAAGAATCTCTAAATTTTTCCATTAATATCCAAACATCTGACAGCTTCAAAATTTGCTTTTTTTCCCTTGGATGAAAAGAATAGGACCAATAAACTTGTGATTGTTGACAAATAGGATTATTTTCAAATTATTCTTGAAATACTGACAGAATTTTTCTGATTAAAAGACATTATTTTCTGTATAGAGATATATTCTTATGAGCACATTTTCCGCTCTCTGTGACCCAGAATTAAATAGTCCAGGTAATGTCTCACAAATTGTCCCTTCATTTTGAAGTCTGACAACAGCAGTACATGTAAATGTTATATTTTCTTTACTGATAGTACATGATATGCCTGTGATAAAACATCTTAGAGCCCTGATTTTCCTTGCTTGCCAACCAACATACATGATCTTTAATCAGTCTCTAGGCAAACAAAAAAAGCTGAATTTAAAAGTAATTTGGGAAAGGACTTGTATACAGTAGAGAAGCTGCAAGTTCAGATCCATGATCCAATACAGATCCTGTATTGACTCATCCATACAGAATAGTTAACTCTCAAATTCAAATACTTATTGGCTTAATATCATGATTAGCTTATGACATAGAACTGGCAGGAGCACAGGCTGACATGATTTTTTGCCCTTTTGTTTTAAAGTATTTTGACATAGTCAAGATTTCAGGTCTTCATAACAGTAAGATGATGCCTGGAGCTCATCAGCCATTTATTACAAATAATATTCAGAAGGAAGCTAGCACCTTAATGAGACATTTCTGATTTTCCATATCTATATTTTTTCAATAGTCCCTTATAAAACCAATAATTTTCAGATTCCTTTATTGTATGTGATTGGCCACTCCGGTATTGTCTTTAAACAGAAAAATAATGAACCAAATGTAGGTAAAAAATAACTTTCAGACAGGTGGTTTGCAATGATTTTTTTTCCCCCCCTAGAAAAAAGGACTTGGGAGACACATGGACTTTCAAAATTACTTGTTGGCTAATCAGTTATTTATAAACTACTTTGTAAAGGAATTTCCATCCTGTGCCAACTTCTCATATTTCAATGTGTTGAAGAATATTTGTTTCCCCAGTTGTGATGAAAAGTTGCAATAGAATACTTACATATACACAGTTACTGATTCATCTGACGTCAGGTCCATGATGAATTTGTTACTTTAGTTCATTTCCTTCAATTCATCCTTTCTCTTTCTAGTGTCCTTAATTTAATATCTTGATACATTTTGTGGTACTGACATTCCCCATGTTACTGGATAGTGCAGAACAAAGCTTTGACATATGTAACCCAAGCTACAGTGATGTATGCCATTTTAATGACAGTGCACATGTCTTTCTAGAGCTAGTAAGGGCAGTTTGAGGTATGGTGTGTTGCCACATGGGAAATCTGAGTTCATGAATGGATTCAGATTTCCAGACTTTGTTTAGCAGCCAAGAGATGTCTTTGGAAAAGAGGTGCTGGATGAATACCTCTGCTGATCTGGAAAAAAAAAATGGTGGGAGTTCAAAACTGAGCTGCTTATTTGTCCTTCTAGTTGTAGACAAGGTGAATTTAGATATTGGCTAGGTACAAAGAAAAAAAGACATTCAGAATATCACTCAAGTTTTGCCCCTTATCTTTGGCAAGCTGTCTAAGAGATGACACTTCTATCATGGCATCATTTAGAGTGGAAGTCCAGTGAAAACAGAGCTGCTGAAATATCAGCATTTAAACTGTGTCCTCTGATGTACTGTACTGTGCTACAAACTCTGTTCATCTTCAAGAATATTAATGCTTCAAACTGTCATGAAACTATTGCAGATCTTTCTAGGTTTGCCATGTCACAAAGTTTTTTTTATATGTGTTGCTATCATTTTGTGCTTCCATACATGTCTGTTTCAGCACTGGCTTATTAAGAAACTTGTCAACTTATTCTTTAGAAACACAGAATCATTTAGGTTGGAAAAGATGCTTAAGATCAAGTCCAACCATTAACCTAACACTATCAAGTCCACCCTAAACCATGTTCCTAAGTTCCACATCTACACATCTTTTAAACACCTCAAGGGATGGTGACTCAAACACTTCCCTGGGCAGCGTGTTCCAGCACTCAATAACCCTTTTGGTGAAGAATTTTTCCTAATATCCAATCTAAACCTCTCCTGGAGCAACTTGAAGGCCATTTCCTTTTGTTCTTTCACTTTTACTTGGTAGAAGAGACTGACCCCCACCTTACTACAGCCTCCTTTCAGGTAGTTGTAGAGCACGATAAGGTCTCCTCTGAGCCTCCTCTTCTCCAGGCTACACAACTCTTGTTCCTTCAGCCGCTCCTCCTAGGACTGGTTCTCTAAACCCTTCACCAGCTTTGTTGCTCTGCTGTGTGCTCCTCTAGGAGAGCCTTGTTGCATTTAGTGTGTTGCCAAGGTCACAATCTAAACTGAATGTCAAAGGTTCCTAATAGCCACAGTCATGTTCTTCAAAGACCTAGTGTGTTTCACACCTTCCTATTTTGTCATTGTTACCTTTAATCTTTTTTTTTCATTTTTATGTTATATTCCATTTGCGCGCAGGTTGCTATAGACATCTTTAAACATTATTTATGTGTTTTGTTGTGTGCTTTTACACAAATAACATAGTCATGTAGAAAATAAAAATTACTGAAAGACTCCAAATTTAGTCCCGCTGCTGGCCATAAACTGGGAGGAAGTGCAGTTTGGGCTGCATCCTTATCTCCCAGCTGATCTACATCAAGGGGGCTCTGGAAGTGCAGTTCCACTCCCTGCCTACCTGCACACCTGCGTTTCCATAGGAAACTAAAGTGTGCAGAGACATGGTACATGTCTGTCTTATCCCAACAGGCAGCCAAGATAGACCTGATCTGCAAAGTGCTCCTCATTCCCATAGTTTTGACACATCCCTTAAGGTTCAAGTAATTAGTTATAAGAAATGTCAGCAGATTTCTGTGTTTTATGGAATGCCTTTGTAATAGTATCTAGCAATGATTTCTCTCTACTCCCTATATTTTTTCTATAACATATGGCAGTGATCTGAGTTTGACAGGATCAGAGTAATGTTTTTCTTTAATTTTTGGAGTGCTTGTGGTACTGACCCATTGATCAGAAGCTGAAGTTCCTTTTTTTTTTTTTTTTAAATTATGCGTTATAAGACAAGTGTTGAAATTCTTTAAATTTAGCTCTGTGGAATTATAAGACAAATATGAAAGGAGACTGAAGAATGACTTTTAAAACTTAAGTTGTCCCTTCCCAGTGTGTGAAACTTTTTTTAAGATTAGGGGTAGCTAGGTGTACTTTCATACATGACCTAGCATATGAAGTTGTATTCAAAGCTTGTGTTACTCATAATGACCTAACTGTCATCTGAATGGAGGCCTGAAAATTGTCAACAAGAGGTTTAGATTAAATATGACATAAACTGACATTTCTATTACTTTCTTAGCCACGAGCAGGACTAGGCTAGCTATATTAAAAGTCATGGTCAGACTGTATTCTAAAACATCACCACTGACTGGGACACCACTGATGAATAATCCACAGCTATTAGACTTTTATCATTACCTGGAAATCCAAGTTGTCATGCTAAAATATATAGAATCATAGAATCATAGAATCGTAAGTGTTGGAAAGGACCTTAAGATCATCTAGTTCCAACCCCCCTGCCATGGGCAGGGACACCTTGCCCTAAACCACGTGGTCCAAGGCTCTGTCCAACCTGGCCTTGGACACTGCCAGGGATGGAGCATCCACAACCTCCCTGGGCAACCCATTCCAGTGCTTCACCACCCTCACTGTAAAGAACTTCTTCCTTATATCTAATCTAAACTTCCTCTGTTTAAGTTTGAACCCATTACCCCTTGTCCTACCACTACAGTCCCTAAGGAAGAGTCCCTCCCCAGCATCCTTGTAGACCCCCTTCAGATACTGGAAGGCTGCTATGAGGTCTCCACACAGCCTTCTCTTCTCCAGGCCGAACAGCCCCAACTTTCTCAGCCTGTCTTCATATGGGAGGTGCTCCAGCCCTCTTATCATCCTCGTGGCCCTCCTCTGGACTCGCTCCAACAGCTCCATGTCCTTTTTATGTTGAGGACACCAGAACTGTACGCAGTACTCCAAGTGGGGTCTCACAAGAGCAGAGTAGAGGGGCAGGATCACCTCCTTTGACCTGCTGGTCACGCTTCTTTTGATGCAGCCCAGGATACGGTTGGCTTTCTGGGCTGCAAGCGCACACTGCCGGCTCATGTTAAGCTTCTCGTCAACCAACACCCCCAAGTCCTTTTCTGCAGGGCTGCTCTGAATCTCTTCTCTGCCCAGCCTGTAGCAGTGCCTGGGGTTGCCCCGACCCAGGTGTAGGACCTTGCACTTGGCTTGGTTAAACTTCATAAGGTTGGCATCGGCCCACCTCACAAGCGTGTCAAGGTCCCTCTGGATGGCATCCCTTCCCTCCAGTGTATCAACCGAACCACACAGCTTGGTGTCATCGGCAAACTTGCTGAGGGCGCACTCAATCCCACTGTCCATGTCACCGACAAAGATGTTGAACAGGACCGGTCCCAACACCGATCCCTGAGGGACACCACTCGTTACAGGTTTCCAACTGGACATCGAGCCATTTACCACAACTCTTTGCATGCGGCCATCGAGCCAGTTTTTTATCCACCGAGTGGTCCATCTATCAAATTGATGTCTCTCCAATTTAGAGACAAGGATGTCATGTGGGACAGTGTCGAATGCTTTGCACAAGTCCAGGTAGATGACATCAACTGCTCTGCCGCTGTCCATCAGTTCCGTGGCTCCATCATAGAAGGCCACCAAATTGGTCAGGCAGGATTTCCCCTTAGTGAAGCCATGTTGGCTGTCACCAACCACCTCGTTGTTTTTCATGTGCCTTAGCATGTTTTCCAGGAGAAACTGTTCCAAGATTTTGCCAGGCACAGAGGTGAGACTGACTGGGCTGTAGTTCCCCGGGTCTTCCACCTTCCCCTTCTTGAAAATGGGGGTTATATTACCCTTCTTCCAGTCATCGGGAACTTCACCTGACTGCCAGGATTTTTCGAATATGATGGACAGTGGTTTAGCAACTTCATTCGCCAGCTCCTTCAGGACCCGTGGATGGATTTCATCAGGTTCCATGGACTTGTGCATGTTCAGGTTCTTAAGATGGTCTCGAACCTGATCCTCTCCTACAGTGGGCCTAAGGTCTCCGTTCTCACAGTCCCTGCATTTGCTTTCCAAGACTTGGGTTGTGTGGTCAGAGCATCTGCTGGTGAAGACTGAGGCAAAGAAGTCATTAAGAACCTCAGCCTTCTCCAAATCCATGGTAGCCAGTTCTCCTGATGGCTTCTGGAGAGGGCCTACATTGTCCCTAGTCTGTCTTTTATTTGCTCCGTATCTATAGAATCCTTTCCTGTTATCTTTTACATTCCTTGCCAAACTTAATTCTAGCTGGGCCTTAGCTTTCCTAACCTGGTCCCTAGCTTCTCGGGCAATGCTCCTGTATTCTTCCCAGGCCGCCTGTCCTTGCTTCCACCTTCTACAAGCTTCTTTTTTCCCTCTAAGTTTCCTCAGCAGCTCCTTGTCCATCCATGGAGGTCTCCTGGCCCTCCTGCTGCACTTTCTTCTAGTCGGGATGCAACACTCTTGAGCATGTAGCAGGTGATCCTTGAATACCGACCAGCAGTCTTGGGCCCCCCTGCCCTCTAGGACTGTATCCCATGAAACCTTACTAAGGAGGTTCCTGAAGAGGCCAAAGTCTGCTTTCTTGAAGTCCAGGGCAGTGAGTTTGCTGCACGCTCTTCTCACCGTCCTGAGGATCTCAAACTCAACCATCTCGTGATCACTAGAGCCAAGGCTGCCCTGCAGCGTTACATTTCCAACCAGTCCCTCCCTGTTGGTGAGCACAAGGTCCAGCATGGCACCTCTCCTCGTCGGCTCCTCTACTGCTTGAAAGAGGAAGTTGTCTTCCACACAATCGAGGAACCTCCTGGATTGCTTGTGCCGGGCCGTACCGTCCCTCCAACAGATGTCAGGATGGTTGAAGTCCCCCATGAGGACCAGGGCCTGCGAGCGTGAGGCTGCTCCTATCTGTCTGTAGAGCGCTTCATCCACAGAGTCCTCTTGATCAGGCAGCCTGTAACAGATCCCCACCGTAATGTCCCCTGTTGCTGTTTTCCCTTTGATCCTGACCCACAAACACTCTGTTACCTCATCACCTGTCCCCAGACAGAGTTCCATACTCTCTAGCCTATCACTGACATAGATAGCAACACCCCCTCCCCGTCTGCCTGGCCTGTCTTTTCTAAACAGCCTGTAACCTTCCATTCCGACATTCCAGTCATAGGAGCCATCCCACCATGTTTCTGTGATACCAATGACATCATATTCCCGTAGCCGTGCACACATCTCTAATTCCTCTTGCTTGTTCCCCATACTACGGGCGTTTGTATAGAGGCACCTTAGCCGAGCTCCAAATGAAGCCGACTCAATGGCTGGGGCAGCTGGAACATCTCTACATCGCTCCAAGCACTTATTACAGGTGCTGGCAACTGACCAGGAGTGTTGGGATGGATCAATGCTCCCCTCCCCCAACACATCTAGTTTAAAGCTTTCCTGACCAGCCTGGCAAGCCTCCTACCAAAACAGCTCTTCCCCTTCTTTGTCAGACCAGCTCCACCAGCCTCCAGTAGATCTGGCTTCCCAAATGGAGCCCCATGTTCTAAATAGCCAAACCCCTGACTATGGCACCAGCATTCTAACCATTTATTAACCTGCCAGACATGCCTAGCTTTTTTAAGGTCCATTTGTAGTTAGCAAAATTCAAAAACATGATTTGAGAGCCTCATAAATGTTTTGTGACTGGTACGCAAAATTATAAACAACAACCAATTATAGAACTAAACAAGGATTTTACTTTTTTTTCCTCCAAACCTCATAATTTTAAAGGAAACATCATTCTTTCTGTAGACGGCTTCAGAATTTTGAACATTTGAGATTGTCAGTACTGAAATACAGCTAACTGGCATGGACACATCAAACCAGCTTTGAATCTAGCTATAGATAAAACCCCTTTTTCAACACAACTGACCAGAGTGTGTAGAATAGCCATAGGTAAGCCCTGTTTAAATTCCAGGTGGGGGAACCTAAAGTATGTAGGTCTCAGTTATCTGAGAATATTGGATGATCTGAGTATGGGTTTTTTGTTCAATTTCTAAAAATTATATTCTTTTCACAGATGCTCACTTTGGTGATAGTGGTTCTTCTGAATCATATAATGTGCTCTATGTTTATGGATCTTGTGCTTATATAATTTGCTCTGTGTTTACGGGTCCTTCTGGTTTTGTGGTTGTGGTCAAATGCTTTAGAAATTTGTAGGAAGTGTGTTAAGATTTTGTTTTGTAGTTGATAGAAATCTGCAGACTAGATCTGACATTCCTGTTGACAATTACTGATTTTACCTTAGCTCAGGTTGCAGTGTGGTTTCCTTCAGCAGTCATAGTCAGGGATTTAAATTCCATCAAGACCTGATCTTCATTCCTGCCAAAGAACTGGATCTGTTAAGATATAGTTTTCTTGATTGGATCCTGGGCTCAGGGCAAAAACATCTGAATGTTATTTTTTTGCAATTGCCTCACTATGTGATTTTGTAGAAGAGAAGTAACTTCTCTGTGTCCTGTTTTCCCAAGTGAAAAATCAGATGCATTATAAAGCAAAATTATTTTTTTTAAAGCAAATGGAAATGCCATATTAATACTGAACATTTAGTTCCATGCTCATTCATGTTAATTTATTAGAATCAGGGGCTTGTGATTTAAACATTTGGCCTTACAGTTTACCATTTGGGCAACATGCACTTTTCTTCTGAGCCCTGTTTTGATGATTTCATTTGTTCTATCTCTCATTCGCTAGTTTTCTTGATTCTGTAAACCTTTTGCTTAGCACTTGCTGATTCTTCCTTTGATACTCATCTACCAGTGTATGTTAAGCATGGACCATAGTTCTGAGGATAGGTACTTGCCTGCTAGTTAAGATAAAAACAATTTTAAATAATGTGGTAGGATCTGTTTAACTACTTTCTCTGTATCTATGTGTTTATTTATCCTTGTATTAGACTATTACTTTTCAAAGTCTCCCAAAGGATAACCTTTGCTATGAAACCTAAATGTCAAGTCAGTCATTAAGAGGTATCTTGGAGTCCTCAGCACTGGATTGGTACCAGCCCATCTTCTTAAATTCATTGACTTAGTGTCTGTGTCCTCCTTAATGCCTGTGTTTTCCCTTTCACTGCCCGCCTAGTCTCTAATTTTTAAGTTCCTTGGTTAAAGATTGTGTTTTTCTATATGCCAAGTTACTGTTGGAGATTATATAGCTTTAAGCCTTATTTGTTTGATCATAGGATATTTGTCCATGCTTCAGGTAGGCTGAATACAAGCCAATTGGCAACTGCGAGCTGCATAATGATTGGTAATAGGCTGGTTCCAGTAGTAAGCCCCAGTTTAATCTTACAAATTCCAGTCCAGTCCAGTCCAGTTCAGTATACACAGTTTTTAGTCTGAACCACAGAATAACAGAACGGTTTGGGTTGTAAGGGACCTTAAAATCATCTAGTTCCAACCCCCCCTGCCTGATTTTGGACCTGAACCCTAGCTTGGAGGAGCACAAGCTCACCTTTGCTTTTAAAATAACATATTTCTACTCAGTAGCAAGCTTAAGAACCCAGTTCTGGAGCATTTCAGATGGTGGATTGCTGACCAATACACAAAGTCAATGAGTTGCTTAGTATTTGCAGCAGTTAACATCAGTCTGTCTTTCCATATGTCCATAAAGTTAGCACTTGCCATTTATATTTGACTTGAGCTAGCCAAATTGCAAGGCATGTTGTAGTACAACATACCTAAGGGTGAGGAGAAACTGCCACCTTGTCCAGGTCCAAATTTCTGTCTGTCAAAGTTCACTTTCCTCCTCCCTGGTGACAGAGCAGACATCATGACAAGTGGCTAGGTTTTGCAAATCTATGAAGTAAAAAACAGATAAATTCTTTATTAAAGGAGCACCTCTATATGCTCAAAGCCTCAACATTCTCATATATGCCCAGTAGTAAATTGCTTATATGAAAGGGTGACACCGTCCCTTTTTAACTCCGAAAAAGGTTGACTTTAAGCAGCTGAGGAGGGAGGTGAAAGGGAACCATATATTTGCAGGCAGATCAATCTTGGCAGGCTGCCAACACAATCCAAACCTGTGAGGTAACTTGCTTAACACCCTTCTGTGCAGAGGTGTAAACAGCAGGTAGTACATGACAAAGTATCACCCACTTTTGTGACAGTGCTTCATAAATACTGGAGGAAAGAATGCCTCTCCATGCCAGTATTTGTCGCACGTAAATATTTGTAATAGTTGCTATGGCAGTTGAGAGAGGAAAGATGAAAATCAGAAAACAGTGAAAGCTGTCTGAAAACAAAGCAGCATTTCCAGAAAGAATGCAGCAAGCTCAAGTACTGGAATTTTTATTCCTCTGAATTCTTGTTATAAGAATTTGACTTAAAAGAATCCCAGAAGTTTATCTTTATAATTTAAAGATAAAATAACTTAGTATCTTGGTTAATTAGACCAGATGCTAAAAGGTGGCCTTCATTAATTGTGGGTGCTGTTTTTAACACCCATGAATCTATTTGACTGTGCCTGATACTTGAGTGATATGTTTAATTTTTTCAGAATAACTCATAATAGATCAGGAATCTGGGATAAAGTATTTCAGTCGTGTTGGATCAGATTCAGTGCCTCAGTCTCGGAGTTACACAATACCTGCAAACAGGATAGGAATAAGGTGTTCTGTCTTTTAAGAACCATCCTACCACTTTTCTGATAACAGCCACTTCATGAATCTCATTGTTGCCAGCATTCCCGTAACATTTTACAGGGGGATCTCCCACTTTGAGTACTGAAAAATACGAGCTGGGGGTGTGTGGACTGATCTTCCCATGGCATTGAAACTTCGTTCCCTCAAGACACTAATATTTAACACATAGTATGCTTCTCACTTTCAGAATAATGAATCTGGATTTCCTCCCCAAGTGTCACCTTTTGATTTTCAACTGTCTTAGGTATTTTTTTTCTAATGCTGAATATGAGGCTTTCCTATTCACTGTTCTCATGCTACAGTAATTGATTCCTATAGAATCATTCCTTTATTTAAAAAAAATTCTAGTTAGAATTTCTGATGTTGTACAACCCACCACTGTTACAATGCCCAGAGTTTTACACAGGGATGCCTATTAGCACAGTTATGGTTAACTGCTTGTCACAATTTCCATTATATAGTAAAAGATTATTTTCAGGAATTTAGAACAAGGCTGTAAAAAGTAACTGTGGGCTGCAGTTTTACACAGAAAATCTTTGCCCATGAGAAAATTATTGTCACAAATGCTGAAAGCATCAGTCAGTTTGCATAGCTATTTTTAAGTGGAGTGAGTGAAAAATCAAATATAGTAGTTTAAAACATATTTTCACACCCATGTACAGCCACCACAGGTGTAAAATACCCCATGGTCCTGATTTCTAGCTCTGCACATCTTTGTATAGCTCCAATATCGCAAAAAAAGCTTGGGAAGCTTGGAGCTTCCTAAAATAGCATAAAATTTCCAGGCACAATTGAATTTTCAGCTGTTGGAGAAAGCCACCATTATACCACACTGCATGGTGGAGGGTGAAATCTTGCCTTTCTTCCTTACTTTCTTCTTTGAGCACACAGAATGGAGCAGAAATGTGAATACACTAAGGAAAGAACATCATATATTCTAGCTAAGCCTAAGCAATTGATACAGATTCAGAGAAGTCCTCTTCTTTGTACAACTGTGTATTTTTCTAAGTTTATACTGCACACCATTTTCTCCTTCAGGAACCTCAGTATCTCAGTAACAGAAAAAATGATTAAGAGCATCTGTCTTAATTCCACATAAATATGCTAAGAATCTAAGCGTTTAATCCAGAATTTAGTAGCGAGGGACAATATTTTTTCTTAATTTCTACTTCGATTTAATTTTACAAAATCAGTGGTTCAAAATGTGTGTGGGGTGGGCTTTACAGTGTCTTCATAGTTTCTGCAAATATTAAATGATTATGTTTTCAATTTGACAGGGGTATTTTCACAGGAAGTGCAGTATTTCAAAAAGAGTAATTTGTAAATTTTCACATAAGTCCCTATTTCATGGCAAATGCCCCATTTTTTGTCCAAACCAGGTAAATGTGGCAAAATATTTGGACATGCCATTGCCCTGTTTTTAAAAACATCTTCCTGGCTTCATTTACCAGTCCCAAATGCACAAGTGCAGCATATTTGAAAAATTAGCCTTAAGAGTTTTTCCTATCATTCACTATTACATATTACTTACTGCTATCATGCTGCTTTTGCTTCTCTCCATTAATGATATATTCTTTACTAATTATATTATTAATTATAATAATATCAGCACCACATGTTAAAGGCAAGAAGAAAAGGCATATGAGTATCCTAGCCTTAGGTCCTTGCCATCTAATTACTGTTATGATATGACAAGTGAGAATAGCAAATACTGGATGAAGGGAATTAGATATATTGATACAAAGAATGATGTTGCATATGCTAGAAGGTGACAAATTTAATGGAAGATTGAATGCAGGAAACAGGCTGCTAAACCAGTGATTCCAACACACATTGAAACCTTTTGCAAAGTATTCTGCATTTCATTAATATCACATAATTTAAGAGAGGTGGTTTTGTAAACTCTCTCCCATTGTTAAACATAGTTCCCTTTTATAAAGCACATTGTATTTAAGCTTTAAAATTCATTGTTTTGGTATATAGGAGCAAGAAAAGTTGTTCATTAACAGTGTTCAGCCACACCTTGAACAATGCATCCACCAAATATGAAGTCAGGCTGCCTTTTTTCTCTGTGGTGAATTCTTATCTGTAATTTCTTTGTCCTAAAATGCTAAAATGAAACAAAACATTGACTGAAATATAAATGGATCACGTCCTATGGCCCTTGTTCAGGCAGTACTTTTTTTTTTTTTCCCCAACTGTTAGGGATTCAGTAATTAGAATCAATCACTGTGTTTTAAATTATCATGCTTTCTGGATTTTCTAGGTGTCACTGTCATGTTAGGGGAAATTTGAAATTATGTGAGTAACAGCTCAATAATCTGTTACCCTTATGGTAACATTTTTAGGTTAAATAGATTAGTTCATTCCCCTTTGTATTGTTTTGACTTTGAATATAATTAATTTAGTAACAATAATTGCTTAGATGTTAAAACAACATTTTTTGGGGGAGGGGTGAACAAACAATGACAAACAAAGGAAAAACAAACAAACCAACAAAAAAGACCTCAAAAATTTGCAGTATTGATAGATTTTGTTAGATACCTAACAATAACTATTACTAATACTTCTCCTGGGACAGGCTGGTTTGTCCATGGTTTTTCCTTTCTGTGGGCCTCTACTTTCTTCATTTGAGTATGAAATGAAATATCAAAGGGAAACAACAATAGTGTTTGTGGGAATGTTAATGGCAGTTACACGTGATGACTAGCAATCCCTTATTTTTTGTGTCATTAGTTAGGCTTATAACTTCCAATTTAAATATTTTTCACAATTTTTCTATCAATAATATCTATGACAGAATGGGGTTGTTAGCATTTAATTAAAAGTGGCACATAACTGAAAAATCTTATGACACTTACATACTTCCCCAAATTTATAGTAGAGGCTGCTTCTTCATTCCAGTTTCCATCTGGATGTTTCTTGGATCTTCACAGAATAACTTCTTATGCTGTTATGTTACAGCACAAGTGGGACTATGTAGGCCACTGAGGGCTTAAATCAGGCCTTAAGCACTAAGTAATTCAGGTAATATTCCATGTAATTTAAAAGATTATTGTATTGTTTTAGCTCTATTCCACGCCAAATTTACATGAGGCATGTAAATTTGCAAAAAAATGTGGTCAAGAAATCTAAACTGTTTGTGTAAACCATCAAGAAAGTAGTTGCATTTATCAGTTTTAATTAATTTAAATAGTGTAGGTCTGGGCATGGCTGGCTGTGGAGCACGGATGTGCTAATAGCTTATTTAGAAAAATTGCTTCAGTATTTAATATGATCCAACTGACAATTCATCTTTAAACACTGGTGAATGAACTGCTACCACTGAGAATAGTTGTCTTGGTTTCACACACAGAAAATACTTCACTATTAATTTTAGCTCTAGACTTTCAAATGGGGAAAGATATATGCAGGTTGTGAGGATGGCTGCGAAAACTGGTGCCGTGTTTTAATTGAGATTAAGAATTTTGCTTGCATATGTAAAACAAATGTACTGAAAAAAAAAGTAAACCCACTGCCACCAAATCTGAAAACAAGGCACTTTAGAAAATATATGCTGATATATAACTGGCTAGAATTTCCTTCATTTTGCAAAGCCACAAGCCACATGCATCAGCTCACCACAAAGTCATTAGGTCTTTTTAAATTCAGATGAAAAACATTAACAAATACCACAAAAGGCTTTAGTATGGCCCCTTTGTTCATTCACATATGGCAGTTTATAACTCCTGCACCACTTGGGTCGTGTGTTTGTTTAAGCTGCCTCCATCAGGCCAGCCCTGAAAGAACAAAAGACATCTTGAGCGATCCTAAGCAGGAAATGGGCTAATCTAAACATGGCTTGTGACACTATAAGTAGAATAGAAAGGGGAGGGATTGATTAGTCATTAATGTCCAATTGACTCCATATGGATGTTGCAATAATAAGGCCTTTTTCAGTGCAGTAGCGGAGTTATTGAATTAGAGGTTTATGTTTCCTCAGAGCTGACCTTAGGGAATTCCCTTTTGGTTCTTCTTGTTGATGTTTTAAAGAGAACGGAGTCTCTTAACAGGAGAAATAGAAGCCTTATCATAACTGAGTGTTGTGTGGATTTAACTAACTTGTGCTACAGTATATTCCCACCTCTTAGTATTTACTTAGCACATTTCACCTTGCAGGTGAAATATTTTAAAGTCCATTTAAATATTCCAGTATTTAATGAATCACTCATGTCTTTCTTCATTTCCTCTCCCTCTTTTCATTCACTGACATGCAGCCTATAAGAAATGTTTGGCCCTCAAATTCCAGCTGAATAGTATTTGTTTAGCATTTGGAATGAAAGCAGCTTGACAAACAAACACTTCCCTGCAGAACATTTATGCCACTGTGTGACTATAGGCATCCCCATCCCGGAACTAATCATGTTTCCAAGTGGGTATTAGTTTTGCCTAGTGATGACAAGCCATGCCAGTAATGACAACAGTTCATGAGATACTGATTTATTTTGCCTCTCTTGCTGGTAATAAAGAATGAGAAAGTCTTCTGAATGTGGATGGGGATGAAGAAGTAAGAGGCAGGCAGGGACAAAACAGATAAATGTTATACTAACACTGCTGTAAGTCATTTAGATTACAGTGAAGTATTCCTTTCTCTACAAAATTGAATTTAATAAATGAAAATAATAGTTAAATTATTGTTCTTGTATTCTAAACTTTCCAGATGTTCTTTTGTCATTCTATTCTTTCCAGATTCTATTTGATTTGAAATGTTGCTAAAAAAAAAGCTGCATTTGTCTGTCCACAGCTTAGGTGCAGGATGGGGGACTGCCAAACCGGTTTTTCATGCTCCCTGTTTTTATGGCATTTCCATGTTTATAAGTAACCCATCTCTAGTATGAAAAGAATTAGTTCTGTTTCCATGTTCATTAGATTCTGGTTTCTGCAACAAAAGCTGCTAGCTCTGCTAGTTTTATTACCACAGACAGGGCCAGATATTTTGGAGGTTGCAACCAGGCTGCTTCAAAGTAGACAAAATTGTCATCTCAGCTTAATGAATAACTGATGATAGGAGCTTTACTACTTAGCAGTCACTTCTGTACTAGGAACCTAGAAAGATTGTCTTTATTTCTATATGTCCTATCTTGGTATATGTCTGTGGAAGATGGTATCCATTTTATTCTCTGGAGTAGCTAAAGATTCATTATCTGGGGGGACAGTCAAAGAAAATGTATCACTTCAAACATGAACCAATGGCCATAGTGTAAAGAGTAATTAAGGTATAAAAGAGACTGATAAAAATATTTTTGATGTCAGTTCTTTTCTTTTTCTTTCCTTATCTTTTTTCTCACCCCTGTTTTTGCTCCTTTTTATCACGTTATTATTGTTTGCATTCTGGTAACATGTAAAGGTCTAGTCTGAGGTTTTGTTGTGGTAGATGATGTATAAAATGGAAGGTAAAATCACATCTCATTAAAGACAGCATGATTAACCCTAATGTGGCCAAGATTTTAGGGAATGTGCTAAGAGATGGTGCCTGTCTTGAAATTCTTGTCATTATATAAAGTGAGAAACTCAGATAAAGGCAGGAAGAAATAATGTAAAAATTGTTACTGTATGTTTCTTAACATCTAATTCATGTATAAATGTTTATGTTTCCTGTCGATGATCAGATTTTTTTCTCTGCCTAAAGAACAGGGGTTCTTCATTCCCTGCACTGTCATTAAAGAACAGTCTCTTTTGGAACAAAAATACTGTTTGAAATTACTTTAATGAAGCTGTAACATTTTTAGATGCATTCCATGGTGTTCTCTGACCCAGTACTGTCCCTGGAGTCTAGTCGGGAATCCAGCTTCCAGGGAGGAGTTGTCTGCCATATATCCACAAAAAGTGATCATTCTTCTCTAATCTGCTTTTAGTTTTAAATCACCAAAGTCATGACAAGTTGAGCAAATGCAAAGCATCTAGGAAGTGAGTCAGTCTACGCCCTCAGAAGCTAAAAGTGTCACTTTGAGAACAGCTCCAGCCTTTAGACTGAAGTATAGACTTTGCCAACTAAGCCATTAGGGCAGCCAAACTGTGCTGCTTTTGCAATAATCTTAAATTCTGACCAAGCTCTTAATTTTGAAAATCAAAACCTCCTGCTGCAATTGCAGTATGAGCAGTAACTAGCTGATAGAGCATCAGTTGCCACAGAGACAGTTACCAACTTCCTCCTCTCTTCTCACCTTTCATTAGTAATACATTTTTATTTTATCTAATATTTGAGGTTTATTTTTTATTAGGCTTTCCTGAAAATATTTTCAGAAAGAAGTAAAACACCCACCTCTTTGCAGTTGTATATATCTTTCCTTTAAAAATTTCAGGAGTCTCTTTCCACCTTTGTTAGTACTATAATTATCACAATAAGAAAAAAATACATACTTTGTAAAACTTATTGAAATTGTTTATATAGGGCACAATCCTGTCTAAATATCTGATTGACAGGATGCAGTACCTAAGAATAACTAGTTCCAAAGCTTGTTCTTATGTGTTTCAACTTGTAAAAGCTCACTAAGGGTATGTGCTTTTTGTATCATTAGCGCCTCATTTCTAAGCTAAAAAGGTACTGAGACTTTCTGGTTCCCCACGTAGAATCACACACTAACAGCAGTATTTTCTTGTAATGTTTTATATACTGAATATAATTCTGTAGTTCCAAAATAGTTAGAAGAACATGGAGGTTATATTACTTTAGTTATTTGCAGAAATTCATTTTTCAGATGCTTTTGTGATGGCCTATGGGTCAAGTTGCAAATATTCCCCCAGAGATCAAGCACAAAGAACATCAACTCTTTGGCTGCTTTTTCAAGTCCTTCAAGTATGGACTTGCTTAAAGCAGATGCAGCCAGAGCTTCTTGGCCTTCCTAGGATTGTTGTAATTTATTACTCCAAGTAAGAATTGTTTTCTAATATAACCTTTATCTGAAAGCAGATCATGTATGGTGGTTGGTTTTTTTCTCATTCTATCTCAATTATATCCAGATTAAAAAAAACCCAACAAACCAAAACCAAACCAAACCAAAAAACCCCTAACTTTTAATCTTGATACTTGTAAAGGTACTCTTTGCCTGCTCTAGGATTGAAAGGTTAGGCCAAAATTGTGTTAGAAAGCACTAAAGACAAACTCCTTAACCATAGTGAATAAGTACCTTTGTGGAAGTAAAAGATGGAAAATCATCGTATGAATTCAAATATGTCTTCTTTTCTTTGCTGTGAGTAGAGTAGCTGAATAACAAATGACAACTTTTGCATCAATAATAATTTGCTTTTTTTAATTTGTCCCCAACTTCCTAATACTCACATACTAGTTACAATTTTTATAGTATTGTTTTAAAAGATGGAACATACATTACATGATATATTTGATTTTTCTCAAATTACATAACTGTTTGTCTCAGTAAATGTTTCAGTGTTGACTTACTATGTTTGTAACTTGTTATAGTCACAATAAATATATTCTCTCTCAAAAGATGGTATCTTTGATATGCATGTTCCAAGCCTTCTGCCACCAAAGGACAGAGCCTCACAAACCATACACACCCCTAAACTGGTTGTACACGCAGGTCGCTCAGCAGAACTACTGTTCCTTTTTGCAATAAAAAACTGACTGCAGCTGCAGCCTCCTGTAAATGCTGAACACCTATAGCAGGGTACTTAGAATAGTATTAAAATAGTTCTGCATCTCACATTTGCCACAAACCTGTCTTCTTTTATGCGCACGCATGTTAGTATACAAATTGCCAAATTGGTGTCAGTTGTAAAGTAATGGCGTTGGAGGCATCATAAATTACCATGGTGATCCTCAGGAAAAGACACTGCCGTATATGAATGAGTGTTTTGCTCTCAGGGTAACGTATGTCTTCATCTGGCCCAGTAGTCAGCATATTGCCTTGTGTTGATGGATATAGTCAGCTTGAAACTACCCTACATCTCAATGCACAATAAACATGGCTGTCAACACCATATAAAGCAAAATCAATTTATCCTGTATGGTCAGTGCATTTTAAATGAAATTAATGTACTGTGGACCTGGTGGCAAAAAGGTAGTGTATTAGTTATGCATCCTCTGTTTTAGGGATTTTTTCATGTAAATGTATTTCCTATATAGATTTTTTTTAAAGGGTATACCTAACATACAGTGTTTTTCCACTAAATTAAGAAACTTAGGTTTTGCACAGTTAAAAACTTGTGAGTTTTTATTTTTTACTATAACTAATCTTATATTATTTGGCAAATAAATCCATGTCAGGGGCTGTAATAGTTTATAAAAAAAGTAGGCCTATTGCGGTGCTAGCTTGTCGTCAAGTACTTTGCTTTTCCAAGGTACTGAATTATATGAACACTTTGATGAGGCCTAAGACTAAGTAAGTCACTCTCCCACTGTAAAGACTTTTAGCCTTTCTTTTATAGCTAAGGTATAACCCTAAAAATAAATGTTATCATGACAATTACAAACATTTTTCTAGTGAAAGCATGCCTTATCTAGGCTTGGTATTAAAAATATTAAAAGAAAGAGATACTTCTATATTAACTAGTTCTACACCTCCTACTCAGTTCTGTGAACTCTAAACCCCCATGAAGCTTTGCTGTTTGTGGTCAAGAAGCAGGAGTTGATGCATTCAAAAAATCAGTTAAAGTTAGCATGTACATGTTGAATTGATAGTGGATAAAGATAGGACGCTGGGGTACATTAAAGCACAGCAGGCATGAAGAAGCTGGAGTGCTTGTCTCCCATTCCAGAAGCTCCAGGATGCTGAGCGTGTACCAGTTGAAGGCAGATGGTTACATATATGTGATCAAATGCTCCAAGACATGTCTAAAATTCAACTAAAGAAGATGTGACTTTAAAATGTTCACCTCCAAATATAACCAGATCTATATAATTAGCAGCATGTACCTGGTGTTCTATATAATTTATTTTATGAAATATTTGGCACGTGCTTCACTGCTCAAGCAACAAAGTCATTGTAAATTACTTGTGTGAACAAGTATACATCAGTTTGGATTCTCCAGTGTAACTTTCATGTGAATTTCATTGAGCATTCAGAACATGTATCTTATGTTAAAGTCCCAAACAGAAACTTTTTCAAATCTCCATGCCTTAACTAGAGAAATACAGTGCAATTTGTTTCTTTGCTCAGATTTCGATGCCTTCAGCTGATCAATTACATTGAAATCACTGGATATCCTTTCTCTCTTATAGATCTGGCAGCAAAAAGAGAGAGAAAGCGAATGAGGCTAAAATAAACACAGCACTGAAAGCTCTTGCATAATCCACATAATAATGTTTTGCATCCACCTTGTTTCTTCCTGCCCTGACGTTACAGGAAGTAAAGCAATGAATGGCTCTGCAGCTAAACTACAGCAGTATTATTGTTGGCCAACAGGAGGTGCCACTGTGGCTGAAGCTCGAGTCTACCGGGATTCGCGGGGCCGAGCCAGTAGCGAACCGCATATCAAACGACCAATGAATGCTTTCATGGTTTGGGCAAAGGATGAGCGTCGAAAAATTCTTCAAGCCTTCCCTGACATGCACAACTCCAACATCAGCAAAATCCTAGGTAAGTGCAACACAATGAACAAATCATGACCGTGACTGAACCAAAAATAAGGGAAGCTAAGAAGGCTCTGCTATAGTAGTGGCAATTTTTGGAGCTGTGGAAAGATGAGATTATTTATATTGGTGACACAGGCTAGTTACTTCCTTCTTGGATATGCAACTTCTCTAATTTTAGGACATATTTTGTTTGGGAGAGGTTCACTGAAATTAGCATTACTGAAACTTACACAAATGAAGAGTCATGGGTTATTTTCATTTTCATTGCCTTCCTTTTCCCTTTCTGCCCCTTCCCTAATGCTTTTTATTTTCACCAGCAGAGTCATAACATGCTTTAAAGACTTAGCAGCATTCAAAAGGAATGTTTTGTGAAATCTGTTGCAAAAGTGTATCCTGATAAAAGGTCTAATTGCAAGATCTCATTAGAAATCACCTGTACTACTAATTACCTGAATGCAAAATGGTACTTGCTAGAGTAAATACTGAGAAAAAATTAATAAAGTACAAAATCAAAATCAAAGGTTTATGTCAGACAGTGAAGTGTCAAAGAAAGAAACCTAGCACAGTTCAAAAGACATGTACATGCATATCTTCCCACATGCAAAATGATGTTTGATTCAAAATGTTACAATGTTGAAAAAGCTAAGGAAGCACTAGTACCATATAATTAAAATACTGCTTAGTTAAAAGACACCATAGTTAATATTTAATTTGTGTAAATTAGGACGATCAGGGAATATACCATGGATTATATTTTGCCACTGTATAAATAAGTTGGCTCATTTTTGAGAAATTTTGATTTGCTTTTTAGACCCCTCTGGAGAATTAGAAACATACGTGAGAATGAGTGGTGAAATGTTAAAATCTATATTTGCTTTCTGAGTCTTTGAAGTAAAAGACAGATTCCAAATGTAACTCATAATAAATAAAAGTAAAAATCAAGTTTTCTCTGTAATCATTTTATTGTAAACTTTGAGTTCAAATACATTCTTAACAAAGTTTGTAGCATGTTAGTTCAATCAGAGGCAAGAATACATGGAAATAAATGTTATTTTGTCCTAAAACTTCTAAAATCTTACTTGGTACTTCTCATATTTTTGCCTACTATATAAGCAAGTTATATGAATAGCCTTTCAGTTTTATATAAAACCTGCACTGTTTCAGTGTTGGCAGCTGTAGGGAATCTATATTATTTGTGTGCATTCTGTGAAAAAACTATTAGGAGCATAGTAACTGTATTCATTAAAATGTAAACTTCCAGCATAAATATTTCAGAAGTGCCAGCAATTGAGTGTTTGTTAACCATGGAATTAACCTGTCAGTATCTGCTCTGCCACAAATAAGTCTATGTCCATATAATATCTGTGCAACTTTTCCAGGACAATGGGAAAAGAGACTGAAATATTAGAACTGACAGAGAGTATTTCTGGCTATGGATAATATTTATACAACTTTTCCATTTGTTGATGTATGAAAAATCTTGGTAAAAGAATAGCTTCCACCCACATTTACCAAAGCTGTAATTGTTTTATTCATCTAAAAGACACCAAAAAGCTATTTTCTGCATTTCTTATCCCTTGGAAAAAAAGAAGAAAAAAAATCTCTTCTCTATTCAAGTGTTTAGATAGCTCCTTATAAACAATACAAGAGATCTGAATACTTTCTTCTCTTCCTGTGCACACTATGTTTTTTAACTTTTTAATTGGTGCAGTTTTCAATGAGACTTTATAGTACCTGAAGTGGTATATATAATTACAGTGTGCTTTCTGTTTTTCCTTTTTTAAAAAGGCAAGTTTGTTAAATATAACTTTCTCAGTGCAGTTCTGTGCATTTATTACATCTGGCTAGAAGATAATATGCATAATAGGATTTAAAATATGGTAAGGTGCCAATATTATGCTGTTGTATAACCCCAGCTGGCAACTAAGCACCACACAGCCACTCACTCACTCCTCTCCTGGTGGAAGGGGGAGGGTACTGGTAAAAGTGAGAAAACTCGTGGGTTGAGGTAAAGACAGTTTAACTGATAAAGGAAAAGCCGCCTGCACAAGCAAAGCAAAATAAGAAATTCATTCTCTGCTTCCCATGGGCAGGCAGGTGTTCAGCCATCTCCAGGAAAGCAGGGCTGCATCACATGGAACAGTTACTTGGGAAGACAAACGCCATCATTCTGAACATCCCCTCTCTTTCTTCTTCCTCCCCCAGATTTATATGCTGAATGTGATGTCATAGGGTATGGGATATCCTTTTGGTCAGTTGGGGTCAGCTGTCTTGGCTGTGTCCTCTTCCAACTCCTTGTGCACCGCCAGCCTCCTCGCTGGTGGGCTGGGGTGAGGAGCAGAAAAAGGCTGGGCTCTGTGTAACCACTGCTCAGCAAGAAGGAAAACATGCCTGTGCTATCAACACTGTTTTCAGCACAAATCCAAAACAAAGCCCATACTAGCTACTATGAAGAAAATTAACTATCACAGGCAAACCCAGCACATTTACCAAGCTTATATCATAAGATTAGTAAATTTAAGACACACAGACAGCAAGGGATTTTTCATAATTTTGTTGAATCTATAAGGATTTTGATAATTTTTTCTTGCTACATAGCAAGGTATTAATATCTATTAGTAGGAGTCTATAAACCAAATCCTCATAAAACTATCAAAGAAGCATATGTCCCCAGGCAATGTGTTAAGCTTCTAACAGCAAAAGTATAGTTGTAGACCTTACTGAACCATAATACTGTGTGTGGTATTACAAAGGTACAGAATTATTCACAGATTAATGCTCATACTGTAAAAAAATAAATAGTCTGTTTTTCAGCATGAGGCTGATGTGTTGAGAAGTAACTATTGATTTTAAGTGCCACTATTTAATAGAAATTTACATATGTTTGATCTGTAGCAATATCTGAAAGTCAAGGTTCTTTTAACGTCTCAGATTGTGCATCCCAATATATGTGCTGTCTGATGTAAATTCAAATCAGTTTATTTAATTAACTTACTTAAAATTTGTTTATTATGAGGAAAAGGCATGTTGAAATGTGTATGTGTAAAGCACTCACTAGTGTTTTGTGTTAACAGGATCTCGCTGGAAGTCCATGTCAAACCAAGAGAAACAACCTTATTATGAAGAGCAGGCACGGCTAAGTAAAATCCACCTAGAAAAGTATCCTAATTACAAATACAAACCTCGACCAAAACGTACCTGCATTGTTGATGGTAAAAAATTGCGTATTGGTGAATACAAACAACTGATGAGGTCTCGAAGACAGGAGATGAGGCAGTTTTTTACTGTAGGGTGAGTACTATTGTTGTAATTGTTTTCAAAGACAGAACATACCATTTGAAAACAAATAGACTTATCTGTTTAAGTCACTGACTAATGTAATTTAGAAGGTAAGGATTTGAACCTGCAAAACCTTATTAAAAACATAAGATATATCATGGAATGTGGAGCTATCAGCTTGCCACTAAATGCTGAGTATGATACTGATTATGGAATTCTTTGAAGTCAAAAGAAGTTGTTTCCCATTAGCCTGAAAGGTTTGAATCATGTCTTTTGTGAGTTATTAGAAAGCTAATCCATTCTGGGTTAGTAATGACTCTAGGATAATTTCCTAAATTAAGACAAGAACAAAGAGAAAAACACAAAAGACTATTCCCACATAGAATATGGAGTCAGGAGAGGCAGGAAAGAGAAAAGGGACAGGAGTAGTAGCAATTACATTAGGAACACACATGGATGAATGATACCATAGCATGAGGCTATTAGGAAATTTGTTATATATAGAACTGTGGAAAAATATATTTTAAAAATAAAGATTTTAGGAAGAGTCTTTCAAGTAATGCATAGATAGAGTGGTTAGATTTACAACTTGGAATACATGGCTCAAAAAGTTCCTGGCACAGTTTTAAAAACTGTGTGTTTTTTAACAGCATTTCCTCTAGTCTTCAGCAGAGAAAGCAGCTCTATGAAAGATCTACAGGCTAAAGATAACAAAAGTCCAGTGAAACAACTGCACCATAACTGATTTCTGTCTCCTGTTTTTTTATGAATTAATCTGTGATGCTCAGTGCTCTAACACAATGTTACTGCTGGTTTGCAAAGAGTCTAAAAGCTATCTCCAGTGCCAGGCTTTCCAAATTCACAATGTTCTGCTTATTTCTCTAATCACAATAGTCTCCTTTTGTTGAGTGCTTCACTACCAGATAATTGACCTTGACGTCAATTATGTGCCCTCATTTTTGGCTTCAGATGCAGAACTCCTGTTGCAGTCAATTATTTTGTGGTACAGCCTGTAACAATGTGGACTCTTTCTTCAATCAGTAAATAGGAGTGTTTCTGGTATCTTGAAATAGCCTTGCATTCGGTAGTTTTGACATTGTTTTTTATGCTTCACTCTAAGGGAAATTGTTTACTAATAGGCTTCCATCAAAACTGTGCATAGAACTCTAAATGAAAATCTGAATTTATAGAAGACATCACAAATTATATTCATATTGAAGGAATGAAACTCTATTTTATGTCTTCCAAAGCAGATTGACAGACCAAATCATATCTAGACAAGAAATGCAAAAGAAATGCCAAAACAGCAGTCTGGACAACTTGAGAATTATTTGCTAATTCAAAACAGTATTAAGCAGTAGCATTTTACACATTGGAAGTGGTGGCTAAATATAGAGGTGAATATAGAAAAAAGATTTAAGAAACTCCTAAAAGTGCCTACTTAAAGAGTGATACTGTGATTTAAAAAAAAAAAAAAAAAAGAAAGAAAGAAAGAAAAAGAAAAGAAAATAATGGAAACTATTCAAAATCTAACTGCTGGTGCAACCTAGATGTAGCATCTTTCTCATATATCAAACAGTATGATCACAAAGACCACGAGAATGTCATCATTTTCTTAAAAGGATTGGTTCTAATTCATATTTATGCTAAGTCCTCTCTACCATGCTCTATCCATGTAGAAGTTTTAAAGTAAGAGTAAACTAACTCTGTGCACTTATATAATGATGCAGTAAAATTACTTTTAGTTATGCAAAAAAAAAAAAGGGAGTACAAAGTCTAATGGATGCATTCAGTAAAGGTGCAACAAGATCCATGTTGCAGTTCAATATGAATATAAATTTTGATAATGAGGAAACGCAAGCTGTGATTTTAAAAAAATATTTCACGCTTTTCTGTGATTTCCCACTGTTGCCCCAAATTCCCTTTTCCGTCAAGAAAAAAAATCAAAACAAATTCTTGAAAGAGATCAAGCAAAAAAGGTGAAAAAAAACAGACTAGGGTAGTTTTGGGTTTTTTGTTGGGTTGTTTTTTTTTTCAACTGAAACATAAAACATGGTATAATTTATTTCAGCACAATAGTTTACTGAGTAATAAAAAGCAACATTTCATCCAAATTGCATTATAATTAAGTAAAGCATGGTAATTGAGCCCATCAACTTCTCAAACTTAGTCTTCCTTGTGTTTAATGTAAATATCACATAAAGCATCAGCTGGAACAGTTTTCCTAGCTGACCTCCTACACCCATCGTTTTTCCACTGTTTTGATGGAACAAGCAGCATAAGCCGTCCTTCAGACTTGAGAGTTGAGATGCAGTTTCCTTTTCCCAATGAAATAGGAGACAAATGTGGGGTTTAGAATTGAATATACTCTATGTATACAGTAAATATTTCATTGTAAGATAGAGAACAAAAATACAAAATAGACTCAAACGAAACATGCCAAGTGCTGGTTTTCTCTCTCTCTCTCTTTTTTTTTTTTTAAGAACATATTGATTATGTTGGGAATGCGTATGCCAAAATGGCAAAAAAAAAAAAAAAACCCAACCAAAAAACCATCCTAGAATAGAAAGATAAAGGAGATGTGTGAAGATAAAGGTAAACCTTCAAAACAGGTAGCTAAAAGAAAATATAAATAGCAAGAATTATATTATTTCATATTTGTGTTTGGTATTTTCTTTTACCAACTGTACATTTATGGCTTAAGCAGTCCATTAAGGGCTAGTTCCAGTCAGATCCCCTTGGGTGAGCCATTGGCTAGCAAAGAATAATTCTGCAATGTGTACAACTAGAACACCCCACACACACCAAACATACATAGAAAGAGGTTTACACTGCTTGTACTTTTACGATGCAAAAAAAGCTCACACTGCTTACTTCAGTGAGACTCATTCATGATAAACATTGGTAAGATGCACAGAGGTTTTTTAAAGAATCTCAATATACAAGCTAGCCAGGCTTTAAAATAAAATAGAGAAATAAGGTAATGAATGGCCAAGTTCTGTTCTGATTTTTGAAGAAAAGCTTCCAAAGAATTGAATGAGTGAAGATTTCTTGGAATAAATTAGGCAGGAAATTAATATCCTGAAATAAATGTCATGTATGTGATAGACCAACTCAAAAATCTAGGAACTGGCAAATATTTTAAAGAACAGAGTTGAACTTAAACTGTGTGTAGGCTTTCTATTGCATCCCTACATGAATGCATATTTTTCCAAATGAGGCAGATAATATACAGAAATAATTCACATTTAATGTAGACTATATTAAAAAATTGCTGGTTCTAATCTAGTGGAAATTGAATCTGAAGCCAGCTATGTCTTTAAAGTAATTGAGTTATTTTTAACAATAAAATTAGTAATGGAAAGTTGTGAATGATAACTTCAGTGTAAATTAATCCCTGAACAAACTTCAAGTGATTTACAATTTATCTTCAATAGTAGTTTTTTTGTAATGAATAAATAAATGCAAACTAACAGATGGATCATATATAAAACATAAATTCAGACATTTTTAGTTAAAAGTCTGTCTTTTGTTGCTTTGTCTTACAAAAATAATTCAATTCTCAGTCACTTTTACAATCTAATACACTCAATACATGTATATGATATATACATTTCTCTGCAGAATTATGTAAGCAGTAACTCCTTGTGTGTGCTTTACCAGTGTAAGATGTTTAGAATAAAGCCTTTATAGTGTTTATAACTACTGTACACACATAGTCTGAATGTTGCTAGACTACAGTTTTGAATAAGGCTGTAATATTATACTCTTGTAGCTTGAACTTAAAGTAGTACACAATGGGTGCTTTTGTGAGATATACTGTTATTTCATTCCTTATGGGAATGTAAGTTTCAGGGGTGTATAGCACATGAGTATTTTCCTTAATGCAACTGATTTTGCTTCAGTCATTTAAAGAGCTGTCAGAAAATAGTTGGGAAGGCATCAGAAAACAATGGTAATTTGCCAGTTTAAATGTTTAGCTAGTTTTGCAAAAGTCAGAAGTGGAATGTTCTCCAGGAAAATCCTAGGATTAATGCCACAAACTTGTAAGCAAGAATTTGTGGTCTAAGAATTTTCATGTTACCTCCTTTTTTATATTTACTTAACTATTTTGGGCCACATCTTTGGCCCCAGACCGGACAGACATGTTAGCAGTGATGCAGAGCAGAGAGGCAAGCAACCTGTAGTAACTGGCCACATAAGAATTGCTTTGGCAAAGAGGAGGTGGTGGAGTCAAGCATGTTTGAAGACAGGGTACGTAGCCATGTGTCACTGTTACTCACAAATCTGAAGAGACAGAAAGATTAATGTTGGGTTCTGGAAACTTTAACCAGGCAGAAAACACTGTTGCTTTACCCATGAGCAACTAAGCTGAATTGTAACCTGTAGCTTGCAGTAAAGTATGTTTTTATCTCCTTACTCTAGGGTCCTAAGAAAGGCAAAATTCTAGCTAGATACAAGTATTAAACATGGAATTTAATATTATAAAAAAATGCCATTGACATGAATGCCTTTATGAAATTAAAAAAAAAAAAAAAAAAATTGTGTCAGAGTCATAGGTTAGAAAATCCAAATCTTCCTTTCAGGGAGAGTGATTACAATTCAAATAAATGCTCTGATTTCTTTCCCCCTCCCCATCCTATAAAATGTAATTATTTAGAAAATGATAACACTCATCTCCAGTAACATATGCCATCCATACAGTTTATTATATCTTAAAATAAGGCTTTCTGTGATGTAATGCAGCAGCTTGAGTAGAATATACATTGACAACCTGATCAGCTTTAAATAATAAAAATGCTTGAGTGAGAAGTAGGTGTCTAGTTACTGGAGGTGTGGGAGTGCCCATATTTAAGTCCTAGCAAATTTTTGCTATCAAAAGGATAGCAATTTGAGAACACTTCCCATTTAGGTGGTACAGTTACCACGTGTTTACCATTCCACAGTGAGATACAGGTAATTTAAAGCTCACAGTTATTACCCACCCACCAGCAGGCATGCACACCACATCTGATTTTTGTTTAATGTATAAAAAAGAACTGCATTTATGAATGATGAATTCAGTAAGCCTTTAAGTTTCTTGTCATACTGATCAAGTTCTTTACCAGTTAGATTCATTATACAGTTTGCCATGCTTTTGGTACATTCTTAAGGAAAAGGTATCTCTCTAAATTCTGCTTTATTATGCTCAGGTGACCTGCTCTCCTTATACTTTGAAATGGGTGGTAGTTGGACAAATATACCCCGTTCCATTGAAAAGTGGCTACGCAAAACGGTTTTTCTGAGTTGATAAGCATTTCAAAGAATATCTGATTTTTTCAATGCAGTCTGTCCTTAAGGGCTTAACACTGACAACCATCATTTTATCAAGACACTTCACAGCCCTGTCCAACAAAGATTTTTTTTCCTTCTTGCTACTTATAAAAAGGCAATTTGCTTCTAAAAAATGCTAACATTCTGGGAGGAGGGATAGAAGTGGACAGTAGGGTCCTCATCCCTAGCATCTTCTATAATGCAAGAACAGCTTGCACTCAATTATTCTCTGAGTATATTCTATAACTCTTACTGGAAGAGTTGTAAAAACAACTTTTCTCAGAACATCTTTCGTCATTAATATTGTAGTGTTCTTTGATGAATGATTTGGGATACTTTGTTTTGTGAACTTATTTATTCTAAGAAATATTGGAAAAATATTAGTACCAGAAGTTGTTAGATGGGCAGATTAGAGAGAATTAAGTGTGTATGGTCTGGTGACAACTATGTAGAATTTTGCTGTGATCATGTGTGGGTTTCTTTTTCCTTTGGTTTGTGGAAAGAGTCATTAAAGTGAATGTTTTCTGTGCCTTACAGTTGTGGAGGAGATAAATGTGGGTTTTTAACAGTAATAGTTTATACTCCTGATAACATGCAATCCTAAAACAGAAATGTTCCCATGAGATGTAGGTGTTCAATTTTATGGATAAAGTTTTGAAAGATATTTGCAGAAAATCACTTGCAGCAAATGCATTGGTTGAAAATTGTTTTCACAGAATGTTTATCAGACCATTTTAAAAGTGAAAATTTAGTGAAAAATCCCTAGCTGTTTGTAAATCATCCACAAATCATCATTTGCAAACAGGAGTATAATGACTGTATCGAATTACTGAGATGTTTTTGCTTGCTGCTAGCCAGGTGTACCATACTTATACAACAGATGTTTGAGTTTCTCAAGCTGTGCAGAGGCTTTAAGAGTCAGGCTAGCAGTACCAGCAATGACAGTACTACATGCTCTTTTAATATTATCCTACACAGAGTTCATGATTTGACTGTCAGTATTAGTTCTCAAACTTGAAAGACTCTGTTTTCACTGTGTAGTGTGGTATTTATCAAAATTAGAATTTGCTCAAAGAACAATGAAGATCCAACATTATGGGTCTTGTAAATAAGTTTTAAATTATTTTGTGTATGATTTAGCCAGTGATTATGGATTTGTAAGAGACTGGCTTATGGAATGTCCTTTTGAATTTTAGCATAGAGTGACACAGTGGTCAAGAAGTTAGATTCATTAGACTATTTAAATACACCTGACACTGCTTCTCCTGCTAAAATTATATAATAGTTATCTATTACCTGGTCAATACCGCTCTAAAGATGATTTGTAATACATTGAAATCTATGATTCTTTAAATAGATTATGCAGATAGGCATCTATGTTCAATAACTACTCAATACTAAACCAGCATCTTCCAGGGCACTTAGAGGTAATGCTGGTGCTGGAGTATATTCATTCAATGTTGCATCTAAAGTACTATGGAGATTCTCTTCCCTCAGACAAATTACATCCCTTCTCTTTCTCTTAGCTTTACTAAAGGTAATGATCCAGAAATAATTGAGAATATTTGTATGAGTATTTTAATATAGAAAGTATGTTATTAGTTAATTAACCTAAATGTAAGAAGTAGATTTAATTAATTTAGCCAGTAGCCAGTAAGGGCTTGACCATGGAACATGTTCAGCAACCTGACCTTCACTCAGCAAAGCATTTGAATATACATACATCACTGTAAGAAGAGACACTGCATCAGTTAGTACATGCTTACAGTAAAGCGTGTGTTGAATTTCTTGACTGGCAGTGATATAAGCGTATTTTAGTTTAAGTGTGATATTGTTCCAGTATGCTTAAAACCATATACACATGAAAAAGGCAACATCATATAGTGCAAAGTTAAATATCGGAAGGTAAGATGTGTCAAAAATAGAGGCAGTACACCCTTAATTGAGTCTTCCCATGTATTTGCATTGTCAAAATAAATCAGATCTGACATTAGGTGCTCAGGAGAAAATCTTAATTTCTGTAGACCGTCTGTTACCATAGAAAAAAATTGGGTGGTTTTTTTCAAGTATTTTGCTTAAAAACCCCAGTCTTACACATTAAATCTTGAAGAATAAATGGCATTCTGATCATGGATATAAATAAAAATCAGAAGCCAGCAATAAAATATCAAAAGCCTTTCTAAGTGATGTAGGAGTCTACCTAGCACTTAAATAGTAAATTGAAGTTACTTAGTTACTTGTCTGCCATTTTAGGTACTTACAGGTAATTTTGAGGTCCCCTCACTAACAGAAGCTCTTGTCAGGTGTTTGGAGGATTTAGATTTTGGATGCATGATGTCTACAGTAGCAGTTAGGCATCACACGCGTGCCCGAAGCCTTTTGGTGATCTCTGTCCAAGTGCTAGTTTGCAGTGTGTTTTAAATAAACACACAAAATCCATAAAAGAATCAACATCTGCTAGTTACTAAACAGTTTAATCTCCAGTCGTCCTTGGGGGGAGCTAAGAGGAAACAATACTATATGGGACCTAACTCTGAAGCCTAGAGGAATGCATGCATGCTTTCTAGGAAACTACAAGCTTTTTTTTCATTTGGACTTGTAGAAGGTCTTCCCTCCTCTGAACACAGGAAATCATGTTACTCTCTCATTTTTCCTTCCAGACAACAGCCTCAAATTCCAATCACCACAGGAACAGGGGTTGTCTATCCTGGTGCTATTAGCATGGCAACTACTACGCCATCACCTCAGATGACATCAGATTGCTCGAGCACCTCTGCCAGCCCTGAGCCCAGCATCCCCGTCATTCAGAGCACTTATGGTATGAAGACGGACAGCGGAAGCCTTGCTGGAAATGAAATGATAAATGGAGAGGATGAAATAGAAATGTATGAGGACTATGAGGATGATCCCAAATCAGACTATAGTAGTGAAAATGAAGCCCATGAGGCAGTCAGTGCCAACTGAGGAGTGTTCACAGAATTAAAGTACTCAGACTCATTTGGGTTTTTTGGGGTTTTTTTTGAACAAAAGTTCTTAAAGAGCCTGCATGCATGTGTGGCTCCTACAGTTACATCAGCAGAATGGTCTTAAATGTTTCTTAATGTGTGAGACAGATTGTTTCCCTAATTTTTCATGAACTTTTTTTGTTTTGTTTTGTTGTTTTGTTGTTGTTTTTTTTTTTTTTATTTAGATGAAGACATATATTAAATATCAGACATCAGGACTTGAAAACTTATATGAATCAATAGCTGTTTTACAAGTCTTACCTTTTGTCTTTTTTCCGTTTGGATGCTGATAAAGGTTTAAGTTACTGTTTTAGATGGGGGTTATACATTCTCACTCAGGTATGCTGTGCCAGCCTACAGGTTGTGAATGTGTTTTTATTCTGGATTATTTTAGAAAACAAAAACTGCAGATTTCATATTGTGAAACAGAACAAGTCCACAAGTGTGCACATCTGTGCATCATAGCTTGTCTTTAAAAAAATAGTCTCTGAATTCCATTTTTTTTCCATGTGTACAGCTGAACTTCTGATGTGCCAAACTTTTCATAACTTTTGAATCTTAACATTTTAAAAAAAAAAAGTCTTAAAGGAGACACTGTAAAGTCTTAGACAATCCTTTGGCATCTTAAAAAAAATTATATATAAAATCTAATTTTTTCCAGAATATGGTAAAGTACTCAGGAAACTGGAGACAGGATATTCTTAAGTAGTAAATATGGTTGCCATAGTGCATGTGCCCAATTGCTTTTGCCTCTTGATGTGCCATTAGTATGACATTTTAAGTAAGCACAAAGGAGCGATCACCAGCTATGGACAGGCCTGTCTTAGCAGTGTGAGGCCACCTCTGATTACATCCTCTACCCTTTTGCTTTTAACCCTTGCATTCAGTCTTAACACATATTCTCTTAAATAATTTATTCATTCCAGAATGTCAAGGGTCCAAATACTTACTATTTATTTTTAAAAGTACTGTTGGTGGCATTACACTTACAATTCCTTATCGATATTTTAAAGAACGCCTTCTTTCTCCTCTCCCAAATTACACAGGGATATGAAAATAAAAGTGCACCTCCTACTAAAATGATGATGATATTTATGAATGAGAAATTCAGTTGTCCCTGTAACACTGTATGTTCAAGGAGCACTTGGAAACACTCTGCTATATGTAATGCAAAATAAAGTGAGTTCTTTTATATGTACATAGAGTACAAATATTCCTAAAGAATTGTGTTTATAGTTATAAACCTCTATACTTAGACAGCAAAGACAGATGTAAAATCCACCATGATGAACTTTTAGGGCCTGTAGAATCCTGCAGTGAATCATGGCTCTGTAGATCATGTTCCTATTGTCGCCTGAAGGAACTGTTTTCTACCTTAAGTATTTATGCAGTGATTTATATGTGAGACTTCTAATGGGGAAGGGAAGGCCACAAAAATACCTGACTTGCAAAGCTGGGAAAATGGTGCATCAAATGTATTTACTGAATACTAGTCATGTGGGAACGTGAGCCAGATCTTGATGAATGCTTGTCAAGTGCTTTGGGATCTTTGGATATAAGGTGCTACAGAAACTAAAATTCGTATTTGCATTGCTACTAGAAACAATGCAATTGCTAGAGAAAAATCTGGGAAATATACAAGAGAGAGATATTCAAAGAATGCAAATTTATTAAATTTCAGAGACAGAGAATAAATTGCCTTTATTTTTTTCCCTCATACTCCCCTCCTGTTCACAAATACATCACTGTATATGCATGTGTATATGCAGATCCAATGGGCCTGATGATACATGTGCTGAAGCTGAAGTTCCTCAACTCCCTCAGCTTTTATTTTGCATTGGATATGTTCAGCACATTGGTGATAAATTCAGGCTCAGGCTGAGACGTATGAGTGGGCATAGAGCAGCTCCTCTTGAAGTCTGTGGGAATCTTCCCACAGAGGTGAATGGGCTTTTTTAGGGCCCAGACAATGAAAGTAAAGCGTTAATGCTGGCTATCCTTCTGCTATCACCCTCTCTCACAGAAATTCGTGTAAGCTGCAACGACAAGATGCTGTATTGGGAGCTGTCAATTTCTTCATAGCTCCACTAACACCTATTCGAGCAGAGATAGCCATTGCTGCCACTGTAGGAATCACATTTCTGTGTGCAAGACAGCCCCCAAGACAAAGAGGATTGTTCAATTTACAGGACAATTTATAAAGATAATGGCATAGAAACACAATGGTCAAATTTGTCTGACCATTTGGTAATTTGGAACAAAATGCTATATTTTTAATATTTATTTAAATGTGTTCTGAGTCCGTGTCTAATAAGCAATAAACCGGTCTAGCCAAGACGTTAAAGGCATATGCTGTGTCGTTAGCTGGTGAGCGCCCTCTTTAAGCTGGCTAAGGTACTGACAGAAAGTGGTTTTTGTTATTATTGCTTGGGAATTTGAACTGGTTTTAATTCATTCAACTCGGATGGGGGGGAGGATACCATTATTTCCTAAAATAGTGACTATTTATTAATGTCTTACATAATTCTCCAGTTAGAATTATTTCTCCCTCCCCCCCCCCGTCACTTTCTTTCTCTTGCTCTTCTTTTTCTGTTTTTGTTGCATAGGTAGAATGCTGTACTGCTAGCATTGTATTTTATGTAATTTTTTTTTTTTTTTTTTTGCACAAAGGCAAACATTTAGATTAGTTGGTTAATTTTTTTAAATTTTATGACCATGCCAAAATAATATTCTGCAGGCTTGTGGAGAACAAAGGACTGTTCTTTAGGACTGAAACTTGATTTTGCTTGTAGTACAAAAAAACACACACTCACAGATGTTGTTTCGTAAGTGTTATAAGCACTGGATATAAATGGTATTTTTTATCACTTCTGACTAATGTGAAACTGTTGTATGAAAACTACATGAACAAAAGTCATCTGTTTCGACTCGTGTGGGCCTGCCTCACAGTTGCCGGATTTGAGTCATTTTTATGTCTTGTTATTTCATTTATTTATGCAAAATACATGTATGTATGAACACTTTGTTTTAGCTCCAGCCCTGCCTCAGTGCTGATGCTCTGTATGTTAAAGCCACATTCTTGAAAATGACTGGCTGTTCAGGAATTGCCAGCTGGTAAAAATTGCATTTATTGGCTGGGAGAGTGGGAGGAACATATTTGAATCTGAATCGTGCCTGTGAGCATTTTATTCTATTTATTAGCCAACATTGGCTCTAAAATGTCAGTAGAAATCAAGAAAGGACAATCATAAGGATAAAAAATAACGTTATTAATCGGAGCTCAAAACAAAGTTTTTAATGAATTTACCATCTCGTTTTAGAATTTTTTTAAATTGTGTAAATATAACATAGGAAATAGAATTTTATTTTTTGTTCATGGATACTTAGTGAAGTATAAGTTATGTATTTACTTTTGTTCTATATCAGTGTATGTTGGTCCATATTAAATGCTGACAAGTCACTGTACCTCATGTAGATGCTGAATTTACACCCGCAGTGTGAGCGCAGTATTGTGGACCTGTAGCTGGGACAGCAAGATGCCTCACTTGTGCTCTCACTGATTTTTAATAGTGTATTCCACAAACACAGAATACTTTCTTCTTTTTTAGAAAGTTGATACATTAAACATATCGAATTTCTGATACATTTGATAAGAAACACAATTAGTCTTCTGAATCCAAGTAAAACTGATGAGGTATTTTACTTCCTAACAAGAATGACACTTGGAAGTCAAAAGCATATCCCTGGAAGGTTATCATACCCAAGACGGCCCTTGCAATGACAGCAAGACTTAATAATATCAAACCTTTATTTTCTACATTCATTATATCATGTTATTGCCATATAAGGCTATAATACCAGGCAAAATTGTTCACACAACACACAAAGAGGACTTGCAGAACTGCTTTTTAAGCATTGTGTTTGAGCCCCTCTTAATAACTCTGACTGAAAAAAATAACAACTCCATTCAGGTAATGCACAAATATAGTAATACTATTTTCTCTGTGGACAGTTTATTTAATTAACAGATACAATATATTTTCTTTTTGGAAAATTATAAAATACTTATTTTCAAGAGAAGAACACTCCCCAAACAGTCTGATACCACCTCAAATAGTTCCCTTCATATTTCATAAAAATGGAAGATAAAAGTATTAACGGAAACAAAACTGCTTTCCAGGGTACAGGTTTACATGGAGAAATGACTGATGAAGTGGCCCAGTTCTGGTCTGCTTGTATGTTTGGGCATCACCATTTAGCTTGTGAAACCGCCTGCTGAGAATACATGGGATTACAACGTGTTCCTAAATCAGTGTACTCAGGTGCAGCATGAGGCAGGGGGAGGGCGAAAGACGGGTTTGCTCTGGGGTGGGAATGCAAAATGGCAACTTTAGTCACAATAAATATGATACCCTGTGCAAAGTCTACAGCAGTCAGCTGTGGGTAGTTCCTGCTCTGAGTACAAACACAACCACCTCTCAATGCAATCTAAAAGATAGTCCTCTCTCTGGGTTGGCTTTCTCGTTTTGCTTTTTGGTCATATCAAAGGCATGGCATTACAAAATCATTTCCTAGCGAAACATACTACAAGATGAACACCCCTATCCTTCCCCAGCAAAATACTTACCTACCTACTTAATGTTAAGCATTGCTAGTACTTCCATGGCGGTCATGAGGACCAGTAAAGCTTTGGCATTAAGCGGGGCAAACTTTGCTGAGCCAGGGCCACAGTGTGAACAACTGCACTGCAGATGCAGCCAGCAGAATGTATGATAGAGTTCTTCATGTTTTGATGAGATGTTAATGAATGGGCTTGGACCCTTGGTGTTTTGCATGCTTTTTCAAGATTCAAGTTGGCACTTAAACATGTTCTTTTAAAAGAATAATACTATATGACCTCATTCGATCTTTTACAAAACACTCTTCTTTCCTTTAAAAAAAACTTCCCCCAAACATTTCTTTTTTTTTTGTGTAACCCATTAATATATGTGATTTTTCTCAGATCAAACTACATTTTTGATATCCTGTAATGTCCTGCCACAGGAGGAAAAAAGAAATGTATACGCAAATATATTTCATTTTAATCCACCCCCCTTTTTTAACTACCAGATTTGCTGGAGACAGTGACAAAGAAGTATTCTGAGATTTCACACGCTGGGTACAAAGGGGGTGGGGTGGGGTGAACTGGGCTAAAGGAAAACTTATCAAATTCTTATTTATGGCAATATGAAAGCTATAAAGCAACTTAGTGACATGGCTTGCTTTGTAATTTCCGCTTTCTAAAAACCACAAGTGAGGTCCTTGGTGCTCTTGGAGTATGGGGAATGTGCAAATATTTAACTGTTTGTATGCTGCACATTGCAGACCTGCTAGTGTGCATTCTCCGTTTGTCTTCCTTTGTCATTTGTGTTTCGCTTTCTAGAAAGCAATGGTTTTTTTTCTTGTACCCTTCTTCAGCTTGTAGCAAATTAGAATGCTTAGCATTTATGTTCATTCATTATTGTATTTCCCATGTAAAAATTTTTTTATTACATTAAGACAAGCTTATAAGCTGTTACTACATAACTTATCTTACTGTAACTCTTATTTCCTGACATTGTAATTTGTTTGTGATGTATATTGTGAGATTGTACTCTATGTTAATTTAATCAGCACAATTCACTGACATGCTGGACTGACATGCTAGCTGCTGTTTCAAATTGTAAAGTTTGTGTAGAGCTGTTGGGACAACTGAGACTCTCTTGTCAAGGTACTATGCTTTGATTCCTATAGCAACACTGTGGGTGCAGCTCTTAATGGCAAGGGCTGCTTGTTGGACACCCACTGGCTAACTTAATGGGCAGGTTTTCTTTGTAGAAATTCTATATACAATGCAGGTACCTACCTGGGCCCATGGCTGGTAATTATTTGGGCGTTTAGAGGAAAAACTAGTGTCTATTGCTGCTTTGAATATGTTTTAAAGTCTGAAAATGTAAATAGTTTATCAAAAAAAAATCTTGTACAGTCCAGTGTAAAGTTTTTAAATGAACTTAAAGGTTGCCATCACATCTCACACTCTCCTCTTGATACAGTTAAAAAAAAAAAAAAAAACAAAAAAAAAAAAAAAGAAAAAAGTTTGCTAAGGATACTGATTAAAAAAAAATCTGTTCTCAATTTAAAAAAGAGAATAGTTATTCTTAGCTCTGCTTCATTGCATAAACAGACTTCTTGGATTTTGTTGTGCAGTATTGACGTGAGGTAAATTAAATATTAAATAATCTTTCAGTGGTACTTTTAAGAGTCTTCTCCTCCTCTGCCTCAGTTATTAATGGAAAAGACAAAATTGAGAGACACTGTCCATATACAGTATGTTCTGGTGTACGTTGGCACCTTACCTACATGTTTCGGGTTGGGGGGGATTTTTTTTTTTTTTTTTGCACAAGGTGCTTTCCTGATATGTTAAACATGTCATCCTTGGGTGATACAGTATATGCCATGATAGGGGTTTAGACCCCTCAGGGGAGTGTCTATAAGACTGCCTATTTATGCTCATTTACCTCAAGACTGTCCTCTCTACCCTTAATCTATTCACCATCACTCCATCTTTTGTACTGCTGTTGACACTTACAAATTAAAGATAAATTTTGTTTTATGAGATGTGTGTGTGACTTCTTCTATGCATCCCTTATTATTGCTTTTAAGTTAGCATTAAGGATTGACCATGATGAGTTGATGGACAGGAAAATGCAACTAGGCCTGTTCAGCTGGCCTTTAAATTTAGCGACTAAATCTTCCACCTCGTAGGTTTTCCACAGGCCTTTCTATTTTACAAAGGCATTTATCAGTCTCTGAAATCCATTAACACCATATTCTGTCAAAGACATAATAACCAACCTAATTTGATAATATTCACTGAGTACTGTCAATTTTGTAAGCAGGAAGTGCTGTTGGTAGCAACACAATCTCAGATGGATCTTTACTGAGTAGAAATGAGACAAAGTGGTTCTCATGTTTCTTCTTTCTTTGCATTCCCCTTTTCCGCTGCATATAACATTAAACAAACTAAGCAAAGTTGACAACAAAAAGCCCTATAGTTGCCACATCGCCATGTCTGTAAACTGCTGCCATTTGGGTATTATGATTGGCTTTTGACTTAGTAATTAGTCATGGTTCTCACAGGAAAAGAAAAAACTACATTGAAGTGTAGTGTACTGTAACAGAAATGTAATATAACATTTGATTGTGCATTACATCAGATTTCAGTCTAGTTTCTGGTTTATTGCACAAACCACCCTGAAACATCTATGTGGGAAAGAATCCTTACTTCCCTGGAGAGAGCATCATACACGACATTATTAAAAATGACATGCTGCACTATGAATCTATGTGATGAAATACTTAAGGGTCAAAAGTGGATGTAATGAAGTTGCTGACCAACATGTTATAACAGATAAATACATAAATATTGACTTGTGAGATTTAAGCTTGGTTTCCGGTAAGCAATCAACTAGTTATTCAGTCAAACTGCAGCACTAAAGTGGTCCTGAGAAGGAGGCAGCAAAAAAAACCAAACAACTATTTCTGCTACTGAATCTATAACAGGTTGACAAAATGTGGCCATGGCCATACCATAAACTTGAAAACAGAATTAGGCACTAGATCAGTCAGTCCAGCTTAAGCTACTAATGTTAAAGGCACCTGGATGTGAAGCACCATGTCATTGGACCTGAATTCTACTTTCATATGACACATCTGAAATGGGGTCCAATTTCTGCTGCTGCATTTTCATATTGCTCCATTTAAGTCAACTTATGTAATCCAAATTTTAGCTTTTTCGCTATTTTTCTCCCACACCCCTTACCACATGATTTGTCTCCTTTTCTTGCTGAATCTGCAGCTGAGAATATTGATCAGTAATCTAGGAAACACTGATGGTATCAGTCCGGTTGTTACACAGGTACAATGAAAAACAAACTGAGAAATGTCATGCAAAAAGCCACTGATTCCTGCAACTGTAAAAGATAAAATGTTTGACACCTCTAGACGCCAATCCAAAAAAATACACACAAATTACCATGCAGGACAAGGTGCTGTCTCCTCACATAAAACCAACAATCTTCTGGAAAAGGTTGTGTGTTAGAGGCTCCAGAGCAGCACACATGTTGCTACTGGTGCCAAGACAAGTAGAGTGTCCAGAACAAATGGTTGGCCATGCACAGGCACTGCCCGGTTTCTGTCCCTGGAGGACAGCACTTCTGACCAACTTGGTCATGCTGGCTTCCCTGAGCCAGCCTTGTCAGTCTAAATGGCCATCTTAACTCTCAGAAATTTTACTAATAATATAATGTATTCATCAGGTCACTGCAAGGGAAAGGCAGCACATTGCTGGATGAGTAATAAATAAGCCTCTTGGCCTCCTAAGCTGCTATTGTTATTCCAGTCATCACAGGAAGGATCTACCACACTGGAAGCCAAGCCACACCAAACGAGTGACAGACCACAACCAAGATGAGAATTAAGGTACTCCTGCTGGTCGGGTGCATTCTCCTTCCCTCGGATGTGTTTCTCCTTCTGGCCGAGCACTGAAATGCAACCTCAGAACACAAAACTCTTCACTAGTTGCAGGTTCCCCTGGAGCCCTTAGGACTCACTGCAGTTTCAGGATTTCAGGGGGTTTCAGGATTACAAGGTTTGGCACGATGGTCTGTCTCCTCACTGGCTGCTTGCACCGGAATTTTCCCGTGGCAATTAACTGCTACCAAAGTAGCCCAACAGCAGCAGCTTGCACGGTATGGGGGAGGGGACTGGAGGAAGGGGAGAAAAATAGTAGTTGATTTATTTCTTTAATATATGGTTTACAATAGAAAATATGAGCTCCAGGTTGTGTCTCTGAGCAGCTAATGACCAGCTGGGTTAAGGGCCTTCAAATACTGCCATCGGTCATTAACTGCCAGGAAGTATCCTTCCTGTCATCTATTATTGCTTAATTGTATCAAGACCCACTACAGTGGAGGACTGTTAAATCTGTAGATTAATTAGAATCTGACCCTTCCTAGTTCTAATAATATCAAGGCCAGTGCAGGTTAGCATTTGGGTTCTTGACATGACAGTGCATAACAAATTTCTTCAGCGCCGTTCTGCTTTATATTAATGCCTATTGGATGATTGACACAGTAAAACATAATTGCCCTGTAGAAATCACTGTGGTCAGTTGTATTAAGAAGTACTTAGGGACACTTTAATCTACTTTGACACCACAGACTTTAAAAGCTTCTGTACTTGTATTAAAACCTACTTAGAGATCTGGTTGCTGTAGTAGCTCATCAGCAAAGGATCACTCGGTAAGAAGAAAGGTAATTATTAGCACTTTAAGTAATTCTCCTCAAATAATCAAATTGCAAAAGAAATGCATATTGATTATTTAGGTATTTTCTTGCCAGTCTTCTGGTTAATTAGCTACTAGCAGGATTTGTGGAGAAACCAACTAATAAATTAGGTTTCAAAAATGGAATGTAAGCTCAAAACCTGTAAATGTGAAATACTACCCCCTACCTCCCCCGACTCTTGAATTACTTCCACAATATCCAGTTTTGATTTTATGAATGAGGTACCTCACACTTCAGTCATGTGACTAAGCTCCTTTTTAATTCAAGCCACCCATTTATATTTGGAAATCTGGAAGTATAAACATTGTGCCATGATCCACAGCCATGCAGCAGGACCCTAGCCTGCAAGACACTACAATCAGCAGTGGAAAGGCATCTCTGCCACCAAGACCCCATGATGGCTAACAGTGTCTTTAGATCTACTGTGTGTGTTCACAACCCATTAGTCACAAATAAACTACAAAAGTGAAACCACAGTAACTATCCTAGTAACTAGATTACTAGTCCACCTAGCCTGGTAGTTTTACATTCAACAGTGGCAATAGGAGATAGTAGCTACCGAGAGCATCAGAGCCTGCTCAACATCTGTGGCTCGTTCTCATATTCCTCAGCACTTGGTGTCATTTTGTGTCATTGTGTTGGGCTTCTAATCTGTACAGCCCTTTCCTAGTCAGGAACATGGTGTGGTATTTTGGTGGATAAAGTGACTGGAGGCAAATTAGTAATTAAGTTTGCAGCCTTTCAATGAAGGGCCTTGATAAGGAGTTCTGCCACAGCCCCATTTATTTTTTTAATTGGAAAAAAATCAGAGAATCAAAACAGTCTATGTTTAACTGAATTGCCAAGTCCATCATATGATCTAAAGTATTTACTAGACTAACCTTCTCCCATTTTTTGCAGGATCTGGTTAAAACTTAACAGATTTAATTCAGAAAATCTGGAGATCATTGATTTTAATGATCAAATTACTCAATCACAATGAAGTATCTTTTATTCAAACACCAGGAAATCCACACTTGATGCAAGACTCAGTTAATTCCACCAGAATGGCTGCAGCTGCTGGAAAACCAAAGCATTTAAGTGCTGCAGAGCGAAAAAGAAATCCCCTAACCTCACCCAACCTCCCCCAAATGCAAGTCTTCTGCCACAAATTGAGAGATCATGTGGGAAAAAGGGCTTTGGGTAAACCTTTAGGTACAAACTACCTATTTTGAGGAGTGTGACTCAAGAGACTCTCAAGCTCTTCCAGTTTTGACAACTATAATATGGGTTGAAAGAAAAAGTGAGGGATAGGTTGTGTACATCATCTTATCCGTATAGCTTCTCCTATGGACAGAGCCTGCAAAATGCCCCTAATGCTCCAGTGATTTTATATGACTCTAACTACAGGAGGTAAACACTAGATAGCCTAGCAGCTTTAGGTTATTTTAAGGAGAAAAGGGCGTATTTCAAGGAAAACAAGTATGAATATTCACTTTATGCTATTTTGCTGAGCTGTAGTAACTGTACTAAGAATGGCATCACTTCACTTCTCCTGTGCATACATGCGTAATAGTTTATAAAAGATTAATGGCTCTTTATCGTATAACAAATTGTTTAACAATAATTTGCTGTACTTAGAATTTATCAGTTATTTAAGGTGGGCCATTAAAATTACAAAATTATGAGCAGATTACATTAAAAAGCACATGGACCTGTTTGAGCCCAGAGGAGGCCACAAAGATGGTCAGAGGGCTGGAGCATCTCTCCTACGAGGACCAGCTGAGAGAGCTGGGGTTGTTCAGCCTGGAGAAGATAAGGCTCTGGTGAGACCGTACACCAGCCTTCCAGTACCTACAGGAGGCCCACAAGAAATCTGGACAGGGACTTTTACAAGGGCATGTAGAGAATGGCTTTAAACTGAAAGAGGGTAGATTTAGATTAGATATTAGAAAGAAGTTCTTTACTTTGAGGGTGCTGAGGCGCTGGCACAGGTTGCCCAGAGAAGCTGTGGCTGCCCCATCCCTCCCAGTGTTCAAGGTCAGACTGTACAGAGCTTTCAGCAACCTGGTCTAGTGTGTCCCTGCCCGTGGTAGAAAGGTTGGAACTGGATGATCTTAAGGTCTTTTCCAACCCAAGCTATTCTGTGATTCATATAACAATTAAATTCACCAGCTATTTCCATGGCCTGTGGGGAAGACTGTTACAACGGGTAGCAGGACCGTGAAGTTCGACCAGCTTTTAACATCCACTGGTCACTGCTACCCACTTCTTAGCCCAACACGTGGTTGGAATGTTTCTCTCTGACACCGCCACAGACTCGTAACCACGGTACTTGGGCTGCCACAGCTGAGCGCGCATCACCGCCGCTCGGCAGCTTACAGGCACACATCGAGGGTCGACACGGTGGAGCCCCCACCCGTGTCCCGCCGCGCGACCTCGGACCGGCACGGCGGGCAGGCGCCACGCGCCTCCTTCCCCCGCGCGCGCCCTGCGCCGCCTCCGCGCAGTCCGGCAGCAGCGGCTGTCCAGCGGCCCCGCGCGCGCTCTGGGAGGCGAACCGTTAGTAACGGCGTCCCCCGCCGCCGCTCCTGCCGGCTGTAACGACTGCCGCCCGCGCCTCGTGCCGCTGCGCCCTCTGACCGGCGACCCCGCTCTCCTGCAGGGCAGCGACTGCGGGGGAAGGCGGCGCAATACACCCCTCCGTGCCCACGCGCCCCTGGCACCTCCCGGGCTCTCCAGGTCTCCTCGAACAGGTTAAGCTCTGGGCTTGGTTTGATCTGAAGGGAAGCAGGTAGTGGTTAAAGCATTTACGCCATCGCATCCGCAGCGGGTGCTGGCGCTGGGTGGCTGGAGCTGGGGGCAGCCTCCTGGGAGAGGCTGAGGAAGGCTTGTGTCATCGTGAAGGGGTGTGTGGAACACAGACCGAGTGTTGTGACTCTCACAGTGCTGCTTGGAAGCAGAAGTGCCTTCAGAAGGACCTCAGAATGGATATTTGAAAGCTCAGGTTTTCTTCCTTGTGTACTTCAGTAATCATAAGTTATGAACAGTCAGAGAAAATTTAACGCCTAAGCTTACAACTTTACATTTTGACCCAGTCTGTATTTTTCCTATTACAGCCTTTGCTGCTGAGAAATCTGTCTTAAATGTAGTTACCCACCTTCAGCAGGGCCCTTAAGCTGTTGGTGATGCAGTCTTGAGCAGAACAGCTGTGGGTCCTGCCCATAAGGCTCCACCACACACGTGATTCTTGTTGGACTGTGAGCTGATGCAAGGGGCCGAATGGGCAAACTGCCCCCAGCTGGTGTGAACTTCTGATCTCATGGGACAGACCTGGCCTGTGTGAAGATTGTTCACTTACCTTGGGATATTGAGGACTAATAATTTGTACTGTTCTTTCTGTCTTTCTCTACTATTCTATAGTAGGAGGAAGTGGTGGAGGTTAGAGTATATTCCTATGCTTTCTTAACAGTATTCTCTTAACTTTCTTAACAGTTCAGTTTAATGGGAAAAAACAAAAAACCAAAACCAGAAGGAAATAAGAGCTGTAGCATAACTGAGCAACCTTCGTAGACACCCTACCAAACAGGGGGATTGGAAGATGCTAAGGCTGTGATGGAGAATGTAGAAGATCTCACTGACTCTTTTGATAATTTCTCTGATGATGAGAAGAGTGGAATTTCAAAAATATATTGTTTGGTCATCACCTTATGGTATAAAGGGCAGTGAATGATTTTAAATGATCTGGTTTGGGGGTTGGGTTTTTTTTTGTTTGTTTGGGTTTTTTTTTTGTTTGTTTGTTTGTTTTTTCTTCAGATAACAGGTTGCTGCTTTGAAGTTCTGAGGATGTCCTGCTCCCACTCGTGTCACAGGAAGTAGATAGTTGGTTTGGCACTTGGCAGAATGTTCACAGTATTTTTCCAGGTACAATCTTAGGGTTCATGTTAGATGTTATATGCCTCAGATAATGATTTATGAAGCTACCTTCCTTGATTTAATCCCTTCGTAAAAATCCTTAGACTGATCACCCTTAAAGACAGTACACACTTCTTTTACAATGTCTTGATTTTTATACTGCAAGGAGTTTGTGATTGAATTGCAAACAAACAAAATAGATCAAACAGTGTGCAGTCTTAAGATGCCTGTAAGAGTCACAGGTTGTGAAGCACTTCAGATTCATTCAGTTATATATTCATTTTTATGGGAATGAAATAGTGGATTTCCACAACATTAAGACCATACATGGAAACTTTGCATTCCCTTATTCCTCAAACTTCAAAGACAGTGAAGTTGTGAAATGAACATAAAGCACTCTGAAATAATGAGAAGAAAAATTATGTTCTTTTTCCTCTTCTGAAAATAATATTCCCATGTGAAGGACTAAAGTCAGCATTAAATAGCTCATATAGAGAAATACAAAATTTGCTACCTTTTCTTAAAGCTTTGTGCAAAACATGCAACTTGGCTATATTTGGAATCTTATAGTAATCGCTAAAGCATCTTAAAATTTTGAAATTTTCTATCTGGATATTTGCTTTTCTTCTCTCATACACTTGCTTTTGGTGTCTGAACACTTAAAATTCAGGCATCATAGATCATACTTCCCATCTCTCCTCATTTACCTCCAACAGCTTAGCCTGCAATTTATTGCAAGGATTGCACCTATAAGTAAAACAGGATCAGACCTTAATTTGATGTGCTATTTATCCGTTGTGTTAATTGTAGCCACAGGATTGTATTAAGAAAGTCAAAAAGTACCACTTGTAACTACGGAGTGGCTCTCACCTTTTAAATGGAAAAACACTCGTTTTCTAGAAAAAATACGAAAAAAGTGGTTATGAGCTAAATGAAGAAGGCAGAAGGGTTTCTGCTTTTCCATTTTTAATGTAATTAATATAATATTGGCACCCAAAATGTAGCTATCTGGGTGCAAGCCTGTTCCTAGTTTTTATGCTGTTGGCGGGAACAGATGTGTAATTTCTCACACTTTTGTTTGTTTGTTTTTTTTTAAACTGCAAATGGGGTTCTTGTTAGGCTAATGGATGTTGGGATTTTACCTCACGTTAATCAGGAATTTCATCTGCTTGTATTTCTGAATGGTGCATTCTTCTTGTGCTTGCTTTTTTTTCCTTCCAATGCAAGATAGTCAGTAATTTACAGTACAAATGACTGAAAAACAAAACTGAAAAATTGCTAAGAGAAATTCTAGTCCTATAACAGCCACAACAATAGTAAATTCCTGGTGCCCTGGAAGGCTTTGACTGAGGAACCTGTATTATGTCTCACAGTGCCCACTGAGAATAAGGCAGCAAGTTTGAGAATGGTAAATCAAAAGGAAAAATCCCACCTTAAATTTTTCTGGGCAGCCTTGAAAATAGAGGTAGTTAAATACCACTTAAGTGCAATAGGTTTAGAAGTATTCTCTTAGGCCCCTTTGAAGGTCCTGGCCTTAAGATGCTAGATGTTTTTGGAAAATGAACAGTAAACTCTTGGAGTTCTTCTGGAAGTGGCTTTCCTTAGCTTGCAATGTTTCTGCTTCCTTTCACAGAGCACAAAATTCAGCTGCATACTAAGGTCTAGGGCTGCTTGATGATTTCAGAGAGTCACTTTAAGCCTGGTACTTGCTACACTGCAAAAGCAAAATTAGTGGTCTGTCAAAAATGAGCAGATGTTGCTCACTACAGTGAAATGTGACAGAATATCAGAAATGGGAACTCATTCTCACTTCTTTTTCATAAAATGTCATTTTTGTCTGTGATTCCCTTTTATAGTTTTTTTTTAAGAATAAACATGCTAGCTAATCAGTGAATAATGTGACTGCTAGAGATGCATTAGAATGAGAACGTTTGCTGCTCCTACCTTCCCACCCTGCTAAACATCAGTTTAGCAGGATTCTCTCTCACATTAGAGCAAAGGTGGGAATTCTTAAGGTTTTGTTTTCTGTTTCTGACTATTCTTGCCCGTCTTCCAGAACTTCCCCATCAAATTTTTTTATATTGAAAATGTAGGACTGGATGATGAGTGAACAAGCTAACTGTGCCACCAGTGGCTTGGGAATGTTTCGTACCTTGACTTCACCAAATCCAGCTGCCATAGTAAATCCAAGGCTGGACATGTGTAAAGCAGGGCCCAGATACCTCCATAGTTGTCAAACAGTGAAGAATGTCAAGCCTTGCATCAGCAGGGATTGCAAGCAGCACAGTGCTTGACTTGCCATTACTGGGGTTTGCTTCTTGGTGTTTGGATGGCACTACAGACCTCCTATGTTAAAGTACAAATAAGCCAAATCTGTCCTCATGCTATTACATTGACAGAGAGCTTTTGAGGAAGGATAAAAACCCCTCAATCTGTCTGTGTGCTGACCAGGTGGATGTGAGTGAGGAAGGAGACACCTGGGGACCTGAAATGTTGTCTCAAGTCTCCGTTTAGCAAAGAACCCCCCTCTTTGGAAGACTCCATTGTTCCACATCAGGGTCTCACACATGCAAGAACGTTAAGAAGGTATTGCACCTGTTTTCTATAAAAGAGGTAGAGGGAGAACTCTGCTTTTTGATCTTGTGGAAGAAGGGCTTACATCTGTGAAACTAGGAGATTTTACTACAAGCACTGCCAAAACCTTGCACTGCCGTTTCTGAAATCTGCAGCATCTTAGGTGAGCTCTACGTCCTGAGTTTGTTCAGTTTGTGTAGTGTAAGCTGGTGCTTTTAATATTCTGTCCTTGGGTTATTGAGAGTTTTTTTCCTGAGTAAACTGGTTTATTGGGTGGGTTTATTTTGCTTTTTTCACAATAGAGTATAATGATATTTGTTCCTTTTATTACTCTTATTAGAAATGCATAGTCCTCTGACTTAAAATATGATGGCAATAGTACTTCTAACAGTATGTGTTGTGGTAGTGAAGTTCAACACAACTCATAATTAAATGCAGGGGAAATTTATCTTTGATGTTATGTGGAGAATTTCCAGCATAAAGGCCAGTGGCTGATGGAGTAGGTGACTGATGGCTTTTGAAAATGTCTTTTTCTGGTTTATGAGCTCAAAAATTATGCATGTAATACTAGCTGGAAGAAAAATCTGTTTTGTTCATGTGAGTTGTGAACAATTCCAAGAAAATTTGTGGTTTGTATTCTTGTTTTTGTTTGGCTTCCAGCAGATATTGATGGATCTCTCGTGAGTAGAATCTAAGGCCCAAGTCACTAATTCCAGGCATGCTAAAATATCTGTAAGACTTGAAGTAGAATTCAGTAGAATTCCTGAAGGGGATCTGTTGCCCTAAAATGCTGACCCTAACCAGCTGGATGTTTTGTGAAATTAGTTTGTTAGTGCACACCATCCTCCACCTATTTCTTTTCCATTTCTTTTGCTCAGGGTGGGTTATGACAAGACTTATGTGGGACAAGATCTGTAAAGTCTAAAGAACCATAAGCATAGCTAGATTTCCTTGTGCCAGCGTCATGGGAGGGCAGTTTTCCTGGCTCCTTGTGTGGAACCATCCATTTAAAAAAAAAAAAAAAACCAGGATAGAGAAAGATTCAAGGATGTGGGTGACAGTCTATAGAAAATGATGCTGGGAACCTTTGAGGTTATGTCAGCTTGTCTGTTTTGGTTTGTGTGCTGAGAATCTATTCAATGCTTGAGATAATTATGCCCTCCTTACCATGTCTTGTGCCAAATTGGTATCTCTCAAAGATCTATGACAACATCTCAAGGGAATTTTCTGGGTGTGGAACTTCTTCCTGTCTAGAAGGCAACAGAGAGCTTATCCAGTTATCTGGAGGATGTATTATTGATGTGGCGGTGCTATTTTATGCTAGTGGCAAGTGCAGCAGCATGCAATTGGTCTGTTTCTCAAGTATAATGTGGAGGCTTCTTAAGTTGAGAAGTAAAAGAAGAGGGCTGCAGTTACCATTAGCTCTTATGCGAGACTGGGTAAAAATTCTACCTAAAGAATATGCAATTCCAACTCCCTGCTGTCAATGGACGGATGTTAATAACCGTTTTCTACAACGTTGAGTTCCGTACCCCTTTCTGCTGGCTAAAAAAGGCACTGGCATCAAGGATGTGCTATGTCTAGTACTTGTTTTTGAATTGAAGTGCTGAGAAGCCTGTCTGACAGTGTATTATATAATGTGCTGTTCCAGACTACAGTCCACACAATGTGTATGTTGTACTAAAGATCCTTGAAAGCATATGTGTGGGTTTTCTTTTTAAATATCACCTAGAGGTATATACTATTTTTGGAGCAATGCTTCTATGTCGGAACATAGAACAGTGCTGTGCTGTACAATACCATGTTGTTTTCTTGATGACAGTATAGGGTCACTTTTGCTACCCTGCATATGTTGAGCTGGTTGCTTGATTAGAGATCAGAAGGGAATTTTTGGCAAGGGTGTAATAGCAGAAATCTGAAGAAAGCTTGCCTTTTTGACACTTAGCTTTAGGTGGGCTTTAACTGTACTTTATCTGTCTTTTTAGACCTTGTTCTGTCTGTGCAGTTATATAACAACAAAAAAAGCACGTATTGTGGTACTCTGTGTTTGGAGCCAGTCAGTATGGTACAAACGAGTCTTCATCTGCCATTGCCCATTTATAGAATTTATGGTCACGTTGACATACAATTATAGAGCACTAATGAATTGAGTGATGATTAAGAGAGATGTGGCTGCAAAGAGGAGGCAGACAAAAAATAATGGCTATTTCTTACCACTGCCTACCCTCTGTATTCCCCATTCTGTTTTGCTGAATGGTTCTGTTTCAACTGATGTTTTTAATGAGTACAGCCCAAAGGTGTTATTTTCTTGTTGTGGTTTGGTTTTTTTTTTTTTTTGTTGTTTTGATGTTTTTCTTGGGGAACAAAATTGCTTCCGTATGTTCTGTACATTGTTTCCTTAACATTTTTTTTAAACATGCATAAAATTACAGATCTCTAGAGAGAGAATGAAATACCACACTGCACATTGTAATACTGCATCCAATCGCTTGCTTCTCTCTGCTGCCAAATCTTCCAAAAATCATAACATAGCATTAATAGTTTTATGGGTTTTTTTCCATGCTTGATACAAAGTAAAAATATAACTGAGTAACCAGGCATAAAAATGTGATGCCAGTTTGTGGTGGATAAATACTATTATGGGGAATAAAAACGTACCTTTCCCTTAAATCTGCTGCCTACAGTCAAAAGTGGAAGAAGGATTTGGTGTGTGAAGACTGATTTTAACAGTGCCATCCCGTGTGTTGCTACAGAACTACACTGTTATAGATAGTAAACTAGCACCCTTGGGAGAATTGAAAAGATGACATTAAATTGGATAGTTGAAGCAGGTTTTGTAAGGATAGTAAATAATACCTAATATAAACCAGAAGATAGAAAAAAGTATTATTTCTAGGTCATCACTCTGTACTGTAAACTTGAAGCACAATACTGTGTTTGGGTATATGAATGTTTGTGAACCAATGAGGAAGAACATCAGGTTTATGGACCGTTGTGTATTTTTTCACTTTTTGTTTGATTTGCATTGTTAAAGCAAAATGCCTTTTCTGAGTGCCAGTTGTGGAGCAGACTATGCAAACTGTCTTTTTTCCTCCATTATTCTGGCATAGAAGCAGCATGGTGTGTCATACACTTTCTCCCTGATAAACTGTTCACAAGGAAGCAGGGACGTGATTGTGGAGCTTGTCTTCAGCCACATCCCTGAGATACGGTGCTCAGTGTATTAAAACAATGTTGTGCTTTGTGGCTTAGCAAGATGGACCCCAGCTCTGCTCTAAGTTATTTACTCTGTTATTGCACCCTCCCACTCTATTGTTCATATTGTTTTTTCCACTCCCATTTTAAAGCTTTTTCTTTCTAACATTTTCTTTACATCAAGCGCTCCCTGCTAACCTCTCATATCCTGCATGTATCACTTGCTGGCAACCCTGAGTTCCACAATTGCTCTTCTTCTCTCTTACCCCTTCAAGACTTTGGTTTTCTCTTGTTGTGTCTATTCTGGTTTTCCCCCTCTCCTCATCCCTTCCTTCTGTTATTTCCACTCTCCACCTTCACTTTGCATGGACTATGTCAAGTCAGCTAGCTTGGAGTGTACATGGAACATTTTGAGAAAACCAGAATAAGGTAGAGAAGGTAAGGGAATGAAATCTCTAGATGGTTGTTTGAAAAGGGACTTGTGTTTCCAGTGCTTAGGGGGAGAGAAGGGAAAAAAAAAAAAAAAAAAAAAAGGATGGGGGAGTAAAGTAGTAAGTATTGAGAATTCTGTTCCAGTGAGCTTCTGTTCATTTTGAATTGTGTCAGCAGGGATTCTTGCTACAAGGGAAACTTGCTACAATAAGTCACTAGCTGCCTTGTTTTATATCCATTGAACATGACACAATTTTTACAGAAAAATCTGTTGTGACTTCTTCCTTCTCCACTCTCTCCCGTTGCCACAAAAAATTTGGAGAAGGTGCGGGATACCAAATATTTAAGAAGTCATTTAATAAGTTCTTTTCTTTTTTTTTTTCTTTTCATAAATTTTCTCCCTGACCTCTTGCCAGCATGTGCAGTAAGTTCCTGTCCCTGAGAGTTTGCACCAAAACCACAGTTTAAACCAGGCTGTACATAATGGGAGTCTCTGTTAGTTCCCGCCAACTGAAGCTCCCAGCAGTAGACGGAAAATTAGACATACACCACTGCACAATAAATCTTATTGTAATTCACCGAGCTAGCATCACTGCGAACAGGCCTTGAAAAATGTGTCGTGTGTGCTTGAAATCATACTTGTGCTCCTGCCATTAAAGAATGAAAAAAAAAAAAAACCACAACCAAAAACCACCCTCATTAAAAAAAAAAAAAAAAAAAAAAAAGAAAAAGTTTCATTTACTTTTTTGTTATAAAATACTTTTTACTGGTGCCAGCTGGAAGGAAAATGACCCAGTTAGATCTCAAAATTATGATGTAGCTTTAAGTGCTATGTTTAGATTAGCTGCCAAAATGTTAGTATAAAGTGGTAGGTGTTTGTGCTGCAGATAATAACTAATGTACTGTTGGTCAAGATAGGCCACTGTTCTGTTATTATTGTATGGATCTTATGACTAAACATTGGAGCAAGCCTAGTGGAACAACAATATTTTACTGTGCCTGGAATACTAGCTTGTCAGAACTTAATTGGGGTGCCAAAAATCTAATGAATCAGATGGGGAAGATGTCTTTTTTTTTTTTTTTTTTTTTTCCTGGCAAGTACTGTGTCAAATACAGTCAGATCGCTCTGATTGTCAGATGATGATAGTCTTCCAAAGACAGTAAAAATGTTCTGTTTTGGTTTTTATTTGTTGTTGTTGTTTGTTTTTTGGTTGGGTTTTTTTTCTCTGTGTTTGTGAGACTGGGTTAAATGTGTTTTATATTTCAAAGGACCTGGCTTACAAGGAAAAATCAAGGTTAAAAGCACTTCAGAACTCAAGTTGTGCTGATGTGTATGACCTTTGGGCCCAGAATTAGCTATTTTTACTCTGTTGATATAAAACATTAACCTCAGTCAAATGCTTCTTGCAAGAAATGAAAACAAAACTGTGATGTTTAAATACACAATCTAGATGTACCTACACCAGTTGCCATGAAAAAGTCAACATTTGCTAACAGACACCACATGGTGGATTCTGTGGTACTGCAGCTGTTTCTTTAAATAGGAGGGGAAGTACCTGTGGGAGAGGAAACATAATTTTCCCAACTCTCTTCTCTCCCCTATTCTGCTGTGCCTCATGACTAGATACTGTTCAGTAGCGTTAGGTACCTGTCACTTGTCCCTGCTCAGGACTCCTGCTGTGTAGAAAGACTTGGTAAATTATACCAGCTGCAATAATGGCCATTGTATTGTTTGGGTTTTTTTTTTTTTTTTTTTTTTTTTTTTTTTTTTTTTTTTTTAATACTGAGATTAGGTTGAACCAAACCAGGAAATACCTGAACATGTTTCTTGGTCTAGCTCTGTCTCAGAACTGAGTTGATCTCAGTGTTGCATTTGGTCTTTCTTTTCATAGCTTGATAAGGCTTGAAAATACAACCTGGGAGTATTTTCAGAAAAGGGGAGTTCAGAATAACCTCTTAACTAGTCCTAGGTTAATGGATGGAAGTGCCATCTTCACCTTGCTTAGAGAAACAGCAGATTTCCAGGGGACATATAAATAGCAATGCCGACTAGTGACTTGCTGAAATTGCTACATTTTCCAAAGCTTCATCTTGGACACCATTTTACAGGAAAAGGATATTGCCTACAACATAATCAATTTAAATTTTATATTCAGAATGTATGCTAAATTTGCATTGTTCTTCCAAAATTAACTTTCAAAAGATTTTTCTGTTGTCTGTTTAAAATCTAGTACACAAGTTCTGCAGCTATGTACTCAATTGAGAGGGATGATTGATGGGTTAATATTTATACTTCAACTGAAGTTAATAAGATACTTGCTGTTTTAATGTCTGTGGTTTCAGGAATGGATAGGGACTAACTGGCAATGTTTCAAATAGGGGAAATAGTGTACTTCAAATAATGCTATTGCATTGATCTTTTTACGGTAATGTTTTGCTTAATGTTCAGAATGACCAAAAATTTATGCAAAATCCTCTGGCTGCCCAATTAAAAGAACAGCAGGATTCTTCACTGAGTCATATTACTGTGTGTTTGGAAGAAGGATATATGAATACAGTATGGTGTAAAATGGGTCTGAGCGAAAAAATACAGGTTAAAACTGCTTCACATTTATATTCATAGCTAATAAGATGGTCATCCCGTGGACTGCTTTACTTTGTTGGAGTACTGACATTTTTAGACTTACTCAGTTCTGAGTCTTCTGAATTAGGAATGATGTAGAGAGTGGTGTTTGGAATTCATAAGACCTATAGTATGTATCTAATGTGTTTTCCTAATTCACTCAATCTAACATTAAATACATTTCAAGTTTTACTGCAAGTTCTCCTACTTAAACTCATAGAATGAAAACTTAACATCTTAGCCTTTACTGTACCAGGAAGTGATCAGTGGAATGCTTTAGAAAGCAAACAGTATTTATTTTAATTTGCTACTCCAATTAGTGTTCAATAAGAAAATACTTTTAATTAGAATATAGATCCTAAAAATATGACATTACTCTTTTTCAAACTAACCTAAGTAGACAGCACTTTGGAAATATAAAAGTTTCTACTACTGTTTTTGAAAGATGTGGCAAAAATATTTGTGCAGACATACAGCAATGAGTAACAGGGACACTACCAACCAGCTGGCACAGGGTTATGAATAGTTTGAGTAAAATGGTATAAGGGTATTGAAGCTTCCCCCCCCCCCCCATGGAGCTTTATAGCAAAAAAGGGCCTAACACAGTGATTAATGGAGCAACACATTGGCTTTCTTCTAAACGCAGGTTTGACTTTCTTCCAGAAACATGATAGAATGTGAATCCCAGTCTAGCAACCTGTAATAGAAAGGATGCAGTCTGAAAATTAACCTTTGGATTTGGGTTGGCTGCTGTGGTTCCGATTCCCAAACTGTGAAGCCTTTTATCCTCTTTGTTTCTACTGGCATCGTCTCTGGGAAGTTGGTCTGAATTGATGCTAGCATACTTTTATCACTATGCTGGGGTTTTAGGCATGTGGTTTAAGATGGGTGAACAATGCAGCTTTTGTTTGGTCTTACCTGACCAAACTTTTTAATTGAAAGATTGAAATACTTTGTGTGTGTGTTTATATTTGCTGTGTAGGAACGTCAACAATCAAAGTTCAATGCTGTTTGGTATTTACTTGCTTTCCTTAGTAATGTGAGCCTTTCTGAGGAATTAAAAAGGTTAGATTTTGTTTGTTTTTGTGTTGGGTGGGGTTTTTTTGTTTGGTTTGTTTTGGTTTTTTGGTTTTTTTGCTGGGTGGGTTTGAGGGTTTTGGGGGTTTGTTTTATACAGAGCATGTAAGTGGTAGTCTCTGTACTTTATTTGTCTCACAATTGTCATAGTTTGAAATTTTATATTTTTAAGTGCTGTGGAAGTTGCCAGGCCAAAACCTTGACTATTTTTAGCTCTAGGTTTGTGAGATGGGAATGGCATCCAGGTCTGCTGAGAAACAGCTGAGTATCTGGAGTTTGAGACATAACTATTTTTCTTTTCTGTAGTGAATGTGTATTATCCAAAGGAAAGGGTGTTCGTTAAGAATTGTATTAGTACAGGTACGTCTATTGGCAAGATTTATGCTCTGGTAAATGCCACATACTCTGCAAAACTCCCCTGTAGACAACACGCAATGTTTCCATTAACTGCAGCAGTCTTAGAATCCATACCATAAATAATAACACTGTGAGTTCATTTCATGTGTTCACATCATATAGGATAACCATGGGGGGAAAAAAGTCATCAAGGAAATACTATGTAGAGTGATAGCTACAGAAAGCTACAGCTGTAACTGCATTTCTTTATAGGCTAGAGACAGAACATGTAGTTATAACCTACTAAAGTGAACTTACTTCCTGTTTATGTTAGTTTATTTCTGGGCAACAAAGAGTCCAAGCCAAAACACTGTGTCTGAACAATCTTATGCTTTGGAGTATTTAAAAAAATCCAAACTTGGTTCATATCTGAAATGCCTCCAGATACTAACTGTGTAGAGTTGAACCCTTTCTAGTTCTTAGGTTTAGCTTGATAGTATGTAAATTGTAATGATAATTTACCTCAATTGCTGAGATGCTTGCTATCTTCAAATATCCTTGCTAATTTCCCTGGGATAATGAAATCATGTTTTGGAAGACCAGTGATACTATCTCAGGTGTCCTTAACATTAAATACTAAAAGTTGGATTTGGCATGGTACTGCCCATGGATAAGTAAAAGGATGTTGTGGTTACAGTGACCAGTGTTACAGATGAGGGCGCTGCTTGGTTTTGCACTGACAGAAGCTCTCTGTTGCCTGACTACTCCAGCTCCTGGACAGTTTAAACTTTACAGCCTAAATCGGGCACCTTAAAAAGCTACAAGGTTGCTGCTGTGACTGAACACGTTAATTGTTCTTTTAGGGACCTAGAAGCCTCCTTTGAATCTCCTGCACTACATGTTTTGCTTAGAGACGTATACTAGGGATTCTGTTGGGTCCTAGCATTAGTTTCAGTTTAAGGTGGTACATGTTGTCATGAGTTGCATGCTGTGCTGATTAAGCTGCATACTTCACTAATCAAGCTGCAAAGTTAAGTAGGTGAAATTTAATACACTCTACTAATCAAGGTGAATTCTTTGTTGAGCAAGATGAATATTTTAAATGTAGAGGTTTTTTTATGTACTCTGGTAACTGGCTTGGAGGCCTCTTACTGCCTGCATGCGTGGCTAGCAAAAAGCCAGCAGGAGCTATTCCATTACTGACAATGGAAGGAATGTGGGTTTTCACTTTGATACTTGTTCCAGTGAAGCTTAGGGAAGAAGTAATCAAAATTAGCCCTAGTGAGTAAATGACACTATTTCCCTTTGATAAATCTCATTGGATTACACTGGAACACATTCCTACTGTAGCAGTTCCCACCAATTGGAAGGGTGCATGTGTTCCATATGACTCTTGTACCTCAATTTGGTCTGCAGGTTTCTCATAAAGTAACTGATCTTTAAATCCCTCGCATGATTATTATTGTCCTCATTCAGATAATCTTAATTCAGTTTAATTCTGAACTTCGCTGCATTTCAGTCACATCTTTAAGTGACAAAGATAGAAGAATGGTAGTTTTGTATTTTCCTCTCTTGGCAATAGCAGACAGAACATCTTGGGAAATATATATGAACCAAGATATATATATATATATATATATATATATATATATATGAACCCATGGAAGAAAAAGCAGTTGCTGCAGAAAGTTTGATGGCAGCGTCATTCAGCACTAGGACTGAACAAGTTACACAGAGCCAACATAACAGTGCATTCTAATTAGTTTAGGAAATAAAGTGTGCAATTAAGGAGACTAAGATGGCAAAGTGAAGCATACAGGTAGGAAGTAGAGCTGAAGGTGGAAGAGAGGGAAAGAGAATACTGAAAACTCAAGTTTACTCTGCATCTGCATGTGATAATAAGGGCCAGTAAATATCTTGTCTGTGTTGCAAGTTAACATGTTCTAGCATTGGTGGTCTTCTGGGTCTAATGTAGAGGTAGATTCTTCCTGTTTGCAAAATGCTGATGGATTCATTTGCAGGTATTGCAGGGAAGAACATATTACTTTGATCTGAGTTAAGCCTCCTTTTGCCATTTTATTTCTTTCACTCTGTGGATTTTAATGCAGGGACACTTATGGTCAACAGTGTACAGTTGCATTGTTCAGTGAGGAAAGATTTCAGTCTGTGTTTCAGCAGCTTAATTAATGGCATAAGAGGAAAATTGGCTTTGAAAAAAGGTCTGTGATTGCGGCTGTCTGTATGGAAACAAGGTAAGTAAAGTAAAATCCCTTTTTACTTAGTGAAAGGAAAGGATTTCTGAGCTTAAAATAATAAAAAGAGAACTAAGATTGGTGTGAAAACAAACCTTCTCATGTGTAAAGTCAATGTAGAGTGGTATTGGAAAGCAAGCAGTTGTATAGAAAGGGTGGGGGTTTGGTTTCAAGTGCTCGGAAATGTCTTTAGCTTTGTTCAGTCTGCATGGAGTGCAACCCACTTGGCTTCAATTCACGAGCTTGTTTTATATCATTATGTTTATGCCTGTTAGTTTTTGACTTGTCCTTTGGATTTAAACAAACTGGCATAGCTTGATCTTAAGGCCGTCATTAGTTGAGCAAGTTGGTGACTTTTTTCTTTTTTTTTTTCTTTTTTTTTCCCCTGGTTGCTCACTGTGGAGCAGTAAGCACTGTCTCAAGGGGCATAGCACTGTCATACTGTTTTGCTCACAGTGATTACTGAACATTATATTTGTGTCTTTAATCTTTATCCTTTTGTTGGGGTATATGCAGGAAGAGATGTGATTGTAAGGAAGTCATAACTGCAGCCTCTAAATATTTAGTTTATGTATGCTATCAAACTGCTAACTTTCCAAGCTATCAATATAACACTTTCCATACTCATGAAACATCGTGGTTCCTTTGTTAACTGAATTATTGAGATGTCCTCTAGCTTTACAGTGAATCAGTAAAATACTATACTTAGCAAGAACACTGAAGTGCCATAAATTACTAAAACTAAACTGAACTTCTCAACAATAATGAACAGAGTATAATGCAATGCAATGACTGTGATGTGTTTTTTTGCTTTGTTCACCAACTGATTTGCTCAAATTAGGATTCCATGTTAGTGAGAAATAATCAGTTGTATTGTAACTTTTCAGTGGTGACCAATGCTGAATGTAACATGCTGCCAGCTCTGTAGTGCAGGGACTTCTTGTTGGGTATATATAGCATAGGTCTACATGGTATACACAATAGACATGTCATCCCAGACTGAATTTTTGAATGTTCAACAGGTATTACTACACGTTACCAGTTGCATAAGAAAACTAAACACAGATTTAACTTTCTATTTCTCTTTTATGCTTTCAACATGGGAATTTGTTGTGTGTTTTTTTTTTTTTTTTTTTTTAAATGACTAAATGTCAGTGGGAATTTTATTTGAAAGTTGTTGGAAGAAAGTCAGATTCCTAGGATGCTTCACAAATTTAAACTGCAGAGGATAATAATGTCCATTGCACACCACACAGTGTCAGTGTAAAACCTGAGAGTAAGTAAATTCCACAAGATGTAAATTCCACTTGGTAGTGTGCAAGTTGATTACGGCTCAACATTTACATAGGCTCTTTAATTAAAAGTAAAGGTCAATAGGTTAAATAAGTAACTTAATCAGAAAATTATGCAGAAGTGCCACAAATCAAATGCATTATACAACCCTTGAGATCGATATGGTATGCAAATCGATCAGTAAAGTATATACTGTATGACTTCAAGTACTGAAACATGCAGCGTGATATTGCAAACACAATAGTTTATGGAGTTTGTCTTGGATGACAGCCCAACAATTATTTATCCATTTATTTATTTTCCAATCGTAATTTTCCTTTGTCATGCGTAGTGTTTGATTCCCAGGTAACTGTCCTAGCTCATCTGGAGTGTTGTACCTATGAGCAAAGTTGGCGTGTGTATGAGTAAGTAAAGGAGAGGTTTCAAAGCATGCATGGTGTTGTATAATCACCACAGTTGGATAAGGGCCAGGGAAAGGCAACAAGACGTCTTTGACTAGTGAATTAGGATGTAGGCCCTCTAGAATATCAAAGGAGCAGGGTCTAGATTCTCTTCTCTGCCGTGGTTTGTTTGGCACAAGGAAGGAGGAGGGGACTGATTGATGGCTCACTCATTCTCCTAGTGCCAGCCCTGACTGCACCATAGGATAGAGAACTGGTTTCTTTTATGAGAATTGGGGTGAGCCATAAATTCAGTATGTTCCAGCCACAAGCCTGCCCTGTCCCTGTTCATTTGAAAGGGGAGTTGGGACTAGATGTTCAGCATGTGGAGGTGGGTGTAATTCCTGGCACCTCTGTGAACCTATGGTCAGATCCAGCCACATTCTTTTTCTTAAGAAAAGTAAGCCTGTACTTTGCTATTTGTTGGAGTCTTGTTCTGCCACTGTTCTGGAACAGGTGACTCTTGTATGTAAGAACTCTGACCACTGTTATTGGTGCAATGTTGCAGGAGGAGGCCATTGCAGCAGTTTCGATGGTTGTCCAGGTTCAGAAAAACTTACACTATTCTGAATGATTGTTAAGATTGGAAATGCATTCCATAATCAAGTATTCGTAAGTGCTAGCTTTTCAACTGTTTGGAGCAATTTTTATCACCTTGTGGGATGCAGTACGTTTTTGGTGCATACCAATCCATTATCAAGTCAAAAATGCATTGAGGTCAGAAATTCTGCACCTCTTCAGAGCAGCAGGAAACACAGGGATACAGTACATCTGAGGGGAGGGAGCAGGGAAATGGGATGACCACAACAAAAAATCCCCAACAAATAAACACCAGATATGGGAATAATTTGACTGTTCTCACAGCAAATATGCATACTGATTGCATTTCAATAGAACTGTGTTCACACAATGTAGTCTTTTTGAACTCTTCCACATAGTTCCTGAAGGTAGCCTGAGTTGTTATGGGAATAGGGCAGATGGAGATCCCCTCCTTCCGTAATCACAGTATGATGTGCTCCTTGGCAAATAAGCTAGGATTTCCTGCCCATAAGCACAAATACAAAAGTCATTGGCATTTAGCAGTGAAAGTGATAGACACTCTTGTGCCAAGTGGCATTCTATTGTGTGTCTCTCTTCTTTTTTCCCTTCTACCCTTCTACTTTTGTTTGTCTGAAGAAGTCATGGCTGAATGTACTCCAAGTGGCTGCATTGTTGCTAAGGCCCATCGTGGGAGGAGCCACTTATATAATATTACTGAGAAAGAGGGTATTGGGGTTTGGTTGTTGGGTTTTTTTTGTTTTTTTCCCCTCCTGATTTACAGAAATGACCTTTCTGTGTTTATCTTTGTGTCCTTTTGGCCATTTCTGTTCTTTCAGTCCTTCTTTTCTTTTCAGGTTATATGGTCTGTCTGTTAACGTAGCCACTATTTCTTCTTCATCTAAGTTGTAAGTAGTTTAACCAGGTAAAATAATTTCTGTAACTATTTTGGCAGGTTCTCATGTGAGTTTGTTTCTAGGAATCTGAGCGTAAACTGCTACTTTAAGTTGTAGGCTACCTCTGTATTTATATTAAGATTTCTACTTAGTAAATTAATAACGTTATCGCATTTTACCAATATTACTGTTATTTCTGCTGTAGGGAGAGGCTGCATCAGTACTAAACTTCTAGGATGTTTTGAAGATATAAGTCTCAGAGACTATGGTTTGCATCGAACCTCTCAATTTTTTATGCAAAGGGTCAAAATTCCAATTGCATCTCTGCTTGTAAGCATCTTCCATAACAGTGGGTGGCTTCAGTACATAGGGAACTTTGCAAATGCTTACTAGATTTCAACAGCTGTCTTACACATTTGTACTGTTTTGTTAGTTTTGTGCCTGCAAACACCACTCATAATTTAGCTTTATCTCGAGTGTTTTTCATATATCTAATTAAAAAAAAAAAAAAACCCAAACCCCAAAACAAACCCTAAATGAAATTAACAAAAAATAAGACATCGTTTCCTGTGATCAGGCAGATGAATGTAAAGATGAGGAAAAAAGGGACTGTTCCAAATTACATAAGGAACTGACATTGTAAGAAATTAATAGAATGTGCTATACCCTTTCTCTCTCTGTATAACATCTCTTAGCTAAAATCAATTTTAACTTTAAAAAACTTCAAGTATCCACGGCTGTGAAACTGGTGCAGCACTGAGCTTGCTTTGCTGAACTGTGGCTGGAATGTTGTATGAATGCTGCTGGCCTTGCCTATCACGTATGCTGTTCGTGCAGCGCTACCAGCATTCAAACTTTTTCCCATGTAGCTCTGTGAACTGCAATTGCGCTCTTGGAGGCGCTACAAACATATAGTGTTTGTTCACTAAATAGTGAACTAAATAGTCTAAAGGACTTGTTTGGGGAGAACAGGCTCTTCTGTCAGCTGCTACTACTTCACTTACTGCTTTTCTTCAGCTCTCTTTAATTCTGGAGGCAAGAAGCTTTCTTTTCCCCCTGTCTGTTTCTCTCCCTTTTTTTCCTTTTTTTTGTTGTTGCCCATGAATATCTCAAAGTGAGATGTGAATGTGATGCGAATCTTAGAAATGAGAGTCAGTGGGAAGACATACATATTGAGTATATTTCAAATCTCACAATTTCTAGTTCAATTTCATGATTTGATAATAGCTTAAGCTTTCTAACTGTTTGTGTTTGGCAATGCTAGATTCCATTGACAATATATTAAAATTGACAGCAGAATTTCCCAGTATCTGAGGAGCTGGAACTTCCTCCAACATCTAGCTACCTGCATATTAAGGCACTGGCAAAATGTGTAAGATTTTCTATAGTAGCATCCTCTTGTCACTCACTACTCAGTCTTAACATACCTAAAATTGGGTGTGTGTTGTTCATGAGTCTCTTAGCAAATCTTTTCATAAAGACACAGTGATTTTCAAGCTTAAAACAAAATTAAAAACTAGGCAATTTTTCAATTTTTCTGTGGTTTTGCTGCATGCATTTGGCAGAGCTCAAGCAGTGTTAGGAGCTGAGTAGAATGACTTACCTGCTTTCAAAGTATAATGCCCTTCATCCAAACTTACTCATAGCAGTCACCTTCAGAATCCTCCTTGCATCTCTTCTGCATATAAAAGCTTACAGGTAAACTTTTGTGTAAGTTTTACTATATTTTTATCATAAATTTGTTGCCTGATTATTTGCTTTGCTAGTTAAGAGGAATGAAGGGGAAGGAGAGCATCATTTTGACATCTTGGCATATGATGCTCGCTGCTTTGAGGGCCTCAGTAATGGCTAATGAAAGAACATAGTCCTCCCAGGCTGCTCCTCTTTATGTGCGTACATGCTCATACAGCTAGTGAGTTTACACCTGTGTGATGCTTTCATTCTATGTATGATCCCATTTTTCATTTCAGTGTTTTAGTTGCTTCTTAACAAATCTTTAACATTTATTGCATAGTCATAATATTCTTGCTTTGCTCTAGGTTCCATAGAATGAATTGCTTTGGTTTTCATTACCAGTAGAAGGTATAATCAAAAAACCTCTTGGATGTCATTCAGTCTACATATTAGACTTTATTAGAAAGAGCTGTGTGGAAGGAACTGCCTCTCCAGGCTGAAAATGTTCTATTTAAAAGGTTGCACTGGGACAATGAGTAAAACTAGTATTTTAATGGATGACATCTATATTGTTTAACCAGTCTAACTCATGTTTCTATTAGTAATCTAAATTCTGAAGCCCAGCAGAAGAATGCAAGTGTGTTGTATTATGTAAATGATGTATAGGGTTCATATTGTCAAGAAAAAAACCCCCCTGAAATAGATATCGGATTGCTAACCCCAAGGCAAGGATCACCAGCTTTCCTTCAGTTCCATAAAGTAGTTGCTAACAGGAGCAGTTCATATGATTCTCAGCACTACTATCACTTCTTAACTCTTCCAATGCATGAATTCCTTACTGAACAGAAATAAAAATACTGAAGTTACCATTTCAAAGCCTGGGTTTCTTTTAAAAAGGAAAGAAAAGTAGCGTTTTTGTAAATCTGGGGGGTTTTTTTATGGTTATTAAGCTAATACACTTTAGGCTATTTGGTCACATTAGTAACTGAAAAATGCAATAAGAACATGAATGTGTTATTACAGCTGATCTGTAATACTTCAGGTGTGTGAGATACAGTACATGTCGTTATTATTTAGCCCCCTGAGGGATACTAGGGTCTTCACAGAAGACACAATCCTTGATAAATAGAAAGTGATTATCATCTCAAGCTCTAGTCCCGCAATTTACTATAGGAGCAGTACTTCCATCTGTATGGAGCCTTATCTGCTTCAAGGTTTCAGTCACATAAAGAGCTCTCTGCAGGAGAATGCCTGGCTTCAATAGTTTCTTGTTCTCGCATAGATCCCTATCTGGGTAGAGCTTCTGTGCTCAGAGCCTGTGACTAAACCATGGCACAATTGGCAAACATTGTTCTGCAAAGGGATCTGTAAATGCTGTAGGGAGATGAGCACACGTACGTTCTGGTAGTTGTGTTTGTACATCCTCCCTTGCTGCAAAAAGAAACAGTAGAGGGTTGTGGGGGATTTTTTTGTTTGGGTTTGGTTTGTTGGGGTTTTTTTTTTTTTGGCTTTGTTTTGTTTTGTTTTTTTGTGTGTGTGTGGGGTTTTTTTGGGGTTTTTGTTTTTGGTTGATTTTTCGTTTGGTGTTTTTTCTCTCTCTCTTTTTTTTTTTTTTTTTTTTTTTTTTTTGGTCACAATCAGCTTGAGTTCTATTTTTGAAGAAATAGTGTACTGTATTTAATGAGGACCCATGTAATCAGGACACCTGCGTTCCTGGTATGTTGCCCAGGGAACCAATTTACCCTAATGACAGTGAATGACATTTACTGCTGCTTAGACTAGTGCTTAATTTAAACAATAGTGCATTAGCAATATTTAACTTAATGGGGATGTATTTGGTTTATGCTAGTGGGTTAAGTAATGTTTAACAAGGTGTTAAATAGGTAATAATAGAATAATACTTTGACTTATGTAGTGCCAATACATTCTACCTGAGAATCTGTAAGTGTTAAAGAAATATTAAGGTACCATATTTCAGAGTATCTGTTTTGAAAGGGGAAGTATTTTTTTCTCGTTTTTCAGAGATGCACAGAGAAGCTAAGTCTGTCCAATCTGTCCTCAGTTTGACATCTAGACAGTAATATATTGATCCCATGGCAGGAGGTTGCAACTAGATGATCTTTAAGGTCCCTTCCAACCCTAACCCATTTTGTGATTGTATGATACTAACTGCGGATGGACTTGTGAGTAAAGTACTTCATTACTCTGTAGTCTGTGCAGTAATCTAGGATAGATTTTTGACCTCTTGCTTGAATTTCATAGATCTCTTCACTGTCTTAGTTACATGACAATCCTCCCTTTTTCAGTTAAAAAAAAAATAAAAGCTCCTGAAGATGGTGTAAATCTACCACGTGACACTATTCTCCACAAACAGTGAGATCCAGCTGAACATCTTAGATTTTTTTGTATAATGTGCTATTATAGAATGAGTTATTTGGCTTTGCTTAATAACTCATAAAGTCTCAAAAGAGTCTGCAGAATCGAATGGCAGTGTGTTCCAGTTTGCTTAATAACTCATGAAGTCTCAAAGGAGACTGTAGAGTCCAATGGCAGTGTGCTCCAGGTTGATGAAGGAAGCTGCTTTAGAAGTTGGAGACATGATATATCATTGTGTTACTTCATTGTAATCTCTGGACATAACTGTTGGCATGTACCAAACATACCATCATGAAAGCTGCTGCGTATAACAAGAAGCTGATTTCACAGTGTTGACATCTAGATCCCTGCAAAATTCTAGACCGTTTTATACCGGAGACTTGGATTTTTCAGAGATGTGTAGTGCCCTGCCTGCAGCTCCTGCTGTAAGCTCGCATGCGTGTGTACGTGTGTGTGTGTGTGTGTGTGTGTGTATGTGTGTGAAATTCCCTGCATACCAAGGATTCAAGGCCCAGCTCTGATGTAGCATAGCTGCTTAATCTGGACTATAGCTGCTAAAGAAGACCTGGGATAAAAATCCGTAAAGAGATAAGAAAGGTGTAAAACGTGGGCAGACGTGATTGTTGAGACAGGGTCACTAGTTCTAGAGGGAAAAAGCCAGCATGGAAAGGTGTAGAATCCTTAAAGGAAAAGGGGTGTCAGGGAACAGGGGCCAGAGTCTATGTTGATGGAGCTGGTAAAAGGTGGCAACTCAGGCAGGCTGAGGAGGCCTTCTAGGAAGCTCAGAGGCAGATCATTGCCTGCCTGGCCTGGGAACACTGCAGCTGCCTTATTGGGATGGTAAGCTGTAACACTTGGTTTTATAGCTTGTTAAATCCTTACTGTATTTTGTGTGTGTTTAATGAATAAAAATTGCATTATACTAGGTTAAGTATATCCCGCTTACAGTGTCTCTTTGTGCTTGCCTAATGGTGCTCAAACAAGTGATACTTGGCTTCAAAGCATTGGTATCTTTGGGGCACCTCCGGTTCATCCCTGTTTTGTCTAGATAGGGTTATCCTAGTTCTGTAAAACCTGTTGTATTGACTTTTTCATGTAGATGACAAGTTCAAATCTGATTTCATGCAGATTGGCTCCTTGGTGCCTTTATAAATGTTACAGTTGTTAGATTACTATGTCAGTACTGTATTTTACTGGAATTAGGGATCTTGTTATAATGGTCTTCATTCTCTTCTTTCTACTGATATTAATCAATTCATATTAAAAGCTGGTATCCTGCGTAATCCATGATCAGAAGGGATTTGGGTGCTGCATCTTCTTTCTATATAACCATGATATGAATTATTTTTTTTTTTATATACATAGTGTTTATACCATATAAATGTGACGTTTCATGAATATATAAACTACGTAAGCATACAGAAATAAAAATGAAAAATTATAGATACTTAAAACTCAGTTTAAAAAACAAAATAATTGTTAACCTCTTGCAATGTTAGAATATGGCCAACTTAGTCCATACCTGGTTGTTTTGCTTTCTAAACAATAAATTATATGGTTATGCTCTGTCTTAATTTTGGAAAACAGGCTGCTTGACTGTTAGACTGACATTTGGTTTGTAGCATTTCAAGTGGAGATAAAGTCTTCTGCAGGTATTTGCAGTGAAACAGGATTTGGACTATTAGTATATATAATTTAGTAATAACTATAATAAAAGCTATAAAAAGTGATTTTCTAAAGTCTTTGCAAAGTGTTTATTTATTATAATGTAGGAGCAGCTAACAAAAATGTATTGTATTATGAAGAAAGTTTTAGAAAGAGAGGCAATAGAATTTTGTACCATTAGTGGAAGCAAAGTGTAAGTGGAAACTTAGTCTTACTGTGTTTGTCAGATTTTAATGTGGATTGTTCCGTTCCCCTGCCCCCATGATATCATGGGAGGAATTGCATAATTTACTTCCTGCAGATTTTAGATGTATTATTTGTTTTAATGTTTGGGTTTGTTGTGTGTTTTTGTTGAGTTAGGATTTGTTTTGTTTTGTTTTTTCCCTCAAATTCAATAAACAGCTTTAGGGAATGTGCTTACAGATCATATTTTGCAAATGGTGGCTTGTTATTTCGGCTAATGTGTTTTGTTGGTTTTTTGAGTGTAAATTGATAAGGCAGATTGCCAGGCTTAGTTGCTTTCTTCTACACAAAAAATAAAGGCTTAGAGTAGAGGCAGGAAATGTTTAGTCTCAAAGTGAGAGGACTGAGATTCTTCTCCTGGGCAAGAATTGCATTGACTTCAGTGAGAGGAACCTAAATTGACAGACTGTTTGAAAATTTATTTACATTATACTGAGTTCTGACTATGCCCAAGCAAGCAGGGTCTGTACAGTGAAGCCTGGTAGAAATCGGCAGAAAAGGGATTTTCCCTTTACAAGCTAAAAGCCTGTCAGAAGATAGCTAGTTAAACAACTTATGATCTGGCATACCATGTTCCTTAAATGATAGTGTATCGGTGGGAACATTTCTTCCTTGCAGTGATGGATCCAAGACTTCAGTGCTTTCTGTCACATATCAATTCTCTTGAATCAACCAGTGATCATCAGAGTCCTTGTTCTTCCATGGGAAGCAGAGTAGGAACTTATGCTGTGGTGCTTATCCGTGACTTAAACCCAGAAATTTGGGTGGAAACTGTTATTGCACCTGGTTCAAATACAGAAGAAACAGATTTAATCTGTATAGAAGGTAAGTGTAGCAATAGCCATTTTACATAAATTTACATAGAGATCAGTTAAAGCCAATGGGGCTGGGTTTTGGTAATTGAACAGGATAAGAAGACGTCAATTACATCTTTTAACCAAAGTGATGTTATCTGCCTCTGGAAGAAAGTAGGCTGTGTGAAAGAGCTAGAAGAGTCTTGGTTGTATGTGAACTGACCACTGTAAGTGGCACCTGAGATGTGGTTCCTGGTGCCTCCAAGCTTATTCATTATATGGTGTTCCTGGTTTTGTGAACACCTAACTATTTTTTGTGCTTGCCTTGAGGGAAGCTGATATCTTGCTCTTGCCTTCACCAGGTTCCTTTTGCTGAAATTCGAGCTAAGTATAACATAGGTATACTTAATGTGAGTATGATTGCAGCCACATGCAAGTGCTGCATATGGTTACAGGCTGCTTACCTGTGAATAAATTCAGTTCCTCTTCATGTTTTAGCATAGGCAGAAGAAACCTTATCTTAGGCCAGGGCAGAATCACTCTGCTTGGCTCCACAGCTGGTGTGAGCAGATCAGCCACAACATACACCCTAAATAGTTAATTATCTGACTCAACACTTTTCAAAGCCGCTATGTTTTCAAAGAAGGAATGACAGTATTTTGCAAAATAAATAAAGCCCCTTATTTGGTGTGAGGACTTGGAAGAACTTGAGGAAAGTTAAGATGTTTTTCCAAAACCCTCCCCACCCCCTTCCCTCATTGTCTTTGGCTCCAAGATCCTGAGGAATGCAGAGGGATGTCTCCAGCTGTACCATGTCCATTCTTTTTTCCTTGGCAATTTTTTTTAATATTGGACTGTTCTGCTAAATATTTTTTCAAAAACTTTTGAGAGTGATAAGGACATTCTTGCCAGGTTCATTTCTGTCCACCCCTTTTCCTTGCGCTTTCTGAGAAAAGAGTCGTGGAATGGAAGCAGTCACGATAATAAAGCTATGAAATTCATTTGAAATATGGGCGTGATCTGCATAGTTCTGAAGTAAAAAAAAAAAAAAAAAAAAAAAAGAAAAAAATATATTTTTTTACTCTGGTGGACATTGGACTGGGCTGAAAAGGAAGAAAATATGGTCATAAAACCTTAACATTTTTTACAATTTTTTTTTAATCTGTTTTAATGTAATCCAGAGACCTTTCTGTTAGAATGGGGGGAAGAAAGAAGCAGTAAGCTGACAAACATACAAAGACTACTTATTCTACAAGTAAACCCTGACAAAAAGGGGGGAGGAGGGAAGGAGGAGTAAGAAAAGGTATAAAGCTGAATATATGGTACAAGGAAAAATAATTTTCTTCATGAAAAGCTGAACGTAAAGAAACTTGCAGCTAGTATTCATGGTAGAGAATTTTTTGGTTAAAAAGATTGACATTTTAATAAACTGACCTTAATTAACACTACTTTGAAATTCTGAGTTGTATGCTCCCTATCTCAAAACAGTAGAACCAGTGGCTTTTTAAATAATTTGCTGCTTGTGGGTGATCTCTTCTTGAAACAAACCCAGACCCTCCAGTCACAATTTATTTTTTATTTAAAAAATGATTTTTACTAGCAAATTTTGCTTTGGTTCAAGAGAATTATAAATCATTATTACACAGCCAGACACTTCAAACATTTTGTAAGAGCTTTGTGACCAATGAAGCATCAAAGGCAATGCTGAAATTCATGATTACAACATGGGTGCACGTCCATTCATTAATATATTAAAGTTCAGGACTCTAATGTTATTAATAGGATTTCTAGATTGTTGTGTATTTCTCTCTTAGAAAAGGTGGCTCTTCCTGCCAGACAAAGTAAAAGGATTGTTCTTCATTAATGCCAACTTATGGAAGTTTTTGTTTGTTTGGTTTTTTTTTTAGGGCAAGTTAGGGCTGAAGAACTTGGATTGAGATTTCTTAGGAGCTTTTTGCTATTATTTATTAACCAAAGACAGATTTAGCTTTTGCTTCTCCTTCCCTCTCCACATACTGTAATGTTGGTATTCTGCATAGGGAAGGAATGAAGACAGGCAATTATCAATAGATACTTTTCTTGACCCCTTCATTTCTGACACTAAATTATGCTCGGTGGTCATGAATCTTCACTTAGCTCTCGCTGTAATAAGCTCTGGGAGACATACATAGCATGGAACAATATATTTTTGAATATACTTCAAACATTAAATAGCTCTTAAAGGTCCTGCTGTGTTCGTACCTCTATTGTATTAGACACAGCACAAATCCATAATAAGAGATGGCCTCTGCCCTTCAGCATTTACAACTTACGTAAATGAGAACAGAATAAATGAACTGGTACCTGTTTTTTGCTGTTGGGGAGCTAAGACTCGAAGATAACTATTTGTTTAAAATGTGCCAGAACTGGGAAGTGACTCCTTTTTTCCTGAGATCCCACCTAGTTATTTCTTTCTTCTCAAAATAAATATCCAGAAAGAACTGATTTGCAGCAGAAGTCAAAGCATGCTATTACCCTAATTTGAGTTTTGTGAAATTCCTGGCTAGTTCTTGGAGTTTTTAGTGTTATGTAGCATTTGAGTAGATGTAATGAGAAATGCGCAAGTTTTGTGCCAACACAAAACTATTGTTATCAGTGGCTTTCCTAGGGACCTCTGCAGGTTTTGAAAATTGGGAGATACGTGCTCAACAGAATTCAGTGTTCTGTTACTGCTTAACAGGTGCAGATACTTTTCAAAACTAACTTCTTCCTACTAGCAAAAACTCCCCTCCTTCTAAGTAGAGGAAGTTTCTTAGTTAAGTCTCAGTTAATTTCTTTCATCTTCTTTTCTTTCTGGCTTTTGACTAACATCCAAAAAGTATTTCCAAATAAATTTTTTCGTGTTACTTTCCTGGTTGTCCTGTTGTAGTACTACTTCTATCTCTCTGGAAATAGAACTTCACTTAAAAGATCAAACCTCAGTAGCCACTGCAGCTCTGTCCTGCTTACAGAGCAAACAGTGTACACATACCTGTTAAGAAATTTGAGAAAAAAAGAAGTTATGCGAGTAGGAAAGATAAAGCATGGTGCAGGAAAAGGCTATGTGATGGTTTTTTTGGGGTTTTTTTGTTTGTTTGTTTGTTTGGGTTTTTTTGTTTTTTTTTTTTTTTTTTTGAGTTAGGCGGTTTCGTCATAGTCCTCAGCCTGCCTTCCTTGCTGTGGAGATGTTATGTAGTACTGACCTGTAAGCTGTTAGATCCATGTTGCCGGGAGCCCTCTGCCTGTGCTGAGATGCCTTGCTGAGGAGCTTACCCTCAGGAGAATGGCCGGGAGCTAACGCACTGTCCTGTGCTAACATGACCACTTGGGTTCTGGGCAGCTCAGAGTTTAGGAAGAGAATCTCAGGTCAAATGTATTTGTCTGTGTTGATAGCCCCTTATTAGATCAGCTGAGTATTGAACATAGAAATTGTGGTCCATCCCTTAGCAACAGAACAGTTCTTCTCCAGGAGAAAGGGCAGTGATGGGGAAGAGTTGTGGCCTGAAACCAATGTGTTGAAACAAGTGTTCCAGTAAAATAATTCTGAGGTCAAAAAGGCTTTGGTAGATATGAGGCTGGCTGATGTTCATTTTAGCAAGGAAGAGAGCGCAAGAGGTTATGTTCAACCTGGGGTCATTTCTCTCTTTAAGTATACTTTTCATGTGCATAAGGTAGCCAGAGCTGGTTGTTAAGGTAATGACAGAGATAGCTTGTTTGTTTGTTATATTGTTGTGGATGCCCCATCTCTGGAACTGCTCAAGGCAAGGTTGGATGGGGCTTTGAGCAACCTGGCCTAGTGGAAGGTGTCCCTGCCAATAGCAGGGAGGTTGGAATTAGATGATCCTTAAGGTCCCTTCTAACCTAAGCCATTCTATGACTCTATTCCTGATATCCTTTTAGCCTGTTGTGGAAGCAGGCGAAGGGCCCTGTTTAGACTGTTTAGCTCCACTCCTGAAGTAGTTCCCTGCAAATCAGAAAAAGCCTGTTGTGAGATCATACGCTTTATGCTAACTGAAATGTAAAATGAGTTCTAATGCTTTTCCCTTGAGTCCTACAGGAGGCTTACTTGCAGAGGAAGAGGCTTTGATCCACATATTTTTATAAGTATTCATAAAGACACAGAATTAGAAGCTCCCCTTTATTCCCCTTTTCGTGTATGCTGATTTTAAACACATTTGAAGCTGTGGAACTGATTGAACTTCCAGTGAAGCTTCTTTCCAGAGATGGGCTAGACTAAAATGCAGGGTATCGCAGGAAGCAAAAATATCCTGCAGAATGCTATTCCTGTCCACACTCAGCTGGAGCAGTAGACTATAGGGGGATGTTGAGGTTTATGGACTCCATAGTTGCTCTCTTAAACTGCCTCCATAAGCACTAGGGCTTTCATGTAGGCATTTCAGTGGCCTTGAAATAGCCTCTTTGTGCTAATCTGCATGTGAACAAGGGAGTGACTCTTCACTGTTTTCTACCCTGTGTGGAATTTATACTTTTACAAAGAGGTAATCAAATAAGACGTCACTCACTGATCATGTTGTAAGACAATTTAACACTAATTTTTCATATATACAAAGAAGATAGCAAACCAGGGCTTTAACTGTAGGTTCCACGTTCTCTATTTAGATTAAATAAAAAAGTCTTACCTGTAGAAGAGATGTTCTTAATTTTGTAAGATATTTGATTCTTCAAATTTTTTTTCCCCTGTTTAGTTTACAGAACTAGTCAAAAGCATTTGAAAACACATCACCTAAAATAAATCATACTTTTTCAGCTAGTTCTATTTCTAATCTCTATAATTTACTTAGAAGAGTAGCTGTAATTGGAAATAGCTAAAATTGTGGAATAGGCAGTTTTTAAGTCTAATACCTTGATTCAGGGAGGTTTCAAATCTTAAGCAGACAAATACAAAGAAAGAAAGGAGAAAGGAATGTCATAATGACAAAGGAAGTCTGACCCCATCAATGTAGAACATGAGTGTTATCTGACCGTGATGACTTGGTTCCTTAAAATAGAATGAATGGGGTATTGCGTCTCTAAATTTCTCCTTCGTATATATGGTTTACTGTGTTGTACATCTGATATTTTATTCTCCTTTTGATATTATTTCTGGGATTGTTATCAGTTTTATTAAACTGATGCAACAAAATTTGTAGTTCAAAATGTGAGATTGTTGGAGCTTTGCCAGAAGTTTCAGGTGTCACCCTCAGTAGATCATTTACCCTTTTAATGCATTGGTTCCTATCTGTTAGGTAAGAAGAATATACTCAGAACCTCACAAGGTTGTTGTGGAGATGAATATAATACAAAGTGAATGCCACATTTCTGAGCACTATCCAAGTACTTCAAATAGGAATCAGGGTTTTCCTGAGAGTTATCACCATTTTCCTATATCTCTCCTTCTGTGTAGCTAACTAAAGGGAAAATGAGGTTCTACTATGTCATGTGTAGCTATGTGACTGCAGTACAGTCAGGGGCACATATTGTGACTTTGGCCCAGTTTATCCTTTCAGGTCTGTTTCCACTTGTAGTAGCACAGCAGACCCTCTTGTTTACTTGTTTGTTTTCTTTTACTTTGTTTTTGCCTGAACCAATAAAATATTTAAACACAATAAAAATGTTTATTAGAGGCAAACAGCACAGTAACTATGTTTAAAAAATAAATACACAAACCCACAGTGAACAAATCTTAGTCCCAGGTGTTTCTGTGATGCCAGTCATGAAAGCTGGAAAAGTATTCATTATAAACTATCAGTTCTGTCAAGATCAAGGATAGATTCCTGGAGTGAGAAGCACAAAAGGCAAAATGAAAGGATCTCCTTCTTTGTTACAGGCAGTTCTACATATGTATATGCTGTGCATGTATGTTTGTGCATGTGCATGTATGTTTGTGCATATGCATGTGTAGGTTTATACACAGTCTATATAAATCAGTAGTGCTATCATCTTCTACTGAAAACATTCACAAAAGTGTGCTCTTTGAAATGTGACTATCAAAAGAATTCTTTTCTCCATTGTGGGGTTCCCAGAACAAAACAACTGTAGAGAGAATTCAACCAACCCACCCAAGTTAGTGCCTATTTGAACATGCAGCCTTTAAAGTCCACTGAATATACCAAGCCTTTAGTTACTATTCAGGTTTTGTTTCTTGAATATGTGATGGAGCAAGTGAGGGGCTGGATAATATCTCCTCCCCCAGCTAGGAAATTCAGTGTGTCATCACTAAGGTGAGCTTGGAAACAGATCTTAGAGTTAGTGGTTAGTGCCACAAAAAAGTAACTATGTGGTATCAGGGTGTTTGTACCCTTTCAGTTCTGACCACAGAGTCTTTAATCTTCACTCCAAAACCCAGCAGAGCAGGCTCTCACCACATGAGACAAGGCAGTAGTTTCTAGTTTCATTAATACACAAACTTTGTCTTGGACATTAGTAGTCAAAGTGACAGCTTAGAGTTCGGAAAACTAGCCTAGGTAGCCTTCTCATATCAGACTACCTATCATGGTTTGAGCCCAGCCGGTAACTCGGAACCACGCAGCCGCTTGCTGACTCCCCGCCTTCTTCCTCCCCCCGCTCCTGGAGGGATGGGGAGGAGAATCGGAAGAATGTAACTCGCATGGGTTGAGATAAGAGCAGTCCAGTAACTAAGGTATAATACAAAACCACTACTGCTACCACCAATAATAATAATGATAAGGGAAATAACAAGGGGAGAGGATACAACTGCTCACCACCCGCCAACCGATACTCAGCCTGACCTGAGCAGCGATCTCGGCCTTCTGGGTAACTCCCCCCAATTTATATACTGGGCATGACGTGCTGTGGTATGAAATACCCCTTTGGCCAGTTTGGGTCAGGTGTCCTGTCTCTGCTTCCTCCTGGTTTCTCCTCCTCGCTGGCAGAGCATGAGACTGAGAAAATCCTTGGTCGGAGTAAACATTACTTAGCAACAACTAAAAACATCGGTGTTATCAGCGTTGTTCCCAGGCTGAAAGTCAAAAACACAGCACTGCACCAGCTACTAAGCAGGAGAAAAATGACTGCTATAGCTGAACCCAGGACAGTATCCACCCCTTATTCCATACCATTCATGTCATGCTCAGATCCCACATTTTTCAATATACAATCGCTTTTGTCATATATATATATATACACACATATACACACTCACACACAAAGAGGAAGATATCATTCCTTAGTCCATGGACCAATCCCTATGAAGTTGCTAAAATCATCCAGTCCAGGATGTCAGGCTCCATCTCTTGTAATAGTCTTTCAGGGCAAGAGGGACAGTGTGTAGTGTTGGGTTGTTGCCTGCCGATGACACTGCCGAACTCGTCACTGCTGAGCTCATCTGATTTCGTCAAAATTCATTCTTTGTTGAGGTGATAATCAGAGGGAAGTTAGGGTCAGTTGCTGGCGACCTGAAGATATCTAGCTGGTGGGCTATAAAAGTGTTATAGAGCAGGCAACAGCATACAATTGAGTTCATTGGCTGTTTTCCCCCCAAATTAAATCCCCTTCAGGTACACATCGGACTTCCCCGTCTTCCCGCATTACCCACCAAGTATATCCAGGTCCCTGAGCAAAAGCAACCCCACGAGTGGTTTTGCCTTTACCTGAAGCAGGAATAACTCAGGCTGTCTTCCCCAACAAATTCTTTATGTGCACCACAGGAACTTTATCCCCCTCTACAGTACGTAAAAGTTCTGATTGGGCTGGGCCAGCCCTGTTGGCAGATCCCCTAGTGTTGACCAACCAGGTGGCTTTCGGTAAATGTGTATCCCAGTGTTTGAAAGTCCCACCACCCATTGCTCTCAGTGTAGTTTTTAACAGCCCATTGTACTGTTTGATTTTCCCAGAGGCTGGTGCGTGGTAGGGGATGTGATATACCCACTCAATGCCATGCTCTTTGGCCTAAGTGTCTATAAGGTTGTTCCGGAAATGAGTCCCATTGTCTGACTCAATTCTCTCTGGGGTGCCGTGTCGCCACAAGACTTGTTTCTCAAGGCCCAGGATAGTGTTCTGGCCAGTGTCGTAGGGCACAGCATATGTTTCCAGCCAGCCGGTGGTTGCTTCCACCATGGTAAGCCCATAGCGCTTGCCGTGGCGGGTCAGTGGGAGTGTGATATAGTCAGTCTGCCAGGCCTCCCCATACTTGTACTTCAGCCATCGTCCTCCATACCAGAGAGGTTTTAACCGCTTGGCTTGCTTAATTGCAGCACATGTTTCACATTCGTGAATAACCCGGGCAATAGTGTCCATTGTTAAGTCCCCACCTCTATCACGAGCCCATCTATATGTTGCATCTCTGCCTTGATGGCCTGAGGTGTCATGGGCCATCTGGCTAAAAATAATTCACCCTTACGTTGCCAATCTATGTGCATCTGAGCCACTTCAATCTTAGCAGCTTTATCCACTTGTTGGTTGTTCTGGTGTTCCTCAGTGGCCTGCCTCTTGGGTACATGAGCATCTACGTGGCGTACCTTCATCACCAGGTTCTGCACCCGGGCAGCAATATCTTGCCAGAATGCAGCAGCCTAGATGGGTTTACTTCTGCATTGCCAGTTGCTCTGCTTCCGTTGCTGCAACCACCCCCACAGGGCATTTGCTACCATCCATGAGTCAGTATAAAATACTGGCCATTTTTCTCGTTCAGCAATGTCCAAGGCCAGCTGGATGGCTTTCACCTCTGCAAACTGACTCGATTCACCCTCTCCTTCAGCAGTTTTTGCAACTTGTCGCAGGGGACTCCACACAGCTGCCTTCCATCTCTGATGCTTTCCCGCAATACGGCAGGACCCATCAGTAAACAAGGCATATTGCTTTTCACTCTCTGACAGTTCATTACATGGTGGGGCCTCTTCAGCAAGCATCACCTCCTCTTCTGGTGACATCCCAAAATCTTTGTCCTCTGGTCAGTCCATGATGACTTCTAGAATTCCTGGACGACTGGGATTTCCTGTTCGAGCTCGTTGTGTAATTAGTGCAGCCCACTTTCTCCATGTAGCATCAGTCGCATGATGTGTAGAGAAGACCCTGCCTTTGAACATCCAGCCCAGCACAGGCAACCGGGGTGCCAGGAGGAGCTGCGCTTCAGTTCCAATCACTTCTGAACCCCTTCATAGGCTGCCAGTATCTCTTTTTCAGTGGGAGTATAGCTGGCGTCAGATCTTTTATATCCCCGACTCCAAAAGCCAAGGGGTCGACCTCGAGTCTCCCCTGGAGCTTTCTGCCAGAGGCTCCAGGTAGGACCATTCTCCCTGGCTGCGGCATAGAGCACGTTTTTCACATCTGGCCCGGCCCGGACTGGTCCAAGGGCTACTGCATGAAGTATTTCTCGTTTAATTTGTTCAAAGGCTTGCTGTTGCTCAGGGCCCCATTTGAAATCATTCTTCTTCCGGGTCACGTGATAGAGAGGGCTTACAATCCGACTGTAATTTGGGATGTGCATTCTCCAGAACCCCACAACACCTAAGAAAGCTTGTGTTTCTTTCTTGTTAGTTGGTGGAGACATTGCTGTTATCTTGTTGATCACACCCGTGGGGATCTGGCGACGTCCATCTTGCCATTTTATTCCCAAAAATTGAATCTCCTGTGCAGGTCCCTTGACCTTACTCCGTTTTATGGCAAAACCGGCCTTCAGCAGGATTTGGATTATCTTCCTCCCTTTCTCAAAAACTTCGTCCGCTGTATCACCTCACACGATGATGTCATCAATGTATTGCAGGTGTTCTGGAGCTTGCCCCTGTTCCAGTGCAGTCTGGATCAATCCATGGCAGGATTGTGTTTCCACCCCTGGGGCAGTCGGTTCCAAGTGTACTGGACGCCCCTCCAAGTGAAAACAAACTGTGGCCTGCATTCTGCTGCCAAAGGGATTGAGAAAAACGCATTGGCAATATCAATTGTGGCATACCACTTGGCTGCCTTTGACTCCAGTTCATATTGAAGTTCTAGCATGTCCAGTACGGCAGCACTCAATGGTGGTGTGACTTCGTTCAGGCCTCGATGGTCTACTGTTAGTCTCCACTCTCCATTAGACTTTTGCACTGGCCATATGGGGCTATTAAAGGGTGAGCGGGTCCTGCTGATCACTCCTTGGCTCTCCAGCCTACAGGTCAGCTTATGGATGGGAATCAGAGAACCTTGGTTGGTGCGATATTGCCACTGTTATGGTCGTGATTGGCACTTGTTGTTCTTCGACCTTCAGCAACCCCACAACCGAAGGATCCTCTGAGAGACCGGGCAAGGTGGACAGCTGCTTAATTTCCTCTGTCTCCAAGGCAGCGATACCAAAAGCCCATCTATACCCTTTTGGGTCTTTGAAATACCCTCTCCTGAGATAGTCTATGCCAAGGATGCATGGAGCCCCTGGACCAGTCACAATGGGGTGCTTTTGCTACTTCCTCCCAGTCAGGCTGATTTCAGCCTCCAGTACAGTCAAGTCTTGGTATCCTCCTGTCACTCCAGAAATATAAATGAGTTCCACCCCTTGATACCTTGATGGCATCAAGGTACACTGTGCACCGGTATCTACTAGAGCCTTATACTTCTGTGGGACTGATGTGCCAGGCCATCTGATCCACACAGTCCAGTAAACCCGATTGTCCCTCTCCTCCACCTGGCTGGAGGCAGGGCCCCTTAATAGTGATCATAAGATTGTCCACTTATGTCTTGTAGAAAGGGATTAGTATTCTTTATCACAGGAGCTGGAGTAAAATCAGCTCTTCCACTCCATGTGGGAAACTGCTCACCAGAGACTGGAGCAGCAGCTTTCATGGGAGGATCATCCTTGACCGCTGTTCTCCTTTTCAGTTCACGCACCCGTTGCTCCAGAACTGAGGTGGGTTTTCCATCCCACTTTCTCATGTCTTCTCTGTGATCCGCAGGTAAAACCATAAGGTGGCCCGTGGCGTGTACCTCCTATATTTTCTCTCTTGAGCAGTAGGGTGTCTTCTGTTAATAGTTGAGACATGGGTTGGTACGCGTGGGGAGCTGGATAGATCAGATAAGTTGTTTCTCAATTGTTTGAACTCCTGGGACAGTTTTTCTACAGCTGAAATGATGGAAGGGGTGAGATTGTCTTCGAACTCTTGGAGTTGACAAATCAGTTCATCCACTGTTGGTGGTGGTACGTCATTCCAGGTCATTAGTGCCAATGTGTGGGCATATGATGATGGTGCACTCCGTGTAAGTTTCCGCCACATGGGTCGTGTACATTCGACTTCATCTGGATCTATGGATGTGTTCCTGGCATCTGGCCTACGATAGATCATCTCTAGAATGGCTGATTCCCTCAGGGACTGGATGCCTTTCTCTATCGTGGTCCAGTTGGCTGAGCAACTCATAATATCGTATTTGTAGGGAAACCTTTCCTTCACAGCTGCCAAGAGCCGCTTCCAAAGGCTGAGGGCTCGTGTCTCTTTTGCAATCGCTTTGTCAATTCCTCCTTCCCTAGCAAGTGATCCCAGCTGCTTGGCTTCCCTACCTTGTAGTTCGTGACCATCAGCCTCACTGTCCCAGCATCGGAGCAACCAGGTGATGATGTGCTTCCCTGGAAGATGGCTGAAATCTTTTCGCATATTCCGCAGCTCAGTTTAGGTCCAGGATCGAGAAGTCGCCTCTTCTTCCTCTTCCTCTGATCCACGTGGTAGTAACTCTTGTTCAGATGCTGTTCCGTGTAGTAATGGCATTGGGTCTTCATCTTTCTTCGCTTCACGGGTTGCTCTTTGTGCCTCTCGTTTGCTTTTGCTTACAGGGGCAACAGACATTGTCACAAACTGGCCATTTGGTTTAGCTGCAGTGTTTGTCACTGTGGTTGGAGTGGCTGCAGTGTCTGTTGCCGGGGTTGGTGCAGCTGCTGTGCTTGGCGGTTGAGTAACACCAACAGCTGCATTGTCTGTTGCCGTCGGTGTTTGAGTAGCTGCTGTACTTGTTGCTGGAGTTGGTGTAGCTGCGGTGACAACATGCTGATCCCCAGCACAATCAGCAGGCAGGTCCCAAGGGTATTCAAAGGCCATCCAAAACCTTCAGAACTCTCAAATGCTGTTGTAAATAGCCTGGTAGGGGAGCAGGGGGTGTAAGGGAATGCCTCCTCCGTAGGTTGACCCCCTGAGGAGAAAAAAAAAGATATGTAATTGCTAAAAAATTTCATTATATACCTCCCAAAGTATAGAGCTGATGGCCATGCTGGGAGCGCAAGCCAGACCAGTTTCATGGTCAAGGAGTCTATTGTCTTACAAGTCATTACCATGAAGTACAGTGAAACAAGAACCTTAGCCCAGGCCCCCCAGCCGATAAACACTAAAACAGCAAATACTGGCTGTAAGTAAGGTACGACATGCTGAAACTCTGAGATCAAGCGCAACAACTCTGAGAGCCAATAAATCAACATTGTGACGAGTAGTAACAATGAATGCTTATCACAAATATGATTAGACACATTCTGGTCAGATCTGTCGTTATCTCAACCCTTTGTGCCCCACGTTGGGTGCTGCAAAGAACTGTCGTGGTTTGAGCCCAGCCGGTAACTCGGAACCACGCAGCCGCTCGCTCACTCCCCCCACTTCTTCCTCCCCCCACTCCTGGAGGGATGGGGAGGAGAATCGGAAGAATGTAACTCCCACGGGTTGAGATAAGAGCAGTCCAGTAACTAAAGTACCATACAAAACCACTACTGCTACCACCAATAATAATAATGATAAGGGAAATAACAAGGGGAGAGGATACCATTGCTCACCACCCGCCGACCGATACCCAGCCTGACCCGAGCAGCGATCTGGGCCTTCCAGGGAACTCCCCCTGGTTTATATAGTGGGCATGACGTGCTGTGGTATGGAATACCCCTTTGACCAGTTGGGGTCAGGTCTCCTGTCTGTGCTTCCTCCCGGCTTCCCCTCCTCCTGGCAGAGCATGAGACTGAGAAAGTCCTTGGTCGGAGTAAGCATTACTTAGCAACAACTAAAAACATCGGTGTTATCAGTGGTGTTCCCAGGCTGAAAGTCAAAAACACAGCACTGCACCAGCTACTAAGACGGAGAAAAAATGACTGCTGTAGCTGAACCCAGGATGGCTGCCCTGAAAAAAGAATAAGCTATCTTGTGTATGTTGCATACACTCAGGAGGGTTGGGAGGTAGAGGAAAAGGTGCTGAATTGATGGGGTAGTCAGAGTTAGGAAGGGATGGGATAAGGGTCCTGCTTTGGAGACATGACCTTTACAATAATGGAGCATGGAGCAGGAGTGGTAAAAGGCTAAAAGAGGAAATCTGAGTTTGGTTATGTAGTGCTAAGGGGCTTGGAGTTGTGGTGGGGGAGGTGGTTAAAAGCCATGAAAAAAGTAGATCCTCAAGATATGTGGCATGTAAATTCACTTTCTTAAAGAATAATTTAGGGCTTCACCTCTTTGCTCACTGGGAACTTGGATATTCCTGCAAGAATATTTTGTCATTTGCTTTATTTCTGTTTTCAAGAAACTTCATTCCTTTGTGTTCTGTTTTCCTGTCTACACCTTGGAGGACTCATTAATTGAGTAGATTAGTGTCCTGCTATGAGTTAATCAAGTTAGTGCATGCGCTTCTGTGTAGTGTCCTGGGTATTTTGATGTAATGTTTAAAGTGTTATAAGTGGTAAGGGAATTTAAGATTTTATAAAAATGCAGTGTTCTGTTTTTCTAAGTATCGAAACTGCTTTTACACCCCCTTAGCCTCTCCTTGGAGTATGTGGAAAGTGTAGTTCCTTGATGGGCTTCTTACAGTATCAAAACATGCCCTGGTATTGCTGTATCTTGCTGTCTTACTTGTGACTATGTATTTCTGTGTAACCACACTGTAAACTGGATTGGTAAACTGTCTTCAGTTAAAGAAGCAAGCAAGCAAGTGTACCACCTGAACATTTCAACCCAGCTACTTTAAGCCAGACATTTTCAGTGAACTAGTTTACTAAGCAGTGGTAATGGTACCACTGATAAGGTGGTAGCTGGTAACTGAGGCTGAAGGAAGAGGGATTTAAGTGTGTTTTTCCTCGTTGTGTGTGTTTTCTTGTTTGGTTTTTTTTTAGTTTTTGTGGGTTTTGGGGGTTTTTGGGGGGTTGTTTGGTTTTTTGTTTTGGTTTGGTTTTGGGTGGGTTTTTTTTTTTCAGCTCTGAAACAAATGTGATACAGAACTATTTAGTTAGTGCCACATAGGCAATGTGATCTCCCTATGAGTGTATTTAATAACCAGACTAGCTCCAGATGCTTTTGTTAATGAGAGTAGTGTTTAAAAGCAGGAAGACTGATTTCTCTGTGCCTTGCTTAGATGTTGTTGCATGGGCCACGAAGTGGTTGCATAGCAGTGCCATTCTTATTCGAGCTAAAAAAAGAATCAGCTTCCCATTAAGTGTCACAGAGCATCATGCCCCTAAAACTTTAGTTAAGATTAAAAGGCTAACAATTCTGATTTTAAAATGAGGAACATACTTGTGAGAAACTGACCAATTCTCACCTTATAATGTTTAGCTGATATTGTTCGCTTTATGATATGTTGTATAATACCCTGCCTCATTTGCTTACCTTGTAGGCTCTTTAATATTAGTCAGTGTAATAATCATAGCCATTTGTTCATATTCAGAATTCAGTACCTTCAGTCCAAGTCAAGATGGGACAACTCTTTGACTCAACCAGGATGAATCTGCACATAGGGCAGTAAGATTCTCAGTAACTTTATGCTGATGATCATGTATATTTAACAGTTTGTGCAGAGCCATGAGCTTCTTCGAATTGGCACTTGTGTTATAGCTTTTAGTGGAGAAACCAGCATTTGAAAACATGGAAAGATAAAAAGCAGGTGATGGCAGTGGAGTTCATCCTGCCGCTGTCCACATGCTATACATTCTGTGATTTAAAGAGGATTTCAAGCTACTGTAAAATTTTGAAATATTGCTATGAAGAAACATTCTTATACAAGTATGTATGTTAATATATTTCTGAAAAAGTCACTAAACAATAACATCTGTTTTTCAGAAACAGTAAAAGCATGATCAATTGGTTAAACTCTGATCTGAGCTAATAAAAATGCCATGGAAATAAGAGTTTTTAAACAGTATCCTGAGTGAACTAAAGGTTAAAAAAAAAAAAAAAAAAAAGTAATATTCTGGTTAGCTGATCTTTATTGTCATTAGTTCCTAAGATAGTCAGTCTTCTCTGGTCTAACTTTTCAAATTCAGTTCTTTTCTGATTGTACTCTAGTAGACACAGAAGTATTCATGCCTGATAGGCTTTATTCTGCATCTGGGTGCAGGGCTTAGGGTACCTCTTGCATATATTCCTGTGGGTTTCTTCTAATGAAAAGTTTCATATCTGTGCAGTAATCCCTTTCCTTTCTCTACTCATGTGCTGCCTCACATGACAGATTTACCATGGCTTAGCAGGAGCATCTATGTCAGCGAAGGAGTGGTAAAGGGGAGTCCAACTCTGCTCTCATGACTTGTTTGAGGGGAGGAGTATGCACTGAATTCCTAATATCAGGCAGAAATCCTTTCTAATAGAAAGCTTGTGTGCTGCAGCCAACTTTGTCTGGCTTTTTACTTCATGTGCTAAAATGGTAGGTGCTATCTGAATGAGACTATCCTTCCTGATTATAATTCGTCCTTAAGCTTAACGCTGTTGTGTCCAGTTTCTTACTCTAAAATAATTTGCAGGATATTTGTGCATACTTGTGGGAGGAGATTGGTTTAATTTAAACATAGTGGAACTGTAGAAATAAAATACAGTGCTGAGTATGGGGAGGTGGGGTGGGTCTTAAATCATAGTTTGGGATCTCAAAGTGAAATAGGTAATGGTAAAATCAAGCAATAGAAATTGTGTATTCTACCATCTCCTGTACCTGTAGATCACTGCTGAATGTGTTAATTTTTAGCCTGAGCTGGCTGTTTCTCCTGTCTGTTAATAAACCTCAAAGCTTGAATATATTGGCTAGTCTTTTTCAAGATACTGCTGGCTGTGTTTGTGCTCCAGAATACAGGCATTCCCAGCTTAACTGGGAGTCAGAATGCAATGTGGTGCACAGTCCCCTTGTGCACCTGGATTCTTTTTGAAAAGGAAATTTGGTGCACAAGGAGGAAGGAAGCTACACTGCTCTGACAGGTCCCCTGAGACAAATGGGTCTGGACTAGGCCTGAGCGCAGATGCAGGTATGTTCCCCTTGGTCTCATCTTACGAGCAGAAGCACTGCTATTTATCTAGTCCCATTGACTGCTGTGGATGCCAGCTTACAGCTGAAAATTTGATTTTTATATTTCTGTTTATTTGTGTAAAGAACTGTGAGTGCTTTTAGGATCGAAATCGTAGTCTAAGCAACAAATGGGATAGAACTTTAGGGAGAGGCGAGTAATTGGGCTTTCATGACTTAAGGAGTTGCTCCTAATTACTCATGTGCATGCTTCTAGCCTAGAATTCCAAGATAAGAGGTATTACGTATTAGAATGTCATGATTTAAACTAACAACTGGTTTAAAGTGATCTACTTTCCTTTGTAATAGTAGTGAATCAGAAGTATGGTGTGATCCATTAACAGTTTGTCTAGTAAGTGGGAATTTGTTAAGCTGTGCTAACTGTAGTTTGCAGTCATCTGTCCATACCCTCATTTGCTGCTTTGTTGGGCACTTGTTCTTTCCATCATGTTTTGTCTCATCAGGTCATGGGAATAATTACTCCCTATAAAGCAGTGCTAAGTTAAGAAACATTTGAAGAAGGAGTTTCTAGGCTTGATATCAGGCAGTTGCACTATTCATCAGCGCTGGACATTTCAGTACAGAAGAGCTGGCTGGCAGCCTTAGCACAGTAACAGCACAACTCAAACAGATGATTATTACAGTTAAAATGTGATGATAGCATCTGTGAAAATGTAACCAACCCATCAAGGAACATGCAGAATTGAAGTGAACAGTTGCACTGGCAAGAGAGACTAGCAATCATAAATCATCTAGCAGCCTAAGTATAGACAAAGCTGAGGATCTGAAAAGCATCACAAGCACATGTGAGAGTCTTCATTTTCCCTTTCTGCTCTTCAGTCACCTTCTCCATTACAGGCTGCTGAGAAAGTAGAATTCTTCCTCTGGGTTTGTTGTGACAGCGTCTCAGAGAGTTTACAAAATAATTTTTGGTGTAAATCTTATCACCTTGCTTGACAATTTTCTTGCCTCTTTATAATGCTCTGTGGGGTAACGTAAACTATATTTGAATAGTTCTCACTTTGGAGAACATGTGCCTAAGGGGGTATGTAAAGGCAGGAAATGGAAAGAAAAAAATAAATTCAATGAAAGGCACAGCAGCCTGACCAGGAGCGTTGAGTGGGTGGGAGGGTAGCTGCATTACTTTCTTAAACTATCTTTGGATACAGGTGTGGCATGGGAGCTGCTGGCAAAGTCATGGTGGCACATGATAGAATTTTTTTTTTTTTTTTCTTCCCCCTCCTGCAAACCAATTTCTTGCAATCATTCCATCTAATTTTACTACACTACATCACTACATTGGCTGAAGGATGCAGTGGAGGGGAATTGCAGGACAATGCAAGTTGCTCAGTTATAGTACTTATGGGGAATGGTGGCAATGCCATGTATTTGAGTTCTTCATGTTTAAACCTATAGCTTGACTGCCTGTGCCACAGTTCACCTTCATTAAGAAACTTTTTCGATTCTCCTTATGCCAGATCCATCAACATTGTTTGAGGCTGCTCTACTGTGGAGGTAAACGATACAGGACAAAGAGGGTGTGACCTCACGTTCTGACTCCATGCAAACTGCTTTGAATAGGGTTTTTCCTCCATATATATTGTTATATATGGGTCTGAGAAGGAATTTGCATCTCCTTATTTCATCCAAGAGAGTTGGGGAAGGTATTTGAGAGGTGGAGAAAGGAGTTGCTTCATAAAGGGGCACTGACAGTTTTGCAAGAAGGACCCAGTGAAAAGAGTGAGTAAAATCTCTTTTACTCAAAGAGATTATAAATCTCTTTGAGTAAAAAGGATATGTGAACATAGCGCAAGTAGACGAATTAAGAAAAAATTCTGATTCTGGATTGTTGGTTGCTTTTTTCTCAGGAAATTCATTAACAAAACTTGAAAAATTGCATTTGTTATTATGGTTTAAAAAAATTATAAAACTATAAATTCTGAATCTCACTAGCACAGAATACCTCTTTATTTTCTGACTAGCATGAGAGTGGGTTGACTTGTACAGTAATACAGAACTCAACAAGAATAAAATAGAAGGAAAGTATTTGGTAAAATATAATACCCTTGAACGAAATGAGAATTCATAGCTGTAAAATTAAATGGTGAGCTTTTCATCTGCTCACTCTGCAATGTATCTAAAATCAACAACTGCCTGTGAAGAAATTTGTACAAATAACTTAAAACTTTGTTTTTCAACTGAGTAATGCTGTATTTGGCTACACCCATAATTTTGCAGTAAGAGCTGTGGCCAAAGCCTTTTCCCTACAGCTGGTAGACAATGGATACCTTTATTCTAGTTTATGTATGTTAGGGACTACCTCCCAAAGGCTGGGACTATGAACATCCTTCATATATATTTACAAACAAGATAGATGTGAGCTCAATTAAAATGTTAGTAATACTTCTGCACTTCCCCCAGATTCTTGCTCGCATGTCTAGCATATTGAAAAGGTTATCTGTTTGCAGTCTCTGCCTTTGTCCATTTTCTTTGCTTTGGTCAGTCTAAAGTCATACAGCCAGGATCTTCACAGCATTCAGCACAATGCTCTGGGAATGTGCATGAAGTGGAAAAGATTGGTTAATACTTGTGGATGGAGTAACTCTATGGAAAGTAAGATGCACATCTGGAGCCAAATCTTTTACCTGGATCATTTTCATTCTGTTCCCTTTTCTCTCCAAAGTGAGCTCCACTTCTGAGTACAGTTTGAATACCCTTAAGACATCAATAAATGGGCCATTTTAAAGACAAGAAATGTACCAGTTACGTTATTACCTTCAGTGTTGTTCAAGCCCTATATCCTTTAAAAGAAGGAGAGGGACAAATGATAAATTAGCATCTCCAGAGGAACACAATGCATTCTGCGCCCTGGCATCACCTGTGAAAATCCTGGCAAAAGTCAATTTTGAGGAAGCTGGCAAGTAGTGATCTTTTTGTCCTTGAAGTTCACTGATAATGCTGTGTTAGATTTATAGTGCTCTAGTGGAGGAGATGTACCAGAATGGAGAGGAGGGAAGTAAATAAAACGGAGTGGTGTACTCCTTCGCACCAGAAGAAATTTCCTTGCAATAGATCATACCATCCAAAAATCTCACGGGATAACAGTGTTTCTGCCTTGCCTGCATACATGAATTTCTGAGAAGATATTTACAGCAGTGTAGAGACACTGTATTTTTGTATTGCTGCCCTGCTCTCTCCACTTTTCCCCCTGTAATCTCCTGGAATTTCTTGATGGGTCTCAGGATACATGTTAAGTTTTTAAATATTGAGATTCACCTTAAATATTAAGAAAAGTAGGATATAGGGTTATTCTAAAAGAACAGAAGGATGAAAATTGCAATTTTCCCTGTATATGGAAATACATGGGAGTGCTCACCTGCTCTGTACCATTTTTTCAGAGGGGAACACATTTGTCAATACCCTTCTTTTTGCTTTTAGACAGCCGCTTTTATTGGGGAAGGGTACAGAACTAGCTATCTTATCTTTCAGATAGGCACAAACTCCTTTTGTTGTTATTAGGAAAAAGAGAGCCAAAGATGTCAAACAACCGGGTAAAAAAGAAGTAACTCTTGGGAAACAAAATGCATAGTTAAAAATAAATTCATTGTGAAAAGTTCTCCAAAAGGATCTTTTCAAGTCTGTGGCAGAGAATGTATCCATATCCTAAAAAAGAATAAAGTCAGCAATTGTATGCACTTTTCATGACTCTCATGTAAAACCTGGCAAACAGATTATTTGTTGGCTTAGTAGATTAGACATGAGGGCTTCTGTAAATTAAAAACAAAAGCAGCTTTGGAATGTATTTCACTGTCTCAGTTGGAAAACAAAGATCTCTTTCTCTCCACCCCTTCTTTTCCTTAGGATAATTAAAAATAAAAAAGTGTGCAGAGCCATATAAATAAAACAAGGGCTGGGATGAAGACAAAAAAAAAAAGAGGGAAAATCTTCCTTCAAAGAGATGTCAGCAATCATAGTTTTTGTCTGTGCCAAGAAATGTGCTTATATGTAGGTCTGAATGTAGTTTATTCTTGACTATTTGTGGAAGTTATGCTCTTAGAGACCTTAATATGTAATAAAAAAAGGAAAATCCTTAATTACAATCTGTTTTAAATGATGTTTAACTTAAAAGCTTTCAAATACCCCTCTAAGCATTACACAGTGTTCCACTGTCTTCCTTTTCTAGCATTCCTCACTGGTACTAATACATTAAAGTTTATGCTCTAATTATATAGGATTTTGTTGTAATTTACTTCAAGAAAGTGTGAATGCATTCTTCATGGGCAAAATATGTTACTTTGAATTTCTGAAAAACCCCTTTGGCTATACAACTTCTCAAGTTTGTAACCTAAAAGAGAGCACAGTATGTAGTAAAGAACGCAGAATACATTAAAAATACAGTTCACTGTTAAAGATCATTCAAGAAAGAGGAAAAACACACAGTCCAGGAGTGTAAGTGCCTGAGGACACCCAGAATTGCACCTTGACATGTTATACAATTATTTACTTTTCCATTAAGTGAAAAATTTAGAAATTGCCATAACTCACAATATACATATTCTGATCACGAGCTACAGAATAACTCCTTAAGAGATGCTTGCCTAACACACAAGTTGCTGATTGTAGTGAATGCTTTGTCAGTATTTATCCTTCCCCTTTTATTTTGTGTTAGCTTCTTTTCTGTGCTTCTCCATCTTTTTATTTCTCTTCTCATATTTAATTTTGGGCTGAGTTTTGTCAGACTTGGGTGATGGGAAGATGACAAGCCAAAGGAAACATAAGGTTCACAGAGAGCAGTCTTTGCTCAGTCATAAGCTCAAAAATACATTTCTTTTCCAGAAGTTTCCTCTGGTGCCCCATTCTGCTGGGCTACATTCAGCTTGAGAAAAGGATGTGGAGCAAAGAATAACTGAAGAGTGTTATTGTCCCCCTGGAAGCCATTATCTGTGGTATAGCCACATCCTAGCCCATGTTTCCATTTTGTAAGCAGTGATGACTGAACATGTGTGTTTTCCTTAACAGTCTTTGAAAGGATGCTTCTGCAGGACATCAGTGAGGAAAATTAAGTCCTCAAAGTCATGCAGAAATCTAATGGACACAAGTGACAGTTTGCTGGCATCTATACAGGTTTCAAGTGTGGCACCAAGACTTTAGCCTGTTGTATGAGGAATGCAGAATCAGTTTTTGAATCAGCAGTTGGGAAAGATCGTAGGCAGTTTTGGCTAATAGAATTATCTGGCCAGTTATCAGGCATGTTCCATTCAAGACAGTAATTCTCAAGGATATTCTTGATTTTTGATTGAATGTTTTTTATCTGTGAACACTACAGTCTTTATGTTGAAACTAATATTAATTTTCAGTTCTGGGCCAACTGGCAGATCCAAATACAAATATTACTAATTGGCTGCTCATAAGCCTTTCTAGCAATTAATTCAGTTATAAATGATTCAGACCTTTCTGTAACCCAAATAAGATTCATGCTTGGTTTATTTCTTACAGAATTATTTCATGCCAGACAAGGCTGTATAATAAACCATTACTGACGGTGGGGGAAATCAGATGGTTTTTGGCATTACCTTAGCTGCAGTAGTGTAGCAGATAGATAAAGTGCAACCTTTTGTTGTAAAGCTTTTTTAAAAGTATTAAAAAGATTTCTAATTTTTATAAAAACAGAGAGTTCTTTAATTTCCAGCTTTTACTTGGAATATTCTGTCAGCAACTCTGAAAATCAAAGAAAGTGTAAGGAAAGGCTGCCTAGGGAAGATGTAAGATTCTAATCCTGACCATTGGTACAATGATGAACCCAATATTCAGTGAAAATCAGTTGTTTCCCATAAGATTATACATCCATATATTTGTGCATTATAGTTAGTTTTCCAGATTGATGTTTTTTGTTATCTAAGTCACTGAAATGAGTGGAGTGCCCACAAGTAATTATATGTGTGTTTCTTCACTGCATTTCTGTAACCCAGTGGTGATGAACACATGTGAAACCAGGCGCCTAAGTGAACTCTATTTGGATCCTTCGGCACTCTGTAAGTGCTGAGGCATTTCATGCTGGTATTCCAGCCGAATTTACAAGTGATTACATTTGCTTGTCTAAGCTGCCCTGCAGTCACCATTGGCACAGTGTTTTTCATCTTTTCCAGTTTTAAACTGTCTTCTCTTGAATAAGACAGCTACATTCCAACTCTGTGACATCTACATTTTGAGGGTGCTTAGGCTCTGATCCACACAGGGACCACCAGTTCCTCTTTTGTGTCTGAATGGTATCTGGCACCTATTTGGCTTCTATCTCAAAATTCCTCTGTAGTCTGAAGTGTTGTGTTTTTGGTTGCTATTTGTTCCTTGTATTTATGATAGTTCATAGAGGCCGAATGAAATTCAGAGGCCATTAATAATGGGATAACAATAAGCATACATTGGTTTGCTTATAAGATTTTTAATGATTGTCAGAATCATAGAATCATAGAATAGTTAGGGTTGGAAAGGACCCCAAGATCATCTAGTTCCAACCCCCTGCCATGGGCAGGGACACCTCACACTAAACCATGTCACCCAAGGCTCCATCCAGCTTGGCCTTGAACACTGCCAGGGATGGAGCATTCACAACTTCCTTGGGCAACCCATTCCAGTGCTTCACCACCGTCACTGTAAAGAACTTCTTCCTTATAGCTAACCTAAACTTCCCCTGTTTAAGTTTGAACCCATTACCCGTTATCGTATCACTACAGTCCCTGATGAAGTGTTCCTCCCCAGCATCCTTATAGGCCCCCTTCAGATACTGGAAGGCTGCTACGAGGTCTCCATGCAGCCTTCTCTTCTCCAGGCTGAACAGCCCCAGCTTTCTCAGCCTGTCTTCATATGGGAGGTGGCCAGCCCTCTTATCATCCTTGTGGCCCTCCTCTGGACTCGCTCCAACAGCTCCATGTCCTTGTTATGTTGAGGACACCAGAACTGTACACAAAAGCTGGCTGGACAGACCATCAGCTGCTCAGAATTACAATAAGACTGAGTGAACCTAAAATGGGCTGATATCTGTAGGTTGGGAAAAAGATTAAGGCCAGCAAGTCCGTGAACCAGTGGAAGTCACACAGGCATCTGTGCTGTCCTCTCATGTGAAAAGGAACAGAATAATGATTACGATGAAAGCAAAGATTACTGTTTAGCTATGCTTCTTGCTGTAATTTTGATGAAGATGCAGCAGAGTCTTTTTTTAGCACCTCCTAGAAAGTTCAAGGGCTGCCCGCATCAGTCATTACTGAGAGGAATCATTCTGCATCCAATTTGCAAGAAAACTGCTTGGAAATGTTCTCCATTTCCTTCTGTGGGATTTTCAGAACCTGCGCGACTTCTGGTTGCTGTTCTAAAGAATAGATGAAGTTGAGTGGTTTGTAGGCATAGCAGTTGGCGATGAAGGGGAAATGCCATAGAGCGTCTGCTCTTCACCTCTTTCCTAAATATGCTTTCATCTTGTGTGTTTGTTTTCTGAAAGTGTAATGCATTGTTCTAGGTACATTTTTCTAGTCAACCCAGAGCATCTTTTGACATCCTACACCCTCTCTGTTATTTTGCCGCACACTTCTGTGGATGAAGGGTAAAAGCAGCTTCTGACATACAGGCTTAATCTTCCAATGTGCCAAATAATATGGCCCTATACAGTAAAGCTACAAAGGCTAGACATGTGAAAGGACAGACTTGGTGAGGTCTTGCACAAGTGGTGTGCTCCATACCCCAAGTTGCTTTCATCATTAAGCAGTGGGAACTTTAGTAAGTTGTCCAGTAGACACAGGTTTTGGTGCCTTCCATATTTTCTATGTGATTTTACCCATTAAGTTCACTGGGCATTGCATCTCGCTCCAGCTGTTTTGGAGAGATTCTTCAGCCTTGTGTCCCGTTAATAGCTTAACATCAGCTGTATTTACGGCTTATTGTCTCTTGCGTACCTTCTTTATTTTTGATGTGATTTCATCAGAAAAGGCATACTTTAAAAAGAGGTTGTCAGATTCAGGACATGGTCCTGTAGGTGAGTGAGAGATGAGAGGATTTTGCATGGTAGGTTTTTTTTAACTGTGTTTTGTTTCCTCTCATGTGATAACCTAGAGAGTAGAAGGGTACTGCAGAAGCAGAATTGACTTCCCAAGGCCCAGTGCAGATCTGTTGTAGTACCTACAGTTATACCTGGGTCAAACTAGTGTGAAAACCAAATAAAGACAACATGCAGTAAATATACCTTTAAATTATTGCCATTTGCTTTCTTGTCTTTATTTCAAGGATCAGTTTATTCAATTTATATCTGGCTCAGAACTTACTTGTCATGAACATTAGGTCAAACCTAATTTGGTTTACTAAATTCTGAGACAGAACACCTAAGTTTGATAAAGTGGAAGTGAGTGTTCATGCACATCTCTGCACAGACAGTTAAAAAAAATTCTTTTTGAGAGTAATAACTATGTCTGCCCTAGGTTGTGAAATCCTCCTGTAAGATTTGAGAGGAAAATGTTACTGCGATTATAGAAATCTCAGTAGCTTAACTAGACTTTGCTTCTCTTTGGAAATGCTAACAGATAGTAGAGAAGACTATGGACTAATGTCCTGCCTTTTTTCATGCCAGAACAATTCCCCCTACCACCACCCCCCTCCACTTTACCCCCCCCCCCTCCAAATCTTTAAAAGTCTTTCAGTGCAGCAAGCTTCTTTTTCTCTTCAGACATGCATAACTGACCAGTTTGTGTGTGTGTGTTGGTCCAGAAATGGTGAAAGAGATAAGATCTCAACACAGAGCTTAGTCTTGGGATAATGTTCGTGGCTCTACTATAAGTCTCTAGCTCATGAGTGTTTGAAAAGTAAATGCCGGCATAACCCTGTCATATAACAGTAATCATTCCCTGTTTAACTCCTAACTGTGCCTATACTGTCAGTCCTTTTATGGGTAATCAAACTTATGACTGATTCTCAATGGCAACTTTTGCTCACTTAAACCAGGACAGTATATATCTGGGGAAGTTTTTAGTTTGGTGGGTTTTGTTTTTTATTTTGGTTTTCTTTTTTTCCTGACAAAGCACAAGCATGGCCTCCATGGCTTTTATATGAAAGAGCTCTGGCACAGTTTCGCACCTCTCATTTAAACATTGTTTTATGGGCTCAACTCTAAATCCTCATTGCCTAAATTATCAGGATGGTTAACGTGATTAGCAAGCTGCTTAAATTGAAAAGTGGCCTATTTTAAGTACACTTGTTCTTTGCCAAAGGTTTGTTTTTCTTGGCCATTTTTCCTGTCTCTTCATTATTCTTTGAAGGGACTGCTGCATTTCTCTTCAGTGATTAAAACTATGCCAAATTGCACGTGGCTGCCCAAATCTTTCAGAATTGATTATTAATAGAGTTTTGGAACAAATAAAACTGAATTAAGTAGTGTGTCTGTAATCAATGACAATCAACTCTATTCATCTATAAGAACTAACTTTGCCTGATCACGCTATAATGTAAAATATAAGTGGCAACACTTTATAATTGTGTACTAACACAACTGACATGACCTCTAGTTTTGCGTACATTCAGTACTCGGTGTGATCTTTTTGACTTGCATCATGTGTTTAATCATGTTTCATCATCTGTCTATCTACAAGGTTTGTTGGTTTCACACTCTATTGTAATTTTTACTGCTGTGGCAGAGCATTTACTATAAAACAGTGGTGGGTTTATTGATCTAAACCATGGCTCAGATAGATCTCTGTCTCATATAAATCAGCATATCTCTATCAAACTTATTCATGTGGCTTCATCTTCTAGTGTTTCACGTTCTGTATGTATTTCTGTCATTTTATATGGTCTGATATCACAGAACATGGTGCCAGAATAATACCTGTGTCTTAGGCTCTTTGTAAGATGCCCAGTTGCCATGCATGTATGCGTTACTGGAATCTCTCACAAAGAACTCAAAGGACTCTGACCACCATATGAAGATAGTTCTTTTTAGTGATGGCTAAAACTCAACAGTTGCAGAGTTACAAGTGGATGGCCAACACATGCTTAGGAACCTTGCAAGAATGACAGCACTGATTAAGGCCAAGTATCATTTATTCAGCAGTGGTAATAAGCCACAGCATACATTAGGAACAGGAAAAACGTGTATGATATTTCTAACGCAGCTTTCCCCTACCCTCTATTTTTCAGCTCAGAATTTCTGAGCCTCCTGTTGTGTGTTTGTTTAGTAACTTGCAGTGTATTTCTTCTAAGTGTAAGGTGCTGGTGTGCTCTTGCTTGAAAAACATTCAGCTGGTCTACTATCTTTGTTGTTGTTTTTTTGTCGTGTCTCCCTCCCCCTGCTTTTTTCCTCAGTAAACTGTTTTCTAGCTGTGTTTGGTAGTCTCTCATACTTGTATTAGGAAAAAGTGAACAAATGATTCTTACCCACTTTTTTCATGCCACTCATGATGTTGTAACCTTATCATACGACCTTCTAAACGCTGTCTTTCATGCTGAAGAGTCCTAGTGTAATCACTCCCTTCTATATGGAAGGAGATATTTTAGTTCTAAAATATCCTTTTCAAGATTGAAAGCCAAAAAGCACAGTGTAGTTGAGGAATAAGTAAATGAATTTATATGGAGGAGTAACAGTTTGAATGTGGTCACTTGTCCTTTCCTGCAGAAACATTGAAGAAAACCTTAGGTTGGAAGGGACATCTGGAGTCATCCAGTCCAACCTCCTGTTCAAGGGTGGGCTAACATCAAAGTTAGATCAGGTTGTTCAGGGCCTTATCAAGCTGAGTTATAAAAAATTCCTGAGGTAGAGATTCCACAGTCACTCTGGATGACTGCATTTAGATTCCCCGAGACTTGTCTTCTGGCTAAATACTGATCCTTCAGCCTGTGCTGTATCATTTGTTCCAGCCCCTAACCATATTAGGGCCCTTCTTCTGGACTCTCGGGAGTTTGCTAATCACTCTTGTACTGGAGTGCCAAAGACTGGACACAGTATTCCAGGTGTAGCCTCTCAAGTGCTGAGCACCTTCTCCTGACCAGCTGGCTATATTCTTGCTAATGCAGACAAGTAGGTCGTTGACCGCCTTTGCCACAGGATCTCATTTAAACTTGACCCCCAATTCCCTTTCTGCAGTACTGATTTTTAGTCAAATGGTTCCTAGCCTGTATTTTTGCACTGGGATCTTTCTTCCAGAATTTGCATTGTCTTTTTAGTTTCATGAGGCTCATGTTGGCCCACTCCTTGAGCTGTTTGAGGTGTTCCTGAATGGCAGCCCTGTCTTCAGCGTATCAACTGCTCCCCACAGTGTGGTGTCATCTGTGAAGCTGGTGAGGGTGTGCTCTGATTTAGAGTTAGTCACTGATGAAGATGTTAAACAATATTACCAAGGTAGTAGCCCCTGAGGAAAGCTCCTCATAACCAGCTGCCATTAGTCTTTGAAGTATTAACCACTACCCTTTCAGCTTCAACATTTCTAACCTTTAATTTCCTTTTTTGACTGCTACTGAGCTAATGTTTATATAACTGCATTCTCTGTAACTTTTCTGACTTCCAGTTGAGTTCATGTAGTCAGCTCACAGTCCTGCATTTTACATTTGGTTGCCAGTCTAACCTGGAATGCCTTTTTGAGTTTTTAACATTTTGAAACTTTGAAAACTTCTTGCATTCAGTTTGAAAGTTAAAACATTTTTCAAGAGTTTGCAATATAAAAAATTTCTAAGCAATTGAAAAGGAAAGCTGGTTCAACATGGGGATTTATTGTGGGTTTCTGTGGCTTAAATGTTAGATTTGATCTGACATTGGATATATTTGTGAATGATGGAAGGAAACTTTTGAATCCAAGATGGATCACCCATATGTTGGATCAGCCAGGTTTTTTTATATACTTCTAAAATTCTGCTATTGTAAATAAGTATAGAAACAGCCTTGGATCCTTTCGGACTTTCTGGAGGGGCTGCTACTGAGCAACACACTCACTATCACAGCATTCAACATCAGCTATTTCTGGCTTTCAGTCAACTGCCAGATGAGTAAGCTTTAAACTGAGATGCAACTGAAAAACATTTCTAATTAGTTAACCACCTGCCTATTTGCTTGGTTTTGTTTTTATTTTCTTTAAATTGTATTGGAGAGATGCCAAAATATCTGTAAAGCTTTCTTTTAAATTTAAAAGCTTTATTACTCTGGTGTCAAGGACCTTCTGTGCTTGCTTTTCTCCCAACGCTCAAGCCGCTGAGCACTGGTCACGTGAGTCCTGATAGAAAGCAAATGTTAACTTTTCATGCTTGAGTACCTACTGACAGCTAACATTAAACTTGCAAGCACATGTATTTGCACTGGAAGTGGTATCTGCTGCATGAGAGGGAACACTGCTTAACATTATAAGGTAATGTTCCTCAGATCTCCTTGCCAGAATATAAGAATGGAGACTATTAAATAAGATCTGAAACATCCCTTCTTAGCAATGACTACTCACATACAGTGTGATGACCATGATTGCGACAGAAAATTACAGGCTAATACATGCAGAGTTCTCTGTGTGTATATATAACATATATAAAATATGAATGAAAGCAAAAAGACAGTTTCCCTGAAGCCTTTTGCCAGACTCCCAGCACAGAAGCTGCTAACATAATCTGTCAACCGGAACAGCCTTTCACCAGCCTGAGAACTGAGCCCTGTTGTCCCTGTGTTCTGTTCCAAGCAGAGCCTGTTCTTGAACCATGAATTAGGCCAGATCTTGTTTCCTCCACTTCAGTTTATGGGAATTCAGTTCAACACACCCTGAAATAGCAAACCCAGTATCTTCCCAGAAAATTTAGAGATTTGTCATGGTGGAACACTGTGATTCCTTTTCAATGGGACACCATCTCCCAGTAGAATAGCCTGACTGCTTTAAAGTCTTGCAGCAAACTGTCAAAATACACACTGTGGTAAGATATTTCTTTTTCCCTGTAAGATATCTTTATTTCTATTTTACGAGCAGGGCGATAGAGTTGCCATCACTGCCCACCTGAGTGCCTTTCTTATCAGTTTATTTACTGGATTTTTAGTTCTGCTTGTGGGTTACCACAGACTTTTTACAAAATGCATTAAGCCTTGGCATTCAGTCCTGTTCCATGGGAAATCCTACAAGCCTTCTAAAGACAGCTTGATGACATCACGCTCTTTCTCTCTGGCATAGTGTTTGCTATTGTTTTTTCTTGTCCTTACTCCATTTTTTTGAAGAACAGGATTTCCGTCTTTGGCTTCTGACTTCAAAACTCAGTGATAAAAAACCACAGACTTAAATTCCCAGATATTTCGTTCTGCTTATCCAGAAGCCAGTACCTAGATTTTCATTTAGTCAGCTACAGTCTCAGTTAAGAACAGACTTCTTTATCGAGAAGATCCTCAAAATGGAGGAGGGGAATCTTTCCTTTTGTGAAAGGAGTTATTTTCTAGCTTTCAGGGGTTTTTACCATCAAGTATTTGTACTTTGGTTTTTAGTCAAAGTAACTAAATATACTGGTGTTACCTGGTATTTCTTTCCTTGATACGCTTTGTGGGATTTACTTAAGAGGTAAACTTTTGCACAGATGAGTCTTCTGAGTTTAACAGCTTTGTAATGAAATATAACATAGCTGATTCTACTAATCCTCTTTACTGAAACACAAAATGTTGGAAAATTGTTGTGAAAGAGGTTGTGGCTGACATTTAAAATGTTTTGGGTTTTCAACACAGTTAAAGAACAGAGGATTTTTGCTAATAATATAACTTGAGAGTGGCATAAGATCCTATGTATTCTACAGAATTAACATGCTGACTTCATGTTAAGTATTTAACTGTATTGAATATATTATATTTTAACCAACCTGGTAACAATGAAGCTGTAACAAGATTCATCTCTGTACATAACTTAATAATCCTATACTGTCCTCAAGTAAAAAAATAACACCCCTCTGCTGTATTCTAAGCAGCCAAGAACATTATGAATATCTGTTGCCTAGTCTCCCAGAATACTGACTTGAGCACAGTTACGCGATGTGATAGCTGTAGGCAGATGAAGATGTCTGATACATAGATGTATGCAAAATAAAACCAGAGAACTACTGCAGTTATGACACATGTGCTGGATGGTGTAGATCGTTGTGGTATTGGCAGTCTAAGCTTTACTTACCTGAATCAGATGAACTTGTTCTGTTGGCAGGTAATATTCAAGACAAAAAGTGTCTTTGGTGTTTTTCTTCATTGTTCGCTGCAAAGCTGTTTCATGGTTCTTTCGGTAGCTACAGAATTCTTTTACATAAGATTTTGCAGAATGTAACTAATGACTGCATAATTATCATAAATTTCTACAATAATATAATCTAATTTCCTATTTAGGACAGGGTTTATCAAGTTGGGAGTGATAACAATTAGAAGCTGTTTAATATAAGATAAAGGCAAAATTATTTGGGAGTAATATTATGGAAATAGAAATTAACTTAACCAAGGTGGAACTAAAATTGGAAGAGCTGAATATGTTTAGACTTGGGGAACTAGATTTCTTGAGTCTAGAAAACTGAAAGAAATAAAGATCTTGTTTCAAGAGCTTTTAACACACCTATGAACAGCACCAGATGGCTGGAGAATAGCATGGTATTTAAGATGGTGGTGAAAGTCTTTGGAGCATCTGGTCTGTTATGCTGGTATGCACAAATTTTTGATGAAAGGTTAGTTACTAACATTAATAGACACTAGGACAGCAACAGGTTAACCTTGCATCTTTAACTGCTGATTTTAACTGGTGATTTAACTGCTTTCCCAGACTAAAAACACCACCACTGGTAGATCTAATCTTATTGTCATTATGATATGGCGCAAGATGGAGGACTGTTATAGAAGATGTGATTATGTATCATAATTGTGAGACTGGTAGGCACCGTGTGAAATAATAGAAAATACCACTTTGTATAAAAGCTAGAACTACCAGTTTGGGCAACAACCTTACCTAATGAATCCTTTGGCCAGAACATTGTCCCAAGAGCAGGCTACTTTCCAGGAACATGCAGGAACAGTTTACCAATGAATGTGACCCATACACTTTGTTAAGAGGCAACTTGGCAGATAGCCTAGCAGTCTGTCAACTCTTTGCTCTACTTTGGTGCCCCAAAGTGCATAAAAAAAGCTAGTTAAATTTCCAGTTTGCTTTGGCTGTCATTCTGTAGCTGAAGGGTCTTCATAGGGGACAGAACTGAGCAGCTGGGGAGACTGATTTCTTCTCCCATTCTACCACTTCTGTCTCCTTGAGGGCAGGTGCCAAGTTAGAGGCAAAGGAAGGGGCAGATCTCTGGACACCTGAGCTTTCTGGGCACATGTGAGTTCCTGTTCCCTGTGACTCAGTTACTAGGGAAAGGAAATTCAGGAGCACAGCACACAGAGAAGCAGACCTGGACCTGCTTCCCAACATACTCCTGCTGTTTATTTCTAGGGCAGTCTTTATTCTCAGCCCAGATACATGGTTCATGGTGTATTCTGAGAAAAATAAGCTTCTTACTAGGCTACGTATTAGTAATATTCTGTTCTTGAATTGCTAACATGGAAAATATGGAAAGTTTATTTTTGATACCAGTATATCAGTAGGTCATTTACCTTTATTACACAGTTATCTGTTGCCTTATAACGGTACCACCATGGTAGTCTTTTTAGATCACCAGAAGAGTGCAAAGGACAGTAGTGTGAGATTAAGTCTTCCTTTTTTCATTCTTTTACTTTTCTTCCCCTGACTGGTGCTGCAAAAGCATTTTGCGTATATTTTCTTCTTGCAATAGGTTTCATAGATAATTGCATAGTTGCTCTGTTGTCTTTAAAAGCTTGGCGACCAAAGGCTTTTCCAACTGTCACTCATCTGACGCTGGGACCATAGTCAGTGGCTTCATAAATGCAACTGTTCCTTCATCGTACCTGTCGAGTCATAGCCTTATTATCTGGCCACTTTCTGACTACTGCCAAATTTCATTTGGGACTTTCACAGTGGCATTAAGCTTGCTGTTGTCATTTCTTGATGGAGTACAGCTTCTTTGGATTTAAAGCTGTAAAAAAAAAAAAAAAAAAAAATCTACTGCTGCATGTAAAATATTGCTTCCTGAATCAAAGTGTAGCCAAGTGCACTGTTAAGGTTCTTAAATTGTTTCCACTTTAAAAATACTTTTATGTATTCTAATTTGTTAACTTCTCAGGTTAATACAAAATCGCTTTTCTGGCTTGACACTGACATAAATGTTCTCTTTTTTTCTCCTCTTCTTTACAGAGGACAGTTAATTTTGTTGCTTGATACTTAGAACAGATACCAACTTTGAATAGGACATTGTTTCCCAGCCAGATCAGTAGCTACCTCATGGGTTTTCAGTATTAGTTCAAGACTGGCAACAATACAGCAGTAAAAGAAGCAAAAGTTTAAGTATGCTCAGAGATTGTTTAGATTTAATCCAATACCAAACATCGTTAATTTCTTCTTTGTAAGATTTCCCTTCCCTCTTCTATAACTATTTGTAGCTGTCAGCCTCTAACCTTATTTTAATTGGAATGGCAGCTCTAAATCCCTTCTGATCGCTTTTATTTCGTACTGGGTCTAAATAAGGATATTCCCAGTGTATGTTAATCTCACTTGGAGATGTTTAATCAACTGATCTCAAAGAGGCTGAGTCCTCTTATGCTGTCTGCTATCACTTTGGCTCTTCTGTGTTAGAAAATTCACCGTTTGCACTAATTCTGTCGTGGTTTGAGCCCAGCCGGTAACTCAGAACCACACAGCCGCTCGCTCACCCCCCCCCCCCCCCCTTCCTCCCCCTGCTCCCGGAGGGATGGGGAGGAGAATGGGAAGAATGTAACTCCCACGGGTTGAGATAAGAGCAGTCCCGCAACTAAGGTATAACACAAAACCACTACTGCTACCACCAATGATAATAATGATTAGTGAAATAACAAGGGGAGAGGATACAATTGCTCACCACCCGCCGACCGATACCCAGCCCGACCCGAGCAGTGATCAGGGCCTTCCGGGTAACTCCCCCCGGTTTATATACTGGGCATGACGTGCTGTGGTATGGAATACCCCTTTGGCTAGTTTGGGTCAGGTGTCCTGTCTCTGCTTCCTGCCGGCTTCCCCTCCTCCCTGGCAAAGCATGAGACTGAGAAAGTCCTTGGTTGGAATAAACATTACTTAGCAACAACTAAAAACATCGGTGTTATCAGCGTTGTTCCCAGGCTGAAAGTTAAAAAACACAGCACTGCACCAGCTACTAAGCAGGAGAAAAATGACTGCTATAGCTGAACCCAGAACAAATTCAAACCAAGAAAATTTTATATTCAGGCTTTTTCCCACAAGACTAATGAGTTTCCTTCATTGATATTGTTGAATGTTACCTAAGAGGGGAACAAAAGGAGCAAATAGGTAATTTATGTATTCATTTACTACAAATGAGACAAATACCTCGACTTACTTGTTCCTTTCCATTTTTTTTCTCAAAATGTTTTGCATTTTTGCTATTTTCTTTCCGCTCTTCCTTCCTTTTTTTTCTGTCTTCCCTTCCCTCCCTCCTCTCCTCCCCTCCCCTGCCCCCTTCCCTTTTTTCTTTTCTCTTTTTGCTTAAGCTGCCAGGCCAAATGAGGAAACAATTACAGGATGTTGGCTTTAAAACTGTCTGGCTTTGCCAAATAAGTTTATCATTTTTTTTTTTTTTCATTGTGGCTTAAAACATGCTAAGCTCAAAGCCAAGTTACTAACCTAAAACTCATGGTAACTTCAATTTTTTGTATTAGGCTTACAATAAACTTGGATGGTTTTTCCACAGTCCCTTTGCCAGTGATTAGCTTCGAAGACAGTATGTTTTGAATTTGCTGAGAGATCTACTGCTTTTAGCTTAGTTTTAGTACTTTTAAAAGGTAATCAATAATGCCTGTTTTGTAATAAGCAAAATTTATGAACTGACAAGCAAAATGTAATTATAGTGGGTATTCTGTACAAGAAAAAAGAGGTGATCTTAAAGCCATCTCAGCATTCTGTTTGCACTCATTTTCATTCATATAAATGATTGAGTGGTTCTGTGCTGAAATGTTTCTCTCTCAAGGCTCAATGTGAGTTTGGAAAATTTGCTGCCAAAGAGTTCTAGAATGAAGTCAATGATCATTTATATTAACTTTTCATTGTTACCTACAGACTAAATTTTTCACAGTATTATTTTTATGACTAAGGCGTTAACTCAGCAGCAATTTAGACACCTTTTATTTTTGTTCTCTAGGGATTGTACTCTATAAATGTGTAAATTCATGACAAAAGTGAAGCCTGCATCAAAGACTTAGGTTGATTTTTGCAGTTAATGAAACTGTTTCCCATGTCCTTTCTTCTGCTGAATAAATGGCTCCTTCCTGAATGAAACACCAAAAGATCACTCAAAACTATATTATAATGAGGGAGAGGAAAAAAATTTCAACTTATAGGGCCTCATCCAAAACTCAGGTTTGTGAAAACTCACTTGCTGAATACTGTAGGATTTGGATCGAACTAAAAAATTGAGAAGCTAATTTCCATTTAAAGCCGGGTCAAAGCTATGCTTTGTCCATCAAAAATAATTCAGCAAAAATGTTCATCAAAAATAATTATTTTTGAAATAATATGAAGTTAAATAAACATTGTCTTTTAATAATCAGAAATTGCACAAAAACCAAAGCAGTTCAGGTATTTTAGGTAAAGCCTATCTAGTTTTGAACTGAACACATTTTGACACACCTTAGCTGCTCTTGTAAATCAGTTCATGAGTCAACCTTCCTACTTTGCTTTCTGATCATATGTCTTTCTGTATCATAGAATCATAGAATCATCACCAGTTTCAGCTGCATAAACTCTTGCCAAAGGATCTCCTATATTGGGTATTAAAAGAAACAAACCAAAAAGCCTTCAAGTCTTTGAGTCTTAATGTCTTCATGTGTTTAGAGAAATATGTCTAACCACAGTAGATCATCAGATAGGGCCTCCAGCTGTGCCTAATATGTAATGTTGCTGTTACAGCAGCAACAGTTCCATAATGCATCCTGCCAACTCTACAACAACAGACAGAGAGGGCATGTCTTGCAGTGATCATTCTATACCCAACACTTAAGAAGCAATTAATTTCTGTCAGGCCTGAAGTTGTTGTAAGTGAAAACCTGCAAGCCTGACTGCTAAACTTACTGGAAAACATGGGCAACTCTGCTAGAGAAGAATAACCCTTACTATGGCCTTCTTCAATTATAAACTCAAACTGGGAGATATCTGCACATAAAACTCTACAGACCTCTGTGGGATGAGGGTGAAGAGATCAGTCAGTACATTTCTTTCCTCAGGACTGGGGCCTAAGACTGACATCAGGAGAGGATGCAAGGAGAAGATGAAAGGGGTACTCTTAGTCTCCTTCAGAATATACTTAGTGCAACAGAGCCACACAATGATAGCTGTTGTTATGCTAGATGCAAATTCCATCTACAAACATTACACTGGTTTTCTTGCAGATTAAAAAAGAAACTTTCCAGGTACCCATATTTCATTTTTGGGAAGTAAAATAATGATGCTGTCAGCTACTGGGCAGAAGATAATTTATATACTGTGTGTGAAACTTAATTTTCATTGAATCAGGGCTAGAGATGTTAATGTGGCTTTAACTTGTGAGATTAGCAAATAGCATATATTGAATAGGATATACTAAAGAACAGTATAAGTATTTTAATGACTACTTTGCAACCAAGTAGATTACCTGAAATTAGTACTAGTCACCAGGTCTCATGTTAAGTTTATTTAGACTTTTTATAAAGGGGGGTGGGTGGGGGGCATGGCTGGCACCATATCCTGACCTTAGGTTTGGCAGGCTTATCTTGAATTTCTTGATGAAACATCATGACAAGCTGACCTGCATGCCAGTCTTGGTTCAGAAAAAATACTTGCTCATTTAAGTCAAGTCTTGTCTTCGTAAGGGAATGTGGCTGTTTAGTTCCATTATCCACATCTCCACATATTAGCATGAACTGGAAATCTAATTGCTTGAGCCTGCAAAAATGATCTAGATATTTGAGCCTTGTTCTCTTTATGGTTCACGTAACAAGAGATGCTCAAGAGAGTCTTCAGAACAGACCAACTGGCTACTCTGCAAACCTTATTTTCTTGTCACAGAAATAACCAGTATTTGGAATCCTCCTTATTTTAAAATACTAGGAATAATCTGTGTGCTTGTTAGCGTCTTTCAGTCTCCTGGTTCTCCCAGGGACATGAACCAAACCAGGTATGTTTTGAGCTCTGAGATTTTTGAAGGCGTCACTGGCTTGTCTGCTGGCATTGGCCTGTGTTAGTATGAAGTTAATGCAGGAAGACTTTAGCTCATGACACTTATCCTCTGCAACTTTAGCCTCTTTTCAGGCTATGTAGTTTCTTTATGTCAGTGCCAGGAGTGATAGTAATAGTAGTAATGAGCAATTTAGACATGCAAGAGACCAGCAAATAAACATTCATGCTAGAAAGTGTTTTTTGTCTGGTGGAAAGGGGAGGGTAATCTGTGTTCCCAATGAGCCCAATTTCCATTTGGGAAATCTGAATTTCACTCTTTGTGTCTTGCAGCCCATATTTTCTCAGTTAGAAACCTTTGTTTAGTTCTGTGTTACTGAACTTTGTCACACGACAGCAATTAGAAGACACTTAACTGAGAGGAAACACTAGGATATCGAAAAGAAACCTCTTTTAAAAAAAAAAGGAAAAGAAAAAGAAAAAGGACAATTTTCAATATTTAGGTGATTAGAACCTGTCATTTCATGTTGTTGTTTGCAGGCTAACACAAATGACAGGACAAAGGAGCACACATGGTAGTAAGATAAAAATTCAAAACAGATGTTAGGAAACATTTTTCATGCTGAATGTGCACAGTGGCCAACCAGTTACGGCAAAGCAATTTCCCATTTAGGAAATAATTAGCTGGGCCATCATGGCAAAAATGGCTTTCCCAGTTTCCTCTTTTTCTAACTTTCTTACATTCTTATACCTCAGCTGCTATTCACTTTTCTCTGCCTCGAAGCTTTATAATCATCTGGAAATAAACCTAGTTCTTATAGAAATGAATGAACTATTAACTGCTAAGTGAACAGCTACTTAGCTAGATATTATCCCATCCATGTTATATCATCCTGTTATGTTGAAGGTAGCAATACCTACATTTTGAAGTTTGGAGATTCTGAAAGGTTTTATCATAGTTATGAAATTGAGTATAGGAAAAGATCAGGATGACAGGAAACATCCTGGGTTTATTATCTTAAAGAGTCTGATTATTTGAAGTGATAAAAATTTTATACACAGAACTGAATCTATGAGATAACTGGTGGGGCGGGGGGGGGGGGACGGGACGGGAATTGAATTGATAAATGCATCCCCAAATGAATGTGTTTCTGGAAACCTTGCTTTAGTTGAGGTTTTGCTCCCAAATGTGATACAGACTTCCTGTGTAATTTTGCTGCAAGTCTTTCATAACCCCATGCCTCATTTTTTATTTTCATAGAATTGTTTTATTTTCTCAGGTGAATATGAGTGTGAAACTATAATTATTTGGGGCACTGACATTTGACCTCTCCAAGTATCAGTCAGCACTAAGTTAATTTATTATGCTTGTGACCCTCATTTTGGTAAAGTATTGGCCAAAGTTCCTATGTTAAAGCTATTTCAGAGTGATGGATAGATAATGCTCACTGAGGACAGTGTTAAGACTGAGACCTAGAAACTGAAAGTCTTGGATTTGTCATAAATTTTTCCAGGAACTACTGAATGAGACCTTTAAAAGACTTGCTGAACAAGTCACTGCAACAGCAGGCTGTGTTTCCAAGCTAATGATTCCACCATGTAAAAAGTAGAGTTGTCTGCCCCATCCCAAGCTCCTATAGTTTCAGTGCTAAATGGTGTCACCAATGTTCTCAGTTTAAAGCCACTTATGTGATAATTAAGTAATTTGGTTCTATTATGTATGGAAATTGGTTGGTGAGGTTGCTTCTGGTTTGATCCTCAAAATATGCATTCCAGCATTAGTAAAAAATATTGAAAATGTCTTAATTAACAATGACCAATTTAGACATATAATTATGGATATTTAAAAAATCCATTGGTGATGAAAGACAGTACCTCTGAGAAGCATTGTTCACTGAAGAGAATGATCACTTCTATTTTTAAAGGAAATCAGCCTTCAATCAAATAAAATGCCCAAAGAGGAAATACAGCTAATTGTTAATGACATATGGAGGCAATGTCATTCACAGCACAGAGCAAGTGCAATTTTGTTGACTTTGCAATTGATACAGGACTTGCTTAAGGTAATGGTAGCTACGGAACTAAAATTTAAGGATGATATTCTTGCCCTCATTTTTGGCTTTTTTCCTGTTGTAATCCCCTCAGCACCACAGTGCACACAGTGACCTGAATTAACACTGGAATATCAATCGTGAATTGGAATTTTGTGACTTTCTGCTGACACACATGACTCCCATACTCAATTTTCAAAGATTAATTCTTTGAGGTGGTAAGTGAATAAAAGGTGTCCAGCAACTCAAAAGTGGGTGTATAGTTGTGTCAAGAAACCTTCCCCATCTAAAAAATCCAGTTGCTCCTTTTTATATGGTGGAGAAACATTGACTTAAAACTGAAGGTTTTCTTGAAGTAAAAGAATCTGTTTGTGTGGGAATTTTCAGGAATTCAAAAGGGTGTCTGTATTTTTATATATATATATCTAAAATGTGGTGTGTGTGTGTATAGGTATGTGAAAGATACGCTTAGTGTAAGTGTCTGTGTCCTGGGTTTGGCTGTAATAGTTATTTTTCTCCTTCTTAGTAGTTGGTACAGTGCTGTGTTTTTGACTTTAGTCTGAGAACAATGCTGATAACATACTGATGTTTTTAGTTGTTGCTAAGTAATGCTTACCCCAATCAAGGACTTTTCAGTCTCATGTCCTGCCACTGAGGAGGAGCACAGGAAGCTGGAAGGAAGCAGAGAAAGGACACCTGATCCAAAGTAGCCAAAGGGGTATTCCATACCACAGCACGTCATGCCCACTATATAAACTCGGGGGACTTAGAATCATAGAATCACAGACTTTAATATAATCTAGTTCCAACCCCCCTGCCATGGGCAGGGACACCTCACACTAAGCCATGTCACCCAAGGCTCTGTCCAACCTGGCCTTGAACACCACCAGGGATGGAGCATTCACAGCTTCCTTGGGCAACCCATTCCAGTGCCTCACCACCCTCACAGTAAAGAACTTCTTCCTTATATCTAATCTAAACTTCCCCTGTTTTGAGTTTGAAGCCATTACCCCTTGTCCTATCACTACAGTTGCTAATGAAGAGTCCCTCCCCAGCATCCTTATAGGCCCCCTTCACATACTGGAAGGCTGCTATGAGGTCTGCATGCAGCCTTCTCTTCTCTCGGCTGAACAGCCCGAACTTTCTCAACATGTCTTCATACGGAACGTGCTCCAGCCCTCTTTACCATCCTCGTGGCCCTCCTCTGGACTTGCTCGAACAGCTCTATGTCCTTTTTATGTTAAGGACACCAGAACTTTACACAATACTCCAAGTGAGGTCTCACGAGAGTAGAGTAGAGGGGCAGGATCACCTCCTTTGACCTGCTGGTCATGCTCCTTTTGATGCGGCCCAGGATATGGTTGGCTTTCTAGGCTGCAAGCACACACTGAAGCTGGGTCACATTAGGCTTCTCATCAACCAACACCAAGTCCTTCTCCGCAGGGCTGCTCTGAGTCTCTTCTCTGCCCAACCTGTAGCTGTGCCTGGGATTGCCCCGACCCAGGTGTAGGACCTTGCACTTCGCTTGGTTAAACTTCATGAGGTTGGCATCAGCCCACCTCACAAGCGTGTCAAGGTCCCTCTGGATGGCATCCCTTCCCTCCAGCGTATCAACCGAACCACACAGCTTGGTGTCGTCGGCAAACTTGCTGAGGGCGCACTCAATCCCACTGTCCATGTCACCGATGAAGATGTTGAACAAGACAGGTCCCAACACTGATCCCTGAAGGACACCACTCATTACTGTTTTCCAACTGGATATTGAGCCGTTGACCACAACTCTTTGCGTGTGGCCATCCAGCCAGTTTTTTATCCACCGAGTGGTCCATCTATCAAATTGATGTCTCTCCAGTTTAGAGACAAGGATGTCATGTGGGACAGTGTCGAACACTTTGCACAAGTCCAGGTAGATGACGTCAAGTGCTCTGCCGCTGTCCATCAGTTCTGTAGCCCCATCATAGAAGGCAACCAAACTGGTCAGGCAGGATTTCTCCTTAGTGAAGCCATGTTGGCTGTCACCAACCACCTCATTGTTTTTCATGTGCCTTAGCATGCTTTCCAGGGGAATCTGCTCCAATATTTTGCCAGGCACAGAGGTGATACTGACTGGTCTATAGTTCCCCGGGTCTTCCACCTTCCCCTTCTTGAAAATGAGGGTTATATTACCCTTCTTCCAGTCATCGGGAATTTCACCTGACTGCCATGATTTTTCAAATATGATGGACATTGGCTTAGCACCTTCATTCGCCAGCTCCTTCAGGACCCATGGATGGATTTCATCAGGTCCCATGGACTTGTGCACGTTCAGGTTCTTAAGATGGTCTCGAACCTGAACCTCTCCTACAGTGGGCCTAAGGTCTTCATTGTCACAGTCCCTGCGTCTGCATTCCAAGACTTGGGTGGTGTGGTCAGAGCATTTGCTAGTGAAGACTGAGGCAAAGAAGTCATTAAGAACCTCAGCCTTCTCCAAATCCAGGGTAGCCAGTTCTCCCAATAGCTTCCGGAGAGGGCCCACATTGTCCGTAGTCTGTCGTTTATTTGCTACGTACCTATAGAATCCTTTCCTGTTATCTCTTACATCCCTTGCCAGATTTAATTCTAACTGGGCCTTAGGTTTCCTAACCTTGTCCCTAGCTTCGCAGACAACGTTCCTGTGTTCTTCCCAGGCCACCTGTCCTCACTTCCCCCTTCTATAAGCTTCTTTTTCCCCTCTAAGTTTCCTCAGCAGCTTCTTATCCATCCATGGAGGTCTCCTGGTCCTCCTGCCTCACTTCCTTCTAGTCGGAACGCAACACTCCTGAGCATGTAGCAGGTGATCCTTGAATATCAGCCAGCAGTCTTGGGCCCCCCTGCCCTCTAGGGCTTTATCTCATGGAACCTTACTAAGCAGGTTCCTGAAGAGGCCAAAGTCTGCTTTCTTGAAGTCCAGGGCAGTGAGCTTGCTGCATGCTCTTCTCACTGTCCTGAGGATCTCAAACTCGACCATCTCATGATCGCTACAGCCAAGGCTGCCCTGGAGCGTCACATTTCCAACCAGTCCCTCCCTGTTGGTGAGCACGAGGTCGAGGATGGCACCTCTCCTTGTCGGCTCCTCTGTTACTTGCAGGAGGAAGTTGTCTTCCACACAATCGAGGAACCTCCTGGATTGCTTATGCTGGCCTGTACTGTCCCTCCAACAGATGTCAGGATGGTTGAAGTCCCCCATGAGGACAAGGGCCTGCGAGCGTGAGGCTGCTCCTATCAGTCCGTAGAGCGCTTCATCCACAGAGTCCTCCTGGCCAGGCGGCCTGTAACAGACCCCCACAGTGATGTCCTCCATTGCTGTTCTCCCTTTGACCCTGACACACAAACTCTCTGTTGACTCATCACCTGTCCCCAGACAGAGTTCCATACTCTCCAGCCTATCACTGACTTAAATAGCAACTCCCTCTCCTCATCTGCCTGGCCTGTCTTTTCTAAAGAGCCTTTAACCTTCCATTCCAACACTCCAGTCACAGGAGCCATCCCACCATGTTTCTGTGATACCAATGACATCATATCCCTGTACCTTGCACACATCTCTAATTCCTCTTTTTTGTTCCCCATACTATGGTCGTTTGTGTAGAGGCATCTGAGCCGAGCTCCAAATGAAGCCGACTCAATGGCTGGAGCAGCTGAAATATCTTTACATCACTCCAAGCAGTTATTATAGGTGCTGGCAACTGACCGGGAGTATTGGGATGGACCGATGCCCCCCTCTCCCAACACATCTAGTTTAAAGCTTTCTTGACCAGCCTGGCAAGTCTCCTACCAAAGCCGCTCTTCCCGTTGTCAGACCAGCTCCACCAGCCTGCAGTAGACCTGGCCTCCCAAATTGAGTCCCATGTTCTAAATAGCCAAACCCCTGACTATGGCACCACTGTTCTCACCATTTATTAACCTGCTAAATGCGCCTAGCTTTTCTAAGGTCCTCCCCTTTATCCTGGGGAATCGATGAAAAAACTATCTGAGCTCCAGAGCCCCTAACCACCTCTCCCAGGGCTCTGCAGTCCTTCTTAATGTTCTGCAGGCTACTGCTATCTATATCGTTAGCACCCGCATGGACCACTAGAAGGGGGTAACAGTCAGCAGGACTTACTAGAGCAGGCAGCCTCTCAGCAACATCCCTGATCCGAGTGCCTGGCAGGCAACACACCTCCCTCGAGACTGGATCAGGCTGACAGATGGGTGCCTCTGTGCCTTTCGAAGTAGAGTCCCCTACTACTGTGACCCGCCGCTTTTTCCTGGAGGCACCAGTAGTGATCCTCTTTACTGTTGCATCAGCAGGATGCTCATTAGGTGTGGTGGGTGCTTTCTTGTTAGCCCCCTGCAGAACTGCAAAGCAGTTCTGGGTGGGGACATCAGATTTAAGAGGAAGCCCCTTGCTGTTAATTGTCCTCTTCCTCCTTTTTTTGTTGTTTTTTTTTTTGTTACTAGTTCCCAGCTTCCTGGGTTGCTGCCCTCCTTTTTTCCTGTATGAGAAATGATGGATGCTTGCGGCCCTGCATGGTTTGGGCCTAGAGCAAGCAGCCCAGCTTCCTCTCAGCTTCCCTGGCATCTTTTAGCTCACCAGCAGCCTCCCGCGGCTCAGCCACCTGCTGCAGGAGGACCTCCACTAGGGCACAGAGAGTGCAGCCCTGTCCATTGTGCACCCTTGCCTCAAGAGACCATTCGAGGCACTTTCTACACTCCGAGGTCAGGGCTGCAGCCTCCCCTCTCATTGGCTCTGTCTGGGTGCCTACGCTGGCCAACCCCGGGGCAGCCAGAGCAGAGCTCCCAGACCGGGCCCTTGTCCTGAGGCAAGTGCTCCCCACCCCACTCACTGCCTGCCCACCCTGCCTGCACAAACTGCCGTGCCACGCCCTGACTGACGTGCCACGCCCTGTTCGCCCCGCTTCTGGTTGCTCGCGCTCCTTGGAGTGGGTTTTTACCCACTGGAGGCTGGTGCTGTCACTCCTGGTGCCGCCCCCTGTGAGTCAGCTGCTCGCATCAGCTGAGCTGCCGGCTCCTGGGCAAGTCCTGTCGAGGACTTGAGGCTCCCTCGGTGGCTCTTGCCACTCTGAACTGAGGCTCCTGGACGCTGCGCTTCCCCCTGCTCTGGTGTTGAAGGCATCCTCTCTGGAGATACCTCGGCATTGCCTGACTTACCTGGCAGGCACAGATCGCTGCTCGGGCAGGGCTGGGTGGCAGTCAGCGTGTGGTGAGCAATTGTGTTGTGCATCACTTGTGTTTATTATTTTCTTTTCCTTTTCCCCTGTTAGTTTTATATCCTCTCCCCTTGTATTTCTCTTATCATTATTATTATTGGTGGTAGCAGTAGTGGTTTTGTATTATACCTTAGATACTGGACTGTTCTTATCTCAACCCATGGGATTTGCATTCTTTCAATTCTCCTCCTCCAGGAGCGGGGAGAGGAAGAAGGAGGAGAGTGAGCAAGTGGCTGCGTGGTTCTGAGTTACCAGCTGGGCTTAAACCACGACAGTCAGTAAATGAACCCTTCTTCTAGACATTAGCTTTTTCATTATATCTTTTCTATTTGTGGAAGATTTAATGGTGCCTTTGTGCTTGAGGTCATTAACCACACTGACCACTACAGACTGACCACAGAAGGAAAAGGCTATTGTTTGATTCTTACTTACTAAATGTCTAGTATTAGATATGAAGGAATATGAACAAATTTGTGCAAACACACTGAGTCCCAACGTCGTCTCAAGTCAAATTTACATGGAAGCCATCACAATCCTGCCTGACATACTGCAGATAAAGACAAATTCTGTATGCTGTGTTACGATGTAACTCAAGAAATTCTTTATAGCAGACTGGCTGTTCCACCAACAGTTTAACTGGGCTCTGCAGCCAGTTTGGAGGGGGGGAAGAGGGTATGAGAATGTAGGTTTGTAGGAATAAGATTTTTACTCCATTTTTCCTGCCTTCCTTGTCGTGGTTTGAGCCCAGCCAGTAACTCGGAACCACGCAGCCACTTGCTCACTCCCCCCACTTCTTCCCTGCTCCCGGAGGGATGGGGGGGAGAATTGGAAGAATGTAACTCCCACGGGTTGAGATAAGAGCAGTCCAGTAACTGAAGTACCATACAAAACTACTGCTGCTACCACCAATGATAATAATGATAAGGAAAATAACAAGGGGAGGGGATACAATTGCTCACCACCCGCCAACCGATACCCAGCCCGACCAGAGCAGTGATTTGGGCCTTGCGGGTAACTCCCCCCAGTTTATATACCAGGCATGACGTGCTGTGGTATGGAATACGCCTTTGGCTAGTGTGGGTCAGATCTCCTGTCTGTGCTTCCTCCCGGCTTCCCCTCCTCCCTGGCAAAGCATGAGACTGAGAAAGTCCTTGGTCGGAGTAAACATTACTTAGCAACAACTAAAAACATCGGTGTTATCAGCGTTGTTCCCAGGCTGAAAGTTGAAAAACACAGCACTGCACCAGCTACTAAGAAGGAGAAAAATGACTGCTATAGCTGAACCCAGGACACTTCCTGCAGGTGTAATAGGGAAAAGAAAGGATCAGAAGGAAGTCTATACTTCACACACATCTGTACTAATTTAAAAATAGTTTGCACTGTCTTGAAGTTTTTAGAGAATCTCATGCTACTTTAGGGAGAGAAAAAACTTTTAGTTCTTTCAGCTCTGCACTACTGAAATATCTATTTCCTGCTGTCCTTTTTGTCAACCTTTTTGACTTGTGCTGTGATACTTGGGGCTATTCTTTACCTGCTTTTCACAGTTTTGACATTATTATCAGTAACAGATTTGAAATAAGATTTAGCATTCCAGGTATTTGGGTTCGAATGCCGGAAGTTATAGTTTAAGCTTAAAATTATGCATTTTTATTTAAATTATTTATTAGTATTTCTTTCTACTACCTTTCTTCATTCTGTGCTGGTTAATTGACTTTTGGTTGTGTTTTCAAGGCTTTTTTCAGAACTGTGAAGCTGTGAACTTTGTTCTTAAAAAAAATAAAAAAGATTTTTGTGAAATGATGTCATCAAGAAATGGCATTTTAAAGGAAAAGATTGGTGGATTTCATCTTAATTGATATTACTTTAGTTAAATACCTAGTCTCATTGAACTCTACAGTTGATTGAGGCAGAAAAATCACTGGTGAGTGCCATATTTCTTATCAATATGGGCTGAATGGACCATTAGCAGGATATAGGCAGTTAAGTTTTGGACATCTTACAGCTAGGCCACACTATCTTCAGAAGCAGTGAAGATCTATCTAAAATTGAGATTTGGCAGTGTTATTTAATGAAATGAATCGAAAGCTGTATTTACAGGTGGTGTTTTCAATTTAGAGCTTGTATTTTCTGGGTTAGAAATTCTTAGTGTTTTAACTTCTGATTCAGTTTGGGGGAAGGCTTTATTCTTAATCTATAATAATATGTCTTAATCTTCCCTGTTCATTACTGTGAATTCATTGTGCTGTGGTACAATGTAAAAAGGTTCTGTTTAACAGTCATTTCTGCATGCAGATTTCTTGATGTCTCTATCTGGCTGTAAATGTCATGGAATAACTCTACAATTGAACCATATTAGTATTACAGTCAATGCAATATATCATATGAAGTATTCCAGGAACACCAACATCATGTAAAATAAAAGAACAAATAAAAAAACCTTATCAAACTAAGTACAAAAAAATATAGCTTAGAATTATAAGTTAATTTGCAGTCAATATGCAAGCAAGCCATTTCAAAACTATTTTTCTGTAATATTAGGGAAGACAAAATATCCCCTTACCATGCCTTTGTTTAAGATACAAAGTGTGTGGGCTTACTCGTATAGTTAAGGTTAACCTTCTGGATATCTGTTTGTTGGAACAAGTATATTAATTTGGTAATAATCTGTACTGCAGAAGAAAACCTATTTTGAGGGAGAAGGGGCTTGGTGAGGAACAAAATGCATTGCATGCTGCAGGCAGTTACAAGACCACTTGTTGACTCTTTAAGACCTTTCTTAGACAAGGTCTATGACTAGCTAGAAAATGAGAAGTATGTGAAAATCCAGGTCCTGTCATAGATCATTTCTTGGTACCACAGGGACTCTGGCATTTCTGTACCTTGATTTTATTTATTTTTTTTCCTCCACACACCCCACCCCCCCCCAAGAATGGGAAGGTTAAATTTGTAAATGTATTTTCAAATTCTGAGAGGAAACATGCTATGTATGTGCCAAGTATTATTAATAAAGATTGTTGTTTTGTGTCAGTTGGCATAGTTGTGTCCCGGAATATAGTTCTCATATCATTATTAGCTATGACTATTCTAAGAGAAAACATTAAGTAGAATACTACAAAATGGAGCTCTTCTGGGCATGTTTCCTTTATGTTTGTGCACCACTGAAAGTAATAATTGACCCTCACAAAATATAAGGTGTTATTTCCTTTGCAGTTTCCAGTGCTGAAAATACTGAATAAAAAAAAAATAAAAAAAAAATTGTGTGGATCATTCCTCTTTCTTCCACAGACCTTGTTAATGTATACAGTGGTGAAGAACTTAGAGGTTCTTTTGATGCAATGTAAGAACAAATTATCTTAATTCAGTCCAATTTATACATGAGAATAAACGACTCAAAACAGTCCTGTGATCAATGTGACTACCTTAAATACATTCACTGAATATTATTTCTACAGAAATAGCCTTTTAGGATTAATTGTTACACAGGATTTAAAAAAAAAAATTAAAAGGTCAGAATTTTAAAATGATAGTGTTATTTAAATGTAGTATGAAGGTTTAAGTGCAAATCACTCTAAGGTAACTTTTTTTTAAGAGCAGACTAATGCAGTATTATGTTTTATAGTGCAATAAAATTATGCGCTAAAATTATGCTCATAAATGCAGGCGAATGTAAACCAAGCTATTAGTTATGTTTTCTCAGATAAAAGTGATTAGCATAGCTATCAAACTCTTCTCCCATTTGAATAACAGAATTATGTCTGAAATCTAAGGCTTGTTTGCAAAAGCTGAGTCTTAAAAAGAAATGTAAATCCAGCTATCAGTGTTGTATTTGAAAGCAAATGCAATGGTCTGCCCGTCATTCTGCTAACAACTAAGAGCAGAGGAACATGACCCGAATTGCAGCAAAACACATCAATATGAAATGTGCCTCAAATATTATTTTAAAAGTCATTCTTAGCACTTTATCATAATCTTCTTACTGTGGATCAGACTTATTTAAAAACTATTGTGGTTTGTTTAAACATAAGAGCAATGAAAGAGTCTTTTAGCAACAGCCACCGTGAGACAAAGTTTCATGTATAATTCATGAAGTATGTGGTCATCTACTAGCAAATTAATTTCCATCTCACAGCTATACTCGTACTGTCCTCTCAGGAAGGCACATGGTATATAATTAAAATCTGAACAGAACAAATTAAATGCTGATTACTTCATAAACAATTTCAAGGCCCGAATATTGTTACCTGTCTTTACAGGTAACCAAGGTATTTTGACAATTTATAGATGAATGGGTGTATTTTCTCAACTCTCTACAATTGTTTTATGATGTCTAAGGGTAGTAGTTAAAATTGCTACTGGAAAATCCAACTGTGAAAAAACGATTAAAAAGCTAAGCCCCACTTCAAACCTGCAAGGAGCAAATAAAAACTGTCTTTACTTGTAGGTGGCTGTAATGTTTTTATTGATTGGTCACAGGCAACATTTAATATTTTAGATGCAAACCACTGCTCAAAAAGGTGCAGTGTTTCCTTTGCATCCTCCTTGCCTCCCTCGTTTATTCTCTTAAGTTTGGTAAATCAGCATCATTTGAAGCAGTGTGGGTGCTTGCCACTCTGATGAGAGAAAGACTACAGATGACCAACTCTGGTGATCATGAGGGATTTCTTATTGTTTGCAATAAAAATATTGTAATAAAAGATAAACTATTGAATAAAACATTACAAAGGTTTTCAAGCAGTCATGGAACGAAGAACACTGCAGGGGAAGTTCACAAAAGATCTTAATGAGCAGGAAATTTTTTTTAAGGTTTCTACCATGTTTTGCACTTGCATGCAATGGTTTAGCTTGTGCTTGCAACCACAGTGCAAAGTTTTAAGGACATGGTAGCATATGCTGGAGTCTGTCACTGCTGTTGCTCTCCTTTGCCTATGCTACTTACATTAAGTTAGCAGAGATGAAGTACCATGACCTAAATTTTACTTTTCTAGGCACAGGGTTTTTACCTGTTGTTGCAGTACCGGATGCACAGCTACACTTTTGGTTTTGATACAAGGGCATTTTCTGTATGTTAGCACAACATCATTTACCAATCGAATGTATTTCAATTTATACCATCCCTCAATGATCTTTTCCTGGAGAGACTGAAAGTGCAAGATATACAAAATGTGCAGTAACAGATTCCTGTACAGGATAGCAATAGCCTTTCAGTAATGAGACCAAGACAGTTTTTTGAGAAAGAAAATTTTGTTAATTTAGAGAGAATTTGGAAAGATCACTAGAGTAAATTTAAAAGAATCCAGATGATAAATGTGTGTGCATGCATGGGTGGTATATACAATGTTATAACATTGATACATATGAGTATTTCATAAATATAAGACTAGTCAAGTCAAATGGGCACTTATAAACATTGAGTCTCAGGTAACATGATGGAATATTTGTCTACCATACTGGCATTTATTAGTAGCTAAAGTAGTTGGTACTATCCATTTACAATCTCTGTAGTTCTCCATAGTAGATGAACAGCTCTTCTACACTCCCTACTGCCACTTTTTTAGAAAGGTTTCCATGTCAAAATATTGTACGTAGAAAGTACCAGTAGCACAATCACTTTATCCTCTTCCCTTCCCTTTCTTGAGAAGCTCTGCAGGGTAATGTTTGATTTTCCATTTAACCTCAGTAATAAGCGGTCTGGCTCATGCATCTGTTCTTATGTCTTACCGAAGACACTAAATAAATGGATCTTGCTATGGTTATAATCACAAATTCATGATTAGAGATACAACACAGGGTATTAGGCAGGTTGTAGGTAATGAATAGAATCATAGAAAAACTTGAGTGGAAGGGACCTCCTGAGATCAGCCACGCTGCACCGTCTTTCCCTTTCCACTCAAAGCAGAGCTGAATGTTAGATCTGGGTGTTGCAGACCACACCCAGTCAGGTTTCAAGGAAGAGATAGTTATGAGGAAACTGTTAGTAGAAATTGCCAGCCATTGTATTGTTTGGTTTTATGCTAATGATAGAAGTATCTAAAATTAGCTGATGATAGAATACGGGATTAGATAGCTCAAAGAATTCCTCCAGTTTGAATGCTAAGAACATGATTTCGTACTATCAGTGCTGGGATGTACTGAACACTGTTTTGTATGATGTGCTTTCCTTTTCACAGCTATATTAATGAGAACTTGTTTTCTGATGTCAAAGGACAGGCTGGTGATGGGACAGGGAAGAACAACTGAGTTCTGAAGATGTGGGGAAAGGTAATGAGAGCTGGCCAGAACTAGCATAAACTAAGCTTTAAGCTAAAGAGATAGAGAATCTTACAGATACGTGGAAAGAATCCAGGTTTAACATGAGAAAAAATGAGTGAAGACTCTGTGAGGGTGAAAACATCAGCACTGAGATTAATGGTGAGCAGTGGCAGCAGTTGCCACATCAATATTATATTAAGTTTGAAAATGTTTTAAGCATAAAAAGTCTGTAAGGAACACATTCCATGTGGAAAAATTGAGTTCATGCCATCTTCAATTTTGTAAGACCCACTGGACAATAATTATACCTAGTAAATATTATCAGATGGCCAAGATGTGAGACATGATGTTACATGTGCTGAAAAATCTGTCATGCTGCAATGTCTGTTAAATACAAGCTGAAAGAACAGTATAAACTGCCAGTAAATATAAAATGAAATGAAAACAAACACTGCAGTGCATGACTTCCTGTGGGATTTGATATTAATCCCCACTTACGAGGAGTAGTCTGTACAACATATTTTCCCCAGGGGACTTGTGAGTTATCCAGCTAATCCTTATTCAAGGCGTATGATTTGTATCCGGCAAGAAATCACACAGAATTTTTTCAATCAATCAGCTCCAAATATACAGTATTGATAATAAAGCTTGTGTGATTTGCTTAAAAAAAGAAAGAAAAAAAATCAAAAAACCCCAAACAACAAAAATGCCCACCAAAAAAAAACAACAAACCCCACAAAAAAAACTCCACCAAAAACCCACCAAAAACCCCAAAATTGGAAAAACAAGCTTAATGTGCACATTCCATTATGCAATAGTCAGTGCTATAACTTTTAGACAAAGGTGCAATTTTAAACACTTTATGATCTTCTTTGTAAGTTCTATTCGGATTTAGTTTGTCTCCTTTATGCTTTCAATAATTTCTTATTGAAATTATCAAATCACAAATTTATCATCCTTATCAGTTCTCTTTTTGCATCCTAGTGACAGATGCACTATCTGTGTTGGTTTTGAAGTCTCTTGTGTTTACCATCTGAACACAGCTTTTCGAGACTCATATCCTTCTGCCTTATCTGTCCTTACTTCACTCCCTGATGACTGCATCTGTACCTTCCCCATCCTATGGAAGAGAAAAACAAAAAGCTTAGAAAAAGGTAGTTTGCTGGATGTCATGTTAAAGACACTGGCATAGCACTTTCATGATCTTTTTAAAGTCCAGGCACTGTTATGTGAAGACTAGATACTTTTAAATATCTTTGTTCGTTTCTTCTTTGAATAAAATGATACTTAATGGCAATTAAAACTAACTTAATTCTGTTAGTATGAATACTGAAACTGTTGGATGGACCTTTAAGAAGAGAAACATTTCTGTCCCCTGTGAGCAAAAAGAAGTGAAGTCCACTGTTCTAATGGCTTGCTGCCACAAAATAGATCAGACAGGCTTGGCTAAAATAAGAGCTGGGGTTCAATGCTTTCAAAAAAGTTCTGTGTTCATGAGATGGGGGAGTAGCCTGTGTTAGCAATTAGATCACTTCCTGAACTAAGCCTAGATGTACTACTATTAGGCATTGTGCATTTTTAGTTTGTGCAAAAATACCTCATTTACTTTTCATGTTTCAAGATTGGAACACAAAAAATGGCGGATGTTACATATTTGTTACATACATGTAGTGACATGTATGTGGAACATAGGCAGCAAATATTCCAAAGACTAAATCTTGGCATGAGACTACTAGTATGCTAAATATAGAAATTACATTGTTCAGACTTTTAAGAGTTCAAATTTGGTATGTTGCTTCTCATTTAAATACATATAAGGAGGTGGAAAGGATATAGGGATATTTTCAGTTTTCCCAAAATGATATTTATTTAAGCAAGGTTTTCTGTACAGCTGGCAGCTCTTTAGTTTGAAATGAGAACACTTCTCAGAAAATCTTTCCTTGCTAATGAAACATAGGCTGACTTTGTCCATTTGTTTGAAATAAACAGATTATAATTTACATTTTTTTACTGAACAGTTTTAACACTGTTAAAACACTGTAAGCATAGGTAGGTGCTGAATGACTTCAGAAAGGATGAAGACCTTTGCCGCCTTTGAACACAGAGGTACTTAGGACCTCTCATGAATCTCTTGGGACTGTAGAGAATTTAGCAGTGTATTGTAGTTATTAGGTGCTTAGAGTTACAGCGTCAGCTCTGAGAAGAACTTTTTGTTTGGGTGACTTGATCTGCAGATCTGTTAGTTTCTACATACATGTGAAGACTAATACTGGTTTTATGTCTTCAGTTTATTGGGTAGGAGCATAGTTTTTAGTTTTTTCTATATGGATTTCTACAGTGACAGAATATTTTTGACTTTGTAGCCTATGGTTTTCTCATATTTGTTTAAAACGGGGGTTTGCGTTTTAGTCTTTGCATATCTCCTACAAATAGCAGAATTTCAGATTGTGAAACCAGTTATTTCCCCAATTAATTTTGGGAAGATACCACAGAAGCTAACTGTTTACAAAACTGAACTATTATAATAGCTTTGTCTGTTAGTGCTGTGTTTGGACTTCAGCTCCCTATTGAGCTGAAGTACTATCTGTTTGGTCCTTTCCGCTGCAGCATACAAAAATCAATTCATGGTGATCTCAGTTACTTCTTGTCTGTATCTTCCAAAAGAAACATGCAAAGACATTGAGATGATCCTGGCTTCCTATTGTTAAATGGGCCAAGTTGTAACTGGATAGGAAAATCCACTTATATTATGCAACAGACTTTTATTAACTTGGGTAGAATACCAATTCAGTGTTAGGTCTGTAAAATGTTCCAAGCCTTTAGCAGTTCTGTACACATAAAACTGTTAGTTGGCTCAGGAAGCCCATAAATTCAGTAAAAATCAAGAAAGTATGTGTGTGCCTACCAATTGGGTTACTGTTAGTTGATGGGTTTGTTCCCTGAATGCTGGAAAATAGTGTCATGAAATTATATTTTGTCTCTGTCCAGGAACTCAACTTGTATATTACGCTTTGTTATAGAAACATTTCACTTTCTCTAAGTCATCATTATGGTTCAGTGAAGGTAGAATGGCAAAGTGAGGAAGTAAAAGGAAAGACATTTGCTGTCAATTCCAAGTAGTAAACTGCTACTTGGGGCCTGGTTTCAAAACTGGAAATTCTGTTGCACGTAATGAATTAATCAGTGGCATCAGCAATGTTATTTGCTTTTCCAAGTACATACAGTACTTAGCTAAGAAATGCTTCTTGTATGTTACGCACTGCAGTATTAGTCCCAAAGACTTTTAAAACACTTAATTCCTCTGATGATTTAACAACCTATACAACAGTCTGAATGTCTAGAAAGAGAACCCATTTGTTCTCCACACACCATCTCTCTAGATGGAAATTCTGAGAACATGAGATTCTTGCCAGCGTCAGGTTGGACTCATGTTGATGGTTAACTTGTTGAACACCAGGAACATAAGAAGTGCCAAGACTATTTCCTCTCTTTTACTGCATGGTAAAACTCCATCAGAAAATTCAGGGAGCACCTTTTGAATAATTTAACTGTACTGTGATCAACAGATAATCTTATATGATCCAAACGACTCTTCATCTTTGTAGGCAGAATTGCCAAACATAAGTTGAGAAAGAGAATGACCCCTGTGGTATTGCTGTCCTACATATAAAATTTAAGTTATTTAGAAACAAGCATAAAAATTGTAGTGTCAAAATTTTTTTTTTGGCATTTACTGATTTGACTAATAATGGACAAGTTCAGTCTAATGTCTTACTCTTTCAGCAGCCTCAACTGTAGTTAAAAATGAACTCAATATATGGTTCCCTAAGGTACGGATATTGTCATAATCTCTCCTTACTCCATCCATAGAAACTTGAGATCAGTGAAGTGTTTATTGTGTGTAAGCCACACAATAAACACTCATATATATGTGAGCTACTTAATGGATGCAAATTCAAGAAGCCATATGGGTAATAGATTGTAAAGCAGATAGCTCTGTACCTCTGACTGGTCCCAATGTGTACTGAAATTCTTAAGCCTGCAGAGTTGTCTCTTGGCACAGCTTCGTCAAAGTAATGCTGACCACTCTAGTGGAATCCTGACAAATTGAAATCATCTGGATGCACTGGCAGAAGCCAAAAACCCGACTCTATACCACTTTTTCCAACAGAGCAACCAGACCACAACACTGGACCATGTGGGTGGCCTCACCCACTTATATATATGACACTTCTGGAAGTGAAATGGCTATGAAATCACTAACTGATTTACCCTATGTATAAAACAGCTAGTTTGTCTTGGTGACTTAACAGGCTGTGACAAGCCATCTTTATGGTTAAGGTTCTCAAATTCAAGACAAGGAAAATTTGACAATTGCACAATTACTTTCCTTCATGTGCAGTATTGGAGGACTTAATTTATAAAGCACTGGGATACAGGCTGTGTATTGAGATGTTGATGGTACGCTTGTAATGGCTAACTACTTGAACTGTGTTTTCCAGAAAAGCCATTTTTACTTGTATTCTAAGGTACAAGTTATTTGAAGAATTAGGGTAATAGATTAGCTAAGCTGAGTAAATTTCACTTTGCAACTTTTCAAGTTGTGTTAGTATCCCTGTCACAAAGAGAAAAAAAAAAAAGCCATATATCTTATTTTTCATTAGTACAAGTACAGGCCCTTTAAATTTCTATTAAGAAAGATTACTGGAAGCAGAATTTGTCCCACTGTCTTAGTTTAATGCTTAAAATCTAAAGAAGAAATGCTTTAAAGAATATCTGAGAGTGAGTATGGTTCTGTAGTTGACTGAGAGGTATACAAATTGGTCTTGGAATTCATTAGGGAGTTGACCTTGCCTGTTCTCTGAGCTGTGATGGTTTGTATAAAATGGAAACTAGATCTTGCCAAACAAAAACCCATGGTTTTTGAATACCTCTAATGAGAAAGAATGAAATCCTTAACTGAATTCAGTAACAAAACTCATTGACTTCAACAGGGAACTGAGGGAGGCGAGCAGTGACAAGGTTTCATTAGGAGTATTTAGTATATGCTTTGAAGAATATATGATGAGTAAGAGCATCAATTCATACTGAATGCTTTTAAAGGGCAATTGTTCAAGCAGAAAAAAAAAAAATTGTGGGTGTTAAAAGCAGTAGATAAAATTAAAAAGAGATTCCTTCCTGAGAAATTATAATCGACTTTATATTATAATAAAATGAAATTACTCCAGTGAAGTAAAGCAACTTGAAACCCACTGAGCATCCAGTAGTACATAATGAAATCCTGTTTCTTGTTTCTTTGCCCATAATAATATCAATCACCAACTCTATGTGCTATCATTTCTGATCAAATGTTAATCTGGTGACCATGGATTATACGGATGTTTTCATTAATGATTTGTTAGAGCTTCTTTCTAACTTTTTTTTTCTTTGCATTGTTTGGCTTTTAAGAATTGATAGTTTTATGCATTTGTCCTGCAGCTGCAACATCATGCTTCTATCTACTTGTATTTGCGTGCAGAATGTGTAGCAAAAAATTGATTGATGCCACGTGCGCCCAGTAATGGCAAAAAAAGGAGGGAAAAGGTAGGATAAAACAAACTTCTCCACCCTAATAGGAGATTTAAATCATAACTGCCTCAGGAGAGAATTGTTTCCTCCTTCAGTAGCAGTCTAAACTCTTGATCATAATGCAGCCAAGACAGATCCCCAGAAACACAGTGGCTGAGCATTGAACAGTGCTACACCTCTTTTATGAAAAACATTCTCTAAAAAGCTTGCATAAACAAGAAGCACACATGTTCAACTAAACTATTTTTTGGCACTCTCAATATTTGTTGACTCATTTGAATTTTTGTGTGTAACTCTTTAACTTCTACACTCCTTGCACTGTAGGCAGGTTTTGATCCCCCCCCCAAATCATATATGGTTCATGAATTTCCAGAATGAACATATACAAAAGTTATTGTTTCAGTGGTTGCCATTAAAACATTAACACATGATAGCTGCTCTTCCAATATTTTTATAACTTTATTAAAAGAGAAATTTTAACAGTTAATCTACATTAATAGGTATGATCTTATTAGTATCGCCATGATAAAGTTATCTGTTACATTATCAGGGCTGAGATTACAACTAGATTTAAGATTGTGCCCCTTTATACACTTAAAGCAAGGATTACATTTCCCAAACATATCCCCTCTCAGTGTTTGCCAGATGTCAACAACAGCAGCAGACAAGGATTCAGGAAACCTAGAACCTATTCCAAGAAGTGCCAGTCATCTGATGTTCAGCTTGGTCTAGTTCCTCCTCTCAGTTTTGGTTTCCTTGCTATCTTTTGTTTTCTTTGAACTGCCAGTGAAATTTCTTCAGAGTGGAGTTTCTTTCCACGATGTGTTCAGGCAGTATATATTGCAGCTCAGGGTCACAACCTTTAATCTCTGCTGCTTCAAGTCTTTGTTTTTTCAAATGAAATTGTGGATGTGTTTTCAGGAAGAGAATAATAGTAGAAATGAGACTGCTGCTTCTCCATCATTGCTGCTTTACAAGTCCTGTGAGCTCTTAGAAAAGTAGGCATAGACTGTATTTCAAGGAATTCCAAGTAAAGGAGAAGCTCAATAAAGCCTTCCAGGATTAGATAGATACCTATTGAAAAGGCATTTAGTGGGGTGATGGCCTTCCAACTGCTGAAACCTGTTTTTTGTACTAAATTGCTTTTTTTCTTTTTAATTTCCATATGACAAGCAGTCGCCTAATTTTCAGGGTGCTGCTCTGCTCACATAGGAGTAGTCCATCACTTTGATTCTGATCAGTAGTATATGATGACTATTTTTCTTCCCACAGATCAACCGGTTGTAAATATTTGTAAATATCTGTAAATATTTGTAAATATCTGAGGTACACAGATACATCCCATAGAATTTATTATGTAATTTAATATTTAGACTTCCTGCTTTGTATTCCAGGTGTGGCAGTTCAAGGTTTTAAGTACATTTAGTAAAGAGTGCAAGGATAAAAGGATGGTTTCTTGGTTATGGCACAAGATTGTTGTCTTTTACCATAGTGTTTTCATCAAATCTCCATCAAGCTATGCTTTTAAGGAGTCATTATTTGTCTCCTTTTTTCGGGGTGAGGAGAGGGGGGTGTCTAGCGTGAGACATGGTGCTTTCATCTGCTGAAGTATGCATAGTTGCATGATTGCATAGTTGCAATCATGCATAGTATGCATGATTGAGTGATATATAGCACTAAATAGTCCAGATCAGGTACTTTGAACCTCATATTTAGACTGAACTAGGGTAGATA